>NC_138554.1:22832366-23027366 GCF_964273705.1 Natrix helvetica | reverse complement strand
CGCCATCACAGCACTAGATTATAAACTGAAAACAAACCCCGCTCCTTACTAACACCGATGTTTCCTAGTTTGGTTAATGAAATGTCTGTAAGAAAACAACCAAGCTGAGAGCACGAAGGATCCCTCATTTCAACACTGAGCATGCAGGTAGTCCTCAAATTACAAGTGTTATTTAATGACAGTTCAAACTTACGGCACTGAAAAAAGTAACATGACTATTTTATACACAATCATTGCAGCATCCCCATGGTCACGTGATCAGAATTGAGATGCTTGGCAAGTGACTCCTATTTATGGCGGTTGCAATGTCCCAAGGTCATGTGATCATCTTTTTCACCCTTCTGAGAAGCAAAGTCAATGGGGAAGTCAGATTCACTTAACTGAATTACTAACTTAACTGCAGTGATTTGCTGAACCAGAGCAAGAAAGTTCATAAAATGGGGCAAAAATCACTTAACAAATGTCTCACTTAGCAACAGAAACTTTGGGCTCAATTGTGGTCATAAGTTCAGGATCACCTCTATTCTCCCTTATGGGCTTGCAAAAGTAATTTGCTTCAGCCAGCTAAATTTTGAGGCCACATAGTCGGTCCAACTTTTCCAACAAAAGTGCCTATAGTCAAGGCTGTTTTCCAAGTTGCAATGGATGGCTGTGAAAGCTGGTTTGATGGCCTTAAGAAAGGCTGAGCAACAAAGAATTGAGGCCTTTGAACTCTGGTGCTGGAGAAGACTCCTGCGAATCCCTTGGACTGCAAGGCCATCAAACTGGTTCAGTCCTAGAGATCAACCCTGACTGCTCCTTAGAAGGCCAGATCTTGAATACTTTGGCCACCTAATGAGAAGGACTCACTGGAGAAGAGCCTAATGCTGGGAAAGACTGAGGGCAAAAGAAGAAAGGGACGACAGAGAATGAGGTGGCTGGATGGAGTCACTGAAACAGGAGTGAGCTTAAATGGACTCGAGGATGGTAGAGGTCAAGGCTTGGAGGGATGTTGTCAATAGGGTCGCAATGAGTCGGACACAAATTCACAAGTCAGTCCAATTGTTGGTCTGTCACACCTTGGTAGCTTTTAGGAGGAAAGACAACAGATGCTATAGGAGAGAAGCAAAGGTTTATCCACTGGAAAGCCCATCTTTCTTGTTGAATACCCCAACAGCTATCCAGAGCTACCATGGCATGAGACAGCCAAATGCACCCAATACTTATAGGTAGAGTAAAACAATCAGGTTTCTTCATTGACTTTTGTGTATCATCTACAAAGTGTTTCCTCTGGATTTGTGTCCCATAAGAAGGCTTCTCAACATTAATTACTGAGGCAAGTGTAGACAATGGTACATAAATCCAACCTCTTGAAATCTAGGACAAAAGGATAAAACTGAAAATAAACAACTGCCTAGATCTGCTTCAGCTCTTAACTGCCACCTTATGGTTGCAAAGCCAATTTAAAAAAATCTCAAATGTCACTCTCCCTATGAGATGACGTAAAGATCTTAATCCATTTCGTTTTTTTCGCCTTTTCTAACATGCTATTTTTAACTGCTCAGTTCCAGAGGAATAGATATTTCTATAGCAAGATGTTTAAGCAGTAAAGGGAGTTCACTTTACCAGGAATTGTATAATTGAATATAATAAACTCACATTGTAAACAGTGAAGTCAAGAGATTGTAACTTCCACAACACAGGTATTTAACCACCAACAATGTGATCAGGATAAATTTAGTTTTCCTGGTTTAACTGCATCTAGCAACTGAGAGGGAGCTGGCCTCACTCTTCACGGCATCTTTAAGACTTGTTGCTGATTAGTTCAAGACGTCATAAAGAGGAACAAAAAAACCTACATTGAGGGAAATGAACTGATTTCTGCTTTTAAAAAGCGACTCTTGCTTGTAGTTAAATAACTTTGCAAGGTAAAAGAAAAAGAAATGAGAACTATGGATAGCCCCCCAGAGTTCCTCAGATTGTTACTAGGAAAACATTTTGAAAAGACTTAAACTAGAGCCAGACTTCCTAAAAGGAACAAAACCATTTCCATTCAAACTAGCTGTGGCATCAAGGAAGGCGTGAGACATAACTAAAAACAAGCGGGATTCAAAACTCAAGGTGCAAATCCCTACTAATTTTCAAATTCCATCCAATTACAGAAATAGTGATTTCTGAGACGTTTATTCCATTCTCAAAATAAATGGAAATTGCCAGTTCATTTTCTTGGAGGAGAGAAGTAATCCTATGACTAGAGATTTATAAATTACATTCAGACATTCTGCTCTCTGGTTGTATTCTTTTATTAGATAATTTGAGAATTGTTTTTTATGCAGTCTTGGGAGCCCGAGTCCTCTTCTTCTTCACCACCACGGGCTTCTGGCTGCGCAGAATTGCACTGGCCCGACGCAAGGCAGCCTGGAGGAGAGAGGGGAAAAAGGGGGACGTGAATAAAGTGAAATCCAGATATATCTCTTCTCGCCTCAAATGCAGATTTCCTAATGTTTATACCTGTGCTCTTTTTCTCATTCAACAGCATTCCTGAATCAAGCTTTTCACCTTTTTGTCAGTATGTGTACCAATTCTGATTACACTCTTATAATCTTAAGTGAGATATGGGCAATAAAATGCCTACAACTATCAGGGTGCCCAAGCATTCTCAAAAGGGCAAAAATTTGGCTGAGTCAACAAAAAATACACAAGATTTGGCTTCCAGGTTATTCAGCAACTAGGCCCAACCTGTTGAGACTCCTAAACCCTGGGACAATTCACAGAAGGGGGGGGTGTTGTTTTTGTTTTGAGTTTGCTTCATAATTTGAAAATAACACTAGCAATAGCACTTAGAATTATATACTGCTTCAAAATGCTTTATAGCCCTCCCTAAGTGGTTTAGAGTCAGCATATTGCACCCAACAATCTGGGCCCCCATTTTACCAACCTTGGAAGGATGGAAGACTGAATCAACTGTGGGCAAGTGAGGACTGAACTCCTAGCAGAGAGCTGAACCGGCCTATAATACTGCATTCTAAGCATTGTACCATCACGGTGCCTATACAGTATATACCTTAACAATGCCAAGGCTTAGGATTTAGGTACAAAGACTAGCATTTTGCATTCCTTTTTAGCTGGACGGAGAAGTTTGGTTTACCATTAATCACTACTATGTACTAATTGGATTAATGGAAGCTGTAACATCCATCCAAGTGCCACTCTGCAGAGTGAGAATCCAGGAGGTTGACTTACCATGCGCAGATCCCTGCGGTAATTATTCTTGCGAATAATATGGCGGAGGCTGCTGAGAGTGGCCCGTGCATTCTTGTTGATGGTGACTTTTTCATAAGAAGTGGCTGGCTTTCGCTGGCCTGAGAAACAGGAGTATAGATTATTAATGGGGCACTGTTTGTAGGTCCTGCTAGATATACTTGGTATCTACAGTTAATGCTGGTTTTTACATGTTGTAGACCAAAATATCTCATTGCAAGAGAATTTCAGAATACACCTGTTTATCTAGAGATTGTTAATTATTTTAAATGCACTGCTTTGCAAAAAAAAAAAAAAAAAAAAGCACCTTTGGGACCACCATGACTTGGATGACTGAAATTCTCTTTAGCAACGAGTGCTTTGCAAACTTAAGATTTAATTTAGAAGCATTTTTGACATGTTAAGTTGTATTTTTGAATGGCTCAGAATCAGTGTGAAATCTAATAGTTACTTCTGGTTCCACAAAACTGAGCTAAATATAAATTCATTAGCACTTTATATGCAGACTTGGATAACTTCTTTTGCCCTTTGAGCTTCCATCATTTTGCATTATCTATGGCTCAAGATCACATTATTTCTATCCTTTCCTGAATTGCCTAGAAAATGAAATTCAATGTGGAGAAAAGTAAAATTTTCTACTTAGGCTAGAAAAACCAAATGCACAGGTATAGTATAGGTGGTACTGGCTCAATGGCAGTTAACTGTGAGAGATTTTGGAGCCCTAATAAACAATCACTTAAATATGAGCCAATAGTGGGCAGCAGCAGCTAAAAAAGCCAATGCAATCCTAGGCTACATTAACAAAGCGATGGAACCAAGATCGCATGAAGTATTAGTAATGCTTTATAAGGCCTTGGTAAGATCACACTTAGAATACTGCAATTTTGGTCACCATATTGTAAAAAAGATATAGAGACTCTGTAAAGAGTGCAAAGAAGAGCAACTAAGATGATTAGGAAGTTGGATGCTAAAACATGTGATGAATGGTTGCAGGAATTGGGTTTGTCTAGTCTAGTGAAAAGAAGGGCTAGGAGTGACATAATAGCAGTGCTTTAATATTTGGGGGGCTGCCACAAAGATTAGGTCAACCTATTTTCCAAAGTACCAGAACGCAAGACAGGAAACAATGGATGGAAATTATTGAAGGAGAAAAGCAAGCTAGAACTAAGGAGGAATTTCCTAAAATTGAGAACAATTAACCAGTGGAACGGTTTGCCTTCAGAAGTGGGTGCTCACTCTAGGCTTTTAAGAAGAAACTGGTCGGCCACTTGTCTGGAATAATATCAGGTTTCCAGCTTGAGCAGAGGGTTGGACTAGAAGACCTCTGAGGTTGCTTCCAACTTAAATTTGTTCCGCCTTCTCTGTTCAGTAGGAATTTGACTTAAGCAGAGAATACCCACCTGCATGCTTCTTAAGGACTACAACAATACCCTTTCCATCAGCAGCTGGTTCTACTCCTACTGTCTTGCGATGTATCAGACCATTGTAGCGGAAGGAGTTACGGGCCTTCAGGTTGTTGGGCTCCTTTAAAGAAAGAAAAACACTTTTAGAATTCCTTGTAACTTATAATGAAAGGTTTTGCAAGCTCAAGGCAGAATCATTTATTTGAAAACAAATATATGTGGGAAAAAGTAGATTCAAAGCCTAGGAAAGCCTAATAACACCCTAGAATTATTTGCAAGAAGGCTGTTGGTTTTGAAGATAGTAGATGTGGCTCACCGTGCTGTAAGTTTGCTTGTTCCTTTTAATAAGGAAACTTGAGCAGTTGCGAACAATCATCCATTGCAGATGAGCAGACATTGTGGAGAATTCCTGGGCAAGGAAAGACCAAACATTAATAAATGTTTATACAGTTCATTTAATTTCAAAATCCTAGCACTGAGTGATTTGTTTTGAAGTCCAACAAGTATTCTTATTCCTTTCAATACAGAATATATATGTTTAATGCCACTGCTACTTGCATTTCAAGTGTATGCTTCCTATTTGATATCATTCTATGTATGCAGTTTAATTTTTTTCTAGGTCTTTCAAAGGAATATAAAATAATGTAGCAAAGGAGCTTTCTCCAACTCAATTTTCTATTATTCCCAATTCCCATGTTTTTCATGCTATTTGAGGACTCCAGAATTGAGTATCTGGTAAAGATTATTTTTAAAAATGAAGAATCTAACAAACATAAAAAATCGACAATTTGAGTAAATGCCAATAAGGGCTAGAAGATTTTACTGCCCTACAGATATTCCAGCAAAGCCGGAAGAGTGGCAAGTATGAAAATAAATACTTAAGGGTAATTTTCTTCCATAATTTCCCTTCCAACTAAGAAGTCACATTAAAGCAAATGTTACTTTAAAAAAAAATAAACGCTTCCCTACAAAGACTGAAGCAGACCACCAGGTATCCGCTCGCCTAATATGTAGTTTAACTGCCAATATTACAAAAGTCGCGAAGGCATGTTTTAAAAAAGGAGGAAACGCTCCACATCCTTCTGCCTAAGAGAAACAGCGTTCAGGGCAAGGCGTAATTCCTTAAAAATAAATCCCATTGAGATTCAGTGAATCCGTTTTTAATAAATTTAAATCCGAGCTTGAATATAATGCGATTAAGGGGGGGCACATTCATTTGTCTTCCTGGGCATCTGAATTCATAACACATGGAGACGGCAGATTAATATTTTCAACCATGTGGCGCCTTTCTAACAGTCCCTCACGAGACTCCGTCCTTATCCCCCATTTCTTTGGGCCCACCCCACTGCAGCGTCTTCCCTTTGGAGAAACACGCGGCCTAAACCTCACCCTCTTGTCGATACTGCGACCGGAAGCGGAAAAAGAAGGGCTGAGCCGCTGCGAGGGGGTTTTATAGGCCTATCAATCAAGCTCCGCCTCCTTCGAACTCCAGTCTCTTCCGCTCTGCAATCGCAAAGCATTTCCGGTCCACGATTGAAAGGCTTTCTCCGCCTGAGCCATCCATCCGTGTAAAAAAAATCAAAAAATCCACAAAGCAGTTTCATCATAGAGATGTCAAGGTTAGAGTGGCAACAACTAGAGAGGCCCAGAAAATGGCCTCGTTCGGAAATGATCGGATTCGCTTCGGGGAGTCTCGTAAACGAATCGGGTTACTTCGGCGATAGTTTCGGAGGAGCTCGATAGTCGGCCGAAAACGGCCCTCCGTGAGTTCTCAGAAAAGTCACGTGGGTAGGAAAAAGTTCGGAATTTATTTTCAATCATGGCAATAGAACGTTGAGAAACTTTGAGAGGCGAACACCCTGATTCGGGACCAATCAGAAACCGCCGGAAATGTTTCCCCGGTTATATACTCGAATTCCTTTGTGCCCTTCATAACAATAGGAAGTGTGTATTGTTTACCTCGCTCCTTTGTTGAATTGTTGTCTTTTGCAGATGCGGAGGGCAATATTTAGTTTTGAGCCCTGGAGTAGCATATTGCGAATTGAAAAAATAGTTTTTTTAAAAAAAAATGTAGTAATCATTGGGAGTAATACAGTCGGGCTAGGAATTCTGGGAATTGTATTCCTAATAGATATGGAAAGTTCCACAGTTGTGGGAGGAGGCTACAAGGAGTCTACTTAGATCAGGAGGGAGCCCTAAAAGATCAATTAGTCCAATTTACCAGGACATTGTCTTTATTTTAAAATAAAATCGTTTAATTTCGTTAACTTGACCATGTTGAATTTTGGGGATGGTTACAGCAATTTATTTATTATGAAATTTATATGCCATCCATTTTGCCAAAGGTGATTCTGTAGCTTAACAGTCATTCAGTTAAAAATACAATATAAAGCATTACAGTAATAAATAGGGATTTAAATTTAAAATTCAGTTAAAATAAAATTGACTAGGAGGGAGATGGAGGGAGCAAAGTGTGGTCTTCCATTAAAGGTAAAGGTTCCCCTTGCACATATGTGCTAGTCATTCTAGGGGACAGTGCTCATCTCCGTTTCAAAGCTGAAGAGCCGGAATGACTAAACACCAAAGGTGCATGGAACACTGCTACCTTCCCACCAAAGATGGTTCCTATTTTTTCTACTTGCATTTTTACGTGCTTTCGAACTGCTAGGTTGGCAGAAGCTGGAACAAGTAATGGGAGCTCACACCATTATGCGGCACTAGGGATTCTAACTGCCGACCTTTCTGATCGACAAGCTCAGTGTCTTAGCCACTGTGTCCCTAATTATCATTAGCTATTTCAAAATGTCATAGTCCAGCGGGACACATGCCAACAATTTCCTGGGTTGACTAATTTACATATTAAATTTATACCTTTCATTCAAAACATTTAGCCTTTTTGTCACCCTAACAATAAGCCTGTGAGGTAGGCTGGTGTATGTGAGAGAGTAACTTGTCCAAAGCTGAAAACTACAGAAAGAAACAACAACAAACTTTTGGGTTTTGGCAGAATGTGTAAGGCAAAAACAATTTTTCAGTGGTGGGTTGAGCCCAGAAAATAGATTTGATTATAGATTTGCAAAGTTTTTTTTCCAGTAGATCCATCTAACCGTTCCAAAAATTTGCAATTTTCTTCTCCTGTCAAATATTTTCCAATGCAAAAGAAGGGGCTAGGAAGAGAGATTTAGTGTTCAGCCCAGCCTTCCTTTCCTCCAGGCAAATCTATATACAAATCCCCCAAAATTATTACATCTGCTAATCCCAAATGACCTGTTACCCCAACAACCAGAGTTCAGACTGGAAAAATGGGATTGACCACTTGATGGCAACAGAGAGTTACTGAAAGATCTTTGCTGACACCTAGTGGTTTCTGAAATTTTGCAGACTGAAAGTATTCCATAAATTGATCCCCAAGATTTGTGTGAGATACTGTGGGGTAGTTGGAAAATTAACAGAAGAAAATTTAGGCATAAAGAACTACGAGGATAGGAGTTTATTAGTGACTTGTGTTCTAAATCACAGCATGTACAGTAGTGGCCAAAATTGTGGAAACCTTTTGGGAAAAGTGTACAGTATTTTTGAGGTTTGATGGCTAATAACACCACTTTTTTTGTAGTAGTACCATAAAATTATCCTCTGTCCAGGTAACATGGGTTTTAGCCTAGTTTAGTCTTTTCAACCTTTGTTTGAGAGACAAAAGTTGCTTTTTTGTGCAATTCCAGATTTTAGGCCAAATTCCTGCACTGAACAGTCCTTGCATTCAACTTCACATTGCACTGTGCCATTTCATCTTGTATACACCCAGATGATTTTCTTCTCACGTAGGCACATTCTCTTAATTCTTCTATCATCACTTGCTGTTGTGCACCTTTTCCTGCCTTTACCAGAGTGGTTCGTAGTGACTAGGACTACTTATACCTCTTCAAAAACTTTGGTTAAGTTTCCACCAATTTCTTCTAATTTCTTTATAACTGTAGCCTTGTTCACTTAATAATACTATTTTACATCGCTTTCTGGGTGACTAGTCAGCTTTTTGCACCATTAATTTTTTTACAAGCTCACTAAATGAAAGAACAGAAAAAAAAACAACCGTAACCAACTTGATAGCGATCACATAACACACTGACAAATGTCCTCCTCTCAGCTTCAATACATAACATCAATAACTGAATTCTACTGTGATCTGATTGGCTCATTGCCAAAACAAGATGACACCTGATTGGCTCTCTAAACACTCATGCTCATTGGCTACAATCAGATGAAGGAAAACTACCAGATATCAACCTAAGCAAGTTGTGCTTCCTTTTCTGGTTATTTGGCTATAACATTTCATAGAATATAGATAATTGAACTAACTTTGCTGCATTACATTCTTGATTAAATTATCTTTCCATTGATATATAATTTTATGGTACTCCTAAAAAAGTGTTCTTATTAGCCATCAGCCCTCAAAAATACACTTTTCCCACAAAGTTTCCACAATTTTGGCCATTACTATATGTGTGTTTGCCTGGAGGAAAGGAAGGCTATATTAATCAACTCAGGGAATTGTTGGCCTGGGTATGACATTTATAAATAAAATCTTCAGAACTTGGATGGTCTTCTGTCAGAGATGGGATAGTGCAGTATTGGCGAACCTTTTTGGCACAGAGTGCTGAAACAGGAGAGAGCCTGGTACGCGTGCACTTCTGTGCGGCTGCTCTTCCAGTTTCCGGCATGTGCATGTGCAACGGGCACCTGGTCTTCCAGTTTCTGGCACTCCCAATGCATGAAAGACCAACTGGTTGGCAAGCCAGAACCCAGAAGAGCAATGGAGAGATGGCCCTGTGTGACACTTCTGGCACGCATGCCATAGGTTCGCCCTCACAGGGATAAGTGGATCCTGCCCTGAATGGAGGGTTAGACTACATGACCTTTATGGTCCCAACTCCATGGTTCTTGCATGCAAAGCATAAGTAAACACATCTCCACCATCTCACACCCAACCATCTTGTATCTGTGATGTTCTCTGCTCCTTTCAGTTAATTTCCTGGGGTATTTTTATTCCTTGAGAACAAAGCAACAATAGTCTATAATGGGATATTTTTCCCACCTTTCCCCCACCCACCCACCCTGTTGCATATCTACCCACTGAAGAAGTAACTGAGTCCCACCCTTACCAGACTCTGCAACGCCTCCCCACGCACAGCAATTAGTTTTCCAAACACTTCCCCTTTATCTCTTCTTCAGAACATTATTTTTTCTGTGTTCACACCTTTTGTTCTGCCTAGGATTTAGATTATGTTTTTAATGCTGCCTTGTGACTTGCTTTATCTCTCTCAGTGTGTAATCTTTCACACTACCCCATGATTTGTGTTGTATTTCCTTGCTGTCTCACACCTTCCCCTTTCCCATTTATTTTCTCCTACCATGTAATCTTTCTTTGCCCTCTCCCCCTCCCCACTTTAAAATATATTCTATCCGCTTCTCCCTCTTAACTCTTCAGATCTAATTTTACACTGTTCTCCTGCAGCCCTGGCTTTGTAAATTGCTTTTAGCAGTTATCTGCAACAAATCCTGATGTGGTCTGGATCTGGAAGAAACACTAAAAAGGCTGCCTGAATGCCCCTTCTTCAAGAGAAGTGGTGTGTGTGTGTGTGTGTGTGTGTGTGTGAGAGAGAGAGAGAGAGAGAGAGAGAGAGAGAGAACCATTCAGTAGACATTCATACTTCTATAGTTCCTTTCCTATGGGGCAGCCCCATTTCAGAAAGGAAGAAGAGACTGCATACTTAGTAATTGTTCAAATTTGATCAGATCAAACCAATTCAGTGCAAGATTGTCACCTTTAAAAGCCCTAGATGCATAGGGCCAGGTTATTTAAAGGGACATATTTTATTTATTCATTTGTTTGTTTTGTCAAGCATGTATAAGATAATAGATATAAGTACATACAAGATTATGAATACATGAAATGGATACAAATAAATGGGGTTGTTAGGACAGGGGACGATAGGCACTCTGGTGCGCTTATGCACACCCCTTACAAACCTGTTAGGAATGTGGTGAGGTCAACAATAGACAGTCTAAGATTAAAGTTTGGGGGGTTTGGAGGAGAAACCATTGAGTCAGGTAGAGCATTCCAGGCGTTGACCACTCTGTTGTTGAAGTCGTATTTTCTGCAACCGAGTTTGGTACGGTTTAACTTAAGTTTGTATTTATTGTGTGCTTGTGTATTGTTGTGGTTCAAGTTGAAGCAGTCATTGACAGGTAGAACATTGTAGTAGAGAATTTTATGTACTATGCTTAGGTCAGACTGAAGGCGGTGTAGTTTTAAGTTGTCTACGCCCAAAGTTTCAAGCCTGGTGGCATAAGGTATTCTGTTGCGAGCAGTGAAATGGAGGACTCTTCTCGTGAAATATCTCTGGACTTGTTCAATTGTATTAATGTATTAATACAACCCGATATGCAGTGCGGGTTCCAGACAGATGAGCTGTATTCGAGAATTGGTCTAGCAAATATTTTGTATGCTGTGGTTAGTACTACAGTGTTACCAGAGAAGAAGCTACACAGGATTAGTTTTACAACTCTTAGTGCCTATTTGGTAATGTTGTTATAGTGGGCTCTGGCACTTTGATCATTAGAGATGAGTACTCCAGTTACATCTACTTGACACATTAGACTGAGGAGATAGGGTGTATTATGGATCGTTTTGGTAAGGAGCTTCATATAGTGGGACCTAAAAAAAAAGGGCCTTCTCTGCAGTGGCTCCCTCCCTGTGGAACATCATCACTGCAGAGAACATTGGCCTAACCCTGAAACTCTTTCGAAACTCTTGGTTTTGCCAGTGGGCCTAGTGACTTTGGGGTGATACATAGCCCATCAAGTGGTTTGTTTGTTTGTTTGTTGTTACTGGCATGGGTGGGTGGGTAGGAGTTTACTGTATTTTATTTCTTTAATTTAGCCAGAATCACCATGAGACAGTTGGGTGGCCATATACATTTTTAAAATCAGGGGGCTGCAGCTCACTATCAGGCCATGGACTATTCGCAGTTGGGCTGTGTGAGGGGTGGGCTGGTGTACGCAAGCACGCAGCCTGACTCACACAAGCAGCGGGTCCTGGTGCTCGCAACCCCACTGCTGCTTGCAGCGGATGTGTGCGCCCCGCCTCTCACACAAATGAAGCTGTGGGTGCACCCGCCTGCCTCTCGCACAAAACCATTCCCTCCCCCCGCCCTCCTGCACCGGTCCATCAACACTGTTCTAAATTTTTTTTTTGAAATGTTAACATACAAGGATA
This sequence comes from Natrix helvetica, assembly GCF_964273705.1. Taxonomy (NCBI): domain Eukaryota; kingdom Metazoa; phylum Chordata; class Lepidosauria; order Squamata; family Natricidae; genus Natrix; species Natrix helvetica. The sequence goes on along the minus strand of NC_138554.1, from coordinate 23,015,450 downwards.
TTACTGGATTTTCACATTCCTACCAACCTCTCCAATTGGGATTAACACAATGATGGCAAACGTATGACATGTATGTCAAAGGTGACACACCATAATGTTTTGCTGACATGCCAGTGTTCACCAACACTTGATAGGAATTCTCTAAAGCATGCCCCATTCTTGCACAATTTTTGGAGGCTGAGGGAGAATGCAGTGTGGTCTCTTGCAGCCTCCAGAACCTCTGAAAACGAGTTTGTGTTATTTGTATTTCATTTTTGTAATTTGACGTTTTCTCCTATAATACTTGGAGCCACCATGGTTGGAGATAGCCCAAATCATTGGGACTAAGAACACTGAATATAGGAGCCTTTACTGGGTATTGTATCATAGTCAGTTTTCCAAATCTCTTTTACACTGGCAGACAACACGTTCCTAGAGCTCTTAAGATTTACTTCCAGTTGATGTCCAGGAAGTATAGTATCAAGATCATGTGAAACAATGGGTAGAAATCATTGGTAGGTAAAAACTATCCATCCAAGAAGAGAAGCAACCTAGAATTAAGGAGGAATTTTCTAACTGTGAGAGCAATCAACCAATGGAACAGTATAGGGTATAGGGTGACAAACTCGATTTCATTGAGGGCTGCATCAGGGTTTTGTTTGACATGGGCAGCCGGGTGGGTGTGGCCAGTTCAATGTCAATTGTGTCGGGGATGCTTGAGGTGGCACGTGATGCCTCTGCCAGTGAAAACGGAGCTTGGGAGGATAGGACGGCCTCTTGCAACCCTCTGCCAGTGAAAACGGTGCTCAGTGGGGTCACAACACGGCCCTCCCGAGCTCCGTTTTTGCTGGCAGAGGATTGCAGGACCGTCGCAGCCTCCCATGCTCCATTTTCGCTGGCAGAGGCATCACGGGTTGGTCCTTCGCTGTTTCCAGGGCCACCTAGCGGGCCACATCCAAGCACCTTGTGGGCCAGATTCAGCCCGCAAGCCTTGAGTTTGACACCCCTGGTATAGAGTCCCCTGGTCGAGCAGTGGGTTGGACTGGAAGACCTCCAAGGTCTCATCCAATTCTATTTTTCTATGTTTTATATTTTGTGGGTAGTTGATGTGTCTGGGATGAAGTGTGTGTGTGGGGGCAATGTTGTGAACAGTGAACAATCTGCAATGTAGTAAGTGAACTCTGAATTCAATAAAAACGATTTGAATCTGTTTATCCCATATTTAGTTTCCTTGCCAGTAACACTGAACAAACACAAGCACACAACAAATTGAGTGTTTACAACGGTTAGAATATTGGCTGGGATTAGGAAGAACCACTGGATTTGCCTTCAGATCATCGCTTTCTTCCCAAAATTGGAGTCCCAAAGGCAAAATAAGAGCTACTATGATGAAATATTCTGGATCAGACCCTGACCAGTCTCCTGTTTCTACAGTGGTGAACAGAGGTAGTATTCAGCTGATTCGGACTGGTTTGCCCAAACCAGTAGCAGAAATCAAGGGTGGAGGGTGGGCCCGCCCATCTGCCCACCCGCCCCGGCTCTATGCTGTCCTATTTAGGCACTTTTTTGAGGCCGGGTGCATGCACAGACAGCGCTTGTGTGAGCAGAGCACATGCACGGAAGGCTGGGAACATGCACAGAAGGGGTGCGTGCACCCGTGAACACCATTGGAGAAGCTCCCAAACCTGGACCAGAGAATGAGACTCGCCTACTTCATGGCTTCCCAGGATTTAAAACCACCTGCCCAGTATGCAGGAATTATTGGCCCATTAGCAGCTCTTGATAGCCTGATCCTCCAATGAACTTCTCCAGTTCCTTTTTCAAACCTCCTGAATGGGCTGCCATCACTCCAACCCCTGGCAATAAATTCTCCATTTAATTATATGCTGGGCAAAACAGCCCTTCTTTGCCTTGGTCTTAAATCTCCCTTCGGTTTAGGTTCCACAGACGACCTTGAGCTCTAAAATGGGGTGGGGTGGGGGGAGACATCTCTTTGCATTATTGATGCCAGGAAATGTTCTGCATTCCTCTGTCATGTTTTCTTTGCCTTTCTTTTGTTCGAAGCTTTTTAACTTTTGTAAAACAGGACAACTCAAAAAGTTAGAGAGCTGGAGACGGTGTTTAATGCTCTTGCTCCAACTGCTGTGCTCTTTCTGCATGAAACACCTTCTTCAGTCCCCTAATTATTTGGGGTGCCCAGTTTTGCAATAAATCTTGAGTTCTTTAAATGTGGGACCCCTAACATCTCCAAGAGAGAGTCCCTGTCTCTTATATGCATACAATATATGATAAAATAAGTGTGCAGCGATTGTGTGGTTGGGCCTGCCCTGCTGACTTTTTTGACTCCTCTTGCGGATACCCCTAGTTGAGATAGTAATATTTATTTATTTGTATCCCTCCTTCATTATTTTTATAAATAACTCAAAGTTGCGAACATATCCAGCATCCTTTCCTCCTCTTAGTTTCCTCACAACAACAGCCCTATGAAGTGGGTTAGGGTGAGGGAGAGTGACTGGGCCAAGTCACCCAGCTTGCCTTCATGGTTGAGGTGGGACTAGAACTCACAGACTCCTGCTTTCTATTGTGATAATAATTAGTAATAGGTAATTATTCCGCATTATGAATTATAACCTTGTCTGGTGACCATGGGACTTGGGTGGGTTCCAGTAGTCACTACGGCCGGTTCGCTTGTGGGTGTACTGTGCACACGCTTGATGTGTGCGCATGCACAGTGCAATATAAATTGTTCTGCGCAAGCGGAGAAGCAAAAAACAAGATGGCGCCGCCTATGGCGCTGCCCAGAGAACCAGTTTGGGAGTGTGGCAGGTCTGGGTCTCTGCCGGTTCCAGTGACCCAGGCTGCCAAACCACTACTGGTTCGGCCAAACTGGTAGGAACCCACCTCTGATAGGACTTGTTCTTTTGGTGTGGCTCTCCACTCAAGTCCCCCATTCCACTCAATTTACTCTTCCGATTTTCTTTCATAAAATCAACTGAATAGTTGTACTTCTCTAGACAAGTGGCCTTTTCAGATGCTATGGCAATGTTTGGGTAGGCTTGCATGAAGGGTGGAAAGATCTTAGCCAACTTTATGCCTTCCAACTATGTTAGGCCTCAACTCTTTGAAGCCCCACCCATCATGGCTAACAGAATGTTGGAGGTTGTACCGTAGTTCAGCAGATCTAGAAGCTCTCAATAGGCCAGGTATTTGAGAGAGAGAGATTATCTGCCTGCCTTTGAGGTATCTCTGGATTATCTGCCTTTGAGGTATCCCTGGATTATCTGCCTTTGAGGTATCTCTGGATTATCTGCCTTTGAGGTATCCCTGGATTTGCCAATCATAATGCCTTTGATGGCAACTGATTGGAGAATTCACTTCCTGAATAATGAGGGAGTTTGTTATGGGATGCACTGAGGAGCAGGCTATTTATTCCTCAAGGTAGTAAAGTATAATGTAATAAGCTTGGTTTCCTCGGCCATCATTCAGCCTGACAAAAGAATTTGCTTTCCATGAAAACTAAACATAACATTTTGATTGATTTCTTACAGCAAAGGCAGCTTTCTTCCCTTCACTTCTTTGAGAGATGGCTGAATTCTGCAGCTTCCCCCATTTCAAACAAAAATTCCCGAGGGAAACCACGATGAGGGCATTTCTCCCTTTGCATTTTTTGAAAATGGGAAATGTGGGCAGCTGGAAAGGCTTCAAAAGGATGAAAAGATCCTAACTGAAAGCACCACCAGCAGTGCCATCTTCTGCCAGCTCCAATAATAAAGTGAGTTCAAAAACCTCATTTGAAGAAATCAAAGGAAATTCTCAAGCCTCCTGAAAATTAAAGAGTGAAACAGAAGCCTTTTTCTCAGAGGAAAGGGATGGAAAAGGAGATTTTGGGCCAACATTTCTTTCCCTCAGGTTTCCATTAACTGTGTGTGTGTGTGTGTGTGTGTGTGTGTGTGTGTGTGTGTGTGTGTGTGTGTAATTGAGAATTTGTATCAGGAAGGACAGAGATGATAATTAATACATAATTAGTTGCTTTGGGGGTTGATTGATTGGGAAGGAAATTGATGTTACATTGACTATCTCCTGACACTCTGCATGAAGTGGAGTACGTGATCTACTGCAGATGATATTCATATTCAGCTGCTGTTGGCCTTGTTCTGGGTGAGAGAGAGCACCCATTTTTGCTGGAAAAAAGCAACTCAAGTGTTAAGGATGAAGTGAGGACTAAAAATCGACACCATCAGGATAATGGCGAGGATCTCACAGATACCACAAGTCAATGCAGGCTCATAAGAGATGATAGAGTTAGAGATAGATGGATGGATGGATGGATAGATAAATAGATACAGAGAGAGAGAAAGAGAGAGAGAAAGAGAGAGACAGACAGAGCGAGAGATACAGATAAAAAGAGAGATACAGAGAGAGAAATTTCACGCTCACTCATGCTTAGAGAAATTTGTTTTGCTTGATATGGGCAGCTATAAAATAAATAAATAATCTAGTTTGCAATTCTCCTTTTGCAGCAGCCCCTTTCTCCTTTAAATTTCATTTTTCATCTTTTGTCTCTCTTAGACAAGATGTGTAGGAGCCTTCCATTACTCTACATTTATATTACAAGCTTTCATGGACTGTAGTTTATTGTGCTGTACTGTAAGTTGGCAAAATGATCTGAATGAGGAGGAACATGAAGCAGCAGAGGACGGTGGATATCAAGTGGATTGAGAGCTAGACTTCTAGTATAAAAGCCACTGTTTGTGACAAGCAAAAATATATTGTTTTCTAGCATTGGGGGAAAATGCTTCAAATAGAATAGAGCTTGCTATACACACACCACACGCACACACACACACACACACAGAGAGAGAGAGAGAGAGAGAGAGAGAGAGAGAGAGAGAGAGAGAGAGAGAGAGAGAGAGAAATCTTCTTCAGATTCTGTGATAAATAAAAAATAAATCCTAAGAGAAGAAAATTGTGGGGTAAATCTGTTTGATTTGCATTTGCTTAGATACGGTATGTTGTAGAATCTGGATGATTTTGACACAGAATTTTAACAGTTGACAAGAATTAATATATTAATATATCTATAAGCACTGATTTTGCTCAATAAATGTAAGTAATGCACTATGTATCTGAGATAATTGTGTATTGAATACACATTTCCACATTTTAACTGAACATTCTTTTTGTAATTCACCTTGAAAGGTGATATTAAAATATTGATCATCTTTACAATTACACTTTTTTAAAAAAATTATTAGTAATCTAGTTTCTGTATATAGTTAGGGTTCATGATACATATAACAGAACAAGAAGAAAATTGACATTTTGCTATTACATTAACCTGTTCCCAATAAATCTTTTGTACTATAATTATATTTGGGTAACATCCATTCATGATTCAACCTGAGCCAATTAAAATATTCAAAAGTGCACCTGTCAGTTTCATTATTGAAAAATATATACAGTATATAAAATCTGTATTTTCAAGGTCAGAGCATTTTCTTAAAATATTGGCACAGTTGGTTACCCATTCTATGTTTCTATACAATTAATGAATTAATATATTTATATTTTAGGTAGTTGTTATGCTTTCAAAAATATTAAAAACAATAATATCAATAAAAGAAAATGCGGTTCTGCCTCATAAGAAAAACAAAACAGAACATACAGAAAATAAATATGAGTTGAAAATGATTTGCACTGGGTACAGTTTGTATCCAGTATGATTTATCATCAAGTAACGAAAATGGTTAATGTCATTCACAGAATTTGGATAGGCTGGTAACAGTGACATGAGGATTATGCCAATTGTAACTAAAGCCTCACTCTGCTCCTAAGTCTCCATTTTGTTCCAGAGGTTTTGTTCCAAATTATTCTTCTGCACATAATTCACAAAGTAATCATAAGTGGCATGAGAAAATGCCAGGGGGAAGATTCCGCTGGTATTTCTACCCACAGGATGGTTTATTTTCAACAGTATCTTTTCTCTCAGCTCCCGAAGTCACGGCTGATCACCTCCGTGAAGAATACAGAATATAGAACAATAGAACTGGGAGTGACCTTGGAGGTCTTCTAGTCCAACCCTCTGCTTGCGTAGGAGACCCTATACCACTCTGGAAAAATGGTTGTCAAATCTTTTATTGAAAACTCCAGTGATGGAGCATCTGCAACTCAGGGAGGCAATGTTGTTGTTAGTTGCGCAATTGTTTCTCCAGGCTTTCCTGTCCTCTACTATCCTCTGGAGTCCATTTAAACTCAGTGAGGCAATAACAATAGCAACACCAGTCTTATTTTTTTTTGACCCCTGAAATAAGCACTTGGCCTTTTTTTCTGGGAGGTCTTATTAGTTTTGAGGTGCAGGAGGCAGCGATCGTGGTCATCTCATGGCTGCTACTGTGTTGCAATATTTTGGGGGGAGGGCTTATTTTAGCGCATGCGCTCAAAAGCCTGATTGGACTTATTATCCGGGGAGGTCTTATTTTCAGGGAAACAGGGTAACACTTAGACTTCTATACTACTTCATTTTCCTCTCTAAGCAGTTTACAGAGTCAGAATTTTGCCCCCAACAATCTGGTTCCTCATTTTATTCTAGCTAATCTAAATTGTGTGGTAAAGCGGATCCCACCCACGCTGTTCGCTTTCCTCACTTTTGCTTACTCGCTTGTGAGGCATACTCGGTAGTAGGTTCTACCCACCCAAACATCATTTTGACGCTCTGCACAAACGCGGAAGGTCCTGCACATGTGTGGAGGTGGCGCGTGTGCGCTCACGTTGCTCTGAACCGGTAGCAAAGGTAAGTGGATTTCACCCCTGGGATGATGGTATTGTTTTTCCTCAAATCAATGAACCACTGAAGCTGCACAATGCTTTCAGGAATGGCTTCAAACAGGCTGTTTGTTAAAAATGTGCAGCTTCAGCAATTCCTAAACCCATTGCATGACTTCCATGGTTTGTCGACTGAAGGAAGGAGAATGCCACCTGCCATTTTTAGTAATAGGCAGCCGGTTCATATCTAGATATTGTCCTTAAGTTGGACATTCTTAACACAGGGGCTGTTTGTAATTATTGGAGATTAGGCTAGATAAATCTCTTCCGGTACAGCAGCCTGATTCCAATTGGTTTCAGAGGGACTTAAGGGATGGACAAGCGTCATATTACATGAAGTGCTTAGACTTTAAAAAAAATTAAAATACTGAGATACATCAGCCTGCACCCTCTCAGTTTTGGGTCAGGGTGGAATACTCTGAATTTTGAAAGTGTGTTGTGGGCATTTTCCTCATATGACTGAACTGACAATGCAAAAACTACTCGAGTAGTCCGATTGTGAGATAGGCAGCAAATAAATTTAACAAAAATAAATACAGTGCTACCTTGGTATTTGTCATCAATTGGTTCCAGGAGGTGCAACCAGCACTAAAAACAACAAGTAGCAAACAAACCACGTGAGTAACATATCACCCTTTTTTTCAGCTGAAAAGGATAGTGAATCATGAGGCAGCCAACACCGACAAATTCTGTGCGTCGTACCAAACAAACAATGCCGCTTTATAATGCCTTGGTAAGGCCAGACTTGGAATACTGCATTCAGTTCTGGTCGCCACGATGGAAAAAAGATGTGGAGACTCTAGAAAGAGTGCAGAGAAGAGCAACAAAGATGATTAGGGGACTGGAGACTAAAACATATGAGGAACGGTTGCAGGAACTGGGTATGTCTAGTTTAATAAAAAGAAGGACTAGGGGAGACATGATAGCAGTGTTCCAATATCTCAGGGGTTGCCACAAAGAAGAGGGAGTCAAACTATTCTCCAAGGCACCTGAGGGTAGAACAAGAAGCAATGGGTGGAAACTAATCAAGGAAAGAAGCAACTTAGAACTGAGGAGAAATTTCCTGACAGTTAGAACAATTAATCAGTGGAACAGCTTGCCTCCAGAAGTTGTGAATGCCCCAACACTGGAAGTCTTTAAGAAGATGTTGGATAGCCATTTGTCTGAAACGGTATAGGGTTTTCTGCCTAGGCAGGGGGTTGGACTAGAAGGCCTCCAAGGTCCCTTCCAACTCTACTATTGTATTATAACAATGAGTGCCGGCACAAAATTTCCATATCAAATGCATTGAGTACCAAATTTGACGAGTTTCAAAGCAGTTGAGTACTGAGGTATTACTGTAAGTAAATTTGTCCGGGAACAACATGTCTGCCACATGGGGGATGTGACCAATTCCTAAATCCCTACTAGAATTGCTGAGATGCCTTTAATCCCCTTATAGTCTGGATTTGGGAATGGGAGATTTTTTGATGAAAGATGCGGAATAATATTTTGTGGAGTACCAAAAGCAAACCAAGTCCTCTTTTGCTTTTACTTGGATTTTGGAAGGGAATTTGGGGAGTGGTAGGTTGTCTTCGTTTTCTACATTGTGTTAAGTCTATTTTGCAGCTTATCTTATTTTTGTATGCATTTTTCCCAGGTGGCACACGGAGCCATAATTTCAGGCACGGCAGCTCTCAGCAACCCTCAGCTCCGGCCTGCATGTGTGTGTCGGCCTTTTGGAGGGGCGGGGGAGGCCATTTTTTCCCCTCCCCAAGCTTCAGGAAAGCCTCTGGAGCCTAGAGAGGACAAAAAACAGGCCCAACAGACCAATCGGAAGTTTGGGGAGGGGGGTTTGTCCTAAAATGGACGATTCCCATTGTACCCCGCAATGCCCATACACTTCCCGTTTCCCAACTGTCCTCCATTTAGCTTGCATGACTGTTATTTCTTCTTCTTCTTTAGAAGTTCAGCATTCTGGCTGCCAGTCGACCCGATTAGATCTCTGCTCTAATTACTTTGCTGTGTTTAAGTCTATGCCAGCTTTGATTTCCTAACATGTTGATCGTATTGAAAGTGGGACACACAAAAGCAATCTCTTTATAGCCAGCCAGATGATAATCCCAAGAGACCCAAGATCCAAAGATAAAGATTAAATATCTCATAAGGGAGACGCAGAGCTGGCTGGGCAGTGAAATATACACAAAATATGATACATATCAGTTTTTGGACTGACATATTATCCAATCTATTCACTCTTGTTTATGTATGGATTGATCCCTCCCAGCTCTGAGCTGTGGGATGAATATTCCCTTATTTATCTCAGCATTCGTTCTCTATATTGACCGGCCTTCCTATGTACTCATGCTTGCTAAACAAGAGCTGACGTTTTAAATGGGGAACAAGGACAGCCAAAAGGAAAAATACAAAAGGCAATAATGCTTGTGTACATTTGCTGTAATCCTTTGTTCTCTAAACGTCAGACCTCAATAATGTTTTCAACCTCCCCAAATGCTGTTTGGTAGAAATCTTTCACTCGTATTATAATAATCCCTCTGTGTCGCTGATCAGCCCAGTTCACCAGCCCACTCTTCTACTGATCGGTCTTCCTTGACCATGACCTGATCTGCCAGTCTCTATCCTTCTCCTCTGTCCCTCTCTCGTTCCCTTCTCTCCCTCTTCCAGTCTACTCTGTCACCTTTGACCCGGCTACTCCCTCATCTCGGCATCCAATTTTTCATCCTTTTCAAGGAGCCAGCTGATTGAATGCAGAATTAAAAAGCGGGCTCTGTAATGCTCTCTCTTCCTCTCCTCTCTCCTTTATTAGATGCTAATCCCTCAAACTTGGCACTGGTACCCCCTTGGCACTAATGAAGTTGTGTGTATGTGGTTTGTTTTTTTTTAATCAGCTGCTGCTCCACTTCTCTGCTGATTCCTGTCCCCCAGGGACTGTGTCGCACTAGAGGGTGCCGAAGCTCTTCACTGCCTGCTCATTTATCACCCTGCTTATGCCACCTCTCCAGTCAGCCCAGCCGGTGTAGAGAGATTCTTCCTACTGAGCAGCGACTGAGAAGCGTTTTTTACAAGGTGCAGGGTGAACTCCTGGGAGTTGCTCTTTGAATCTGTCTCTCTGCTGAAGATCCTTGCATCTTGTCTATTAGCACCAGCTAAATATCTTTTCCTTTCTTTCTTTTTCTTTTTTTAAGAGGATAGACCTTCATTCCTCTGTTGGCGTGATGTTCTAGGAGCGATTTGGTCAAATGTTCCAGGATTAGTCTCATCCATCAACCAAGGGATCTCGAATCACACCCATGATACTTGTGTTTGGGATCACTTCCTGAGCAACCTTGTTTTGGATCTGTTAAAGAAGGGGAATTTCCTGGAATTTGAACATCCAACATTTTCTTTAAATGGGGATATTTGTGGCTGATATAATTTAAGGGGCATTGTGAGCTGTTGTTAATGGGCGATATTTTGGACTCTTCGCAATCCAGTTTTTCAGCTCCCTCCAAGCAATAAAGAGCCTGATTCACGGTTCAAATTGCTTCTTTTTTTTGGGGGGGGGGGGTTGTGAACTGCTGGACCATTCTGACAAGAGTGCCACTCCTCCAGATACAGATTTCCTCTCTTCCTGCATTTGTTTCCATTATTCCTCAGCACGAACACTGGATTTTTGACATTCCTTCTGGGCAACAGTTTGAACTGGCAGAACTCCAAAGATTTGACACAGCCCGCTGCATGCTTGTGGCTTGTAATTGTGATGAATAATTAAAAGAAGAAGAAGAAGAGTTTGCAACCTTGTGGGAGAGAACTGTAAAGGAGCTGCCATGGATTTCGGCAAAGACAATTTCTTCATTCAGGAGAGGAAGAGGACTGAGAATTAATTCTTAAAGAAGGATCCACAAGGCATCTTGTGAGCTGTTTCATCCCGAGGAGAGGCAGCATTGTGGGTGCAGGGGCCAAGCAAGTCACTTGCTTTGGACAGGCTGCACCCAAAGATCCAACTTTAAATAGATTTGAAGAGCCTGATGGGCCCAACAGAGCTGCTGGGAAGCAAACTAAAGGAGATTTAAGAAAGTGGAGGGAGGCATTTGAAATAATTAGGAATTCCAGGTTTGGGCTTTCCACTGTAAGGCACAATAAACTGTGGAGTGCTTAGGAAGCTAAATCTTATGGGTTGGCTTTTTTGGGGGTCTTGGGTTCCTCCCAAAACTGGGACCACCTTAATGTTTTGCCTAGTTCCCATACTGTTCTTCTAGAGAGAAAAGGGAAATGCGGTGGGAGATTCATTGACATGGCAGAATAGCTAATTGTTCACCTTGAAGAGTATTGGCTTCTGATCAGGGGTCTCCAAGGTAGCATTTTAGAGTTAGGTAAGGCCTCTGGAAGTTTCTAGGACTTTTTGTAATAGCCGAAGATAAATTTTAGTATGTAAATTTAGTAGTATGAAGTGTAAGACAGTGCCCCCATCCAGCTAATTTCTGCAGCTTAAGGGGGAGATTTTTCACTCCCTGAAATCTATATCAACTCCTCGTAACTATATGGGTGGCAGATGGTGATGATGGAAGGTTGGAAAAAGATGTCCATAATTGGGGAAGCTTCCTCAGCTCTTCAAAAGAGGCTTTGCTAGTTACAGAAAAGAGATGAAAAGCATCCTAAATAATGTGTAGATTCTGTGGCACGCCAAAGGACTTTTAACATTTGCTTTAAATTCATTGATGGTCTTTCAACGTTAGCAAGGGTTTAGGATTGTCTCTGCTTTTTATTCAGATTGAAAGGTTTTGTTCTTATTAACAGGGGAGTAAAAAAGAAAAAGAAAAGGCTGGTCAAAAGGAAAAATTTTTTTTTTTAAAAAAAGATCTTTTTAATTCAGCACAGGCCATTTATCTTGCTGATAATATACACAAACCTTGAGTGATAATATAGAGAAGCTATATCAGACTTTTTTGGGGGGGCGAGCACAGAATTTTGTCACCTTCCATTTATAACCCATTTTCCCCCCTATTACCTTTCCCATCTTTTTTACCACAAACACATACACACCCTGAAATCTATTAAGGCGTGAAGGATTAGCTGCATGGTATCTTTTGCTCAGTCACATGAGGAGCTGTCATCAGGCAGCATCTAGGATTGATGGCTCCCATCTCTTTATTTGCTCATTCAATCTCATTGGCACACAACCCTTGGAATGTAAGCGCCCATCGTGTTTTTCCTTCTGATCTTGGATCCCATTTGTTCCTTGGGAAACTTTGGTTCCTACCCTACATCCTTATATCTTCAAGTAACCAGATCTAGCTCCAAATTCTGACATGCTTCTTTTTCTTTAGGGTGATTGCTTTGTTGGATGCAGCCCACTCTTGGCTTATAAAGATGAGGGAATGATGAAAATTGGAGAAGCAATTTGCCACTGGACTCTTGTGCAGAATTATCCACTAAACCCAGAAGACGTCTAATCGATCCACCACTTAGAGCGACTTTGAACAATTGGGTTTGATCTCAAGGACCAGCCCTTGTCTCTTCCTGTAGCTCTGGGGAAATTGTAACGATGATTCAATTAAGCCGAAGAGTTCGCTCAATGCTTTCTTTGGGCCTCAACTGTCTTGCCCTCTGCTTTTCTGTGTCGGCTTTCAGCACCAGCTATTGGTGTGAAGGGACCCACAAAGTGGTGAAATCACCCTGCCTTTCAGTGGTCAAGAAAGGGAACTGCGCACCCAGCAACAGCAACGAGACTCTGGATACGAATGAGACGGTGGATCCCCACAAAGTCCAGTACATCTGGGAGACGGGTGAAGACAAGTATGCTTTTCAGTATTTCCACACCGGTTTCTGGCTGTCGTGTGAAGAACATCATGGAGGTATTAAAGAGGGTCACATCCCTGGGCAATTGATTCCATGACTGTATTTGTAGTTAGACATTAATGTTTTCATGGGGTGAGCTCCTAAGAAGGAAACGGTGTGTGTGTGGGGGGGGGGGAGAGAATTGGCTAGATAAACAATGTAGACGATGTTGTAGGAGAACCTCAAGGGGCCCCAAAGGACCTTAACAAGTAGAGTTTTATAAGAAGGGCCCAAATTATATGGCCAACTTATAAGTAAGAACACAAGTAAGTTTTCCCCCCATCCAGATCTTCTTACTTCTTTCTCCTTTACTTTTGTCTGGGATCCTCTTTCTAAATTACTAGTCACAGAAACTTGTCCTACTCTGTGTGATGCAGTATAACTAACAATGATAATAACAAATGGCACCATAGAAAGTGAAATCTTAGTATTCATATCCTTAGAAACCCTGGCGAGGCCCTTGGGCCGACTTTATTTTACACAATTATTCTTTCTTGATCTGATAACTTTGGAGTATTGTTGGAATATAAAACAGGAAGTGGGAAGGGAGAGGCTTGTAAGAACCCACCTGAGCTTTTGGGAGGAAGGACAAGATAAATACAACAGATAATTTAAAAAAAACTATTTGGTTACACACAGGATTTTTTTTCCAATGAGTTGTTAGGATGAGGGTACTACTAGCACTATGGTTTCTTCTCTTGAACAAAGCAGGGAAATATGTCACCAAAGCCCTTGGTATACTCAGCCCTCTGTGTGAAAATTGGAGGTAGATTTTTTTCATCCCCATCCTGGATTTTTTTGTTCTTTTGCAAATCTTGGCACCTGCTCTCTCCCTCCCGTATCTAGCCAGACAGCTGTGTTAAAGTGCTTTCCGCAGATCTGTGAGCCCTGGAGAAACGTATGCTGCGTAAACGGGGTTCTCTTCATTGCCAACCCCTATTCTGACCAACTAAAGAGATCTTAAGGGGGGCTTGTCCTCATTAAATACAATACAATAGTAGAATTGGAAGGGACCTTGGAGGTCTTCTAGTCCAACCCCCTGCCTAGGCAGGAAACCCTATACCGTTTCAGACAAATAGCTATCCAACATCTTCTTAAAGACTTCCAGTGTTGGGGCATTCACAACTTCTGGAGGCAAGCTGTTCCACTGATTAATTGTTCTCACTGTCAGGAAATTTCTCCTCAGTTCTAAGTTGCTTCTCTCCTTGATTAGTTTCCACCCATTGCTTCTTGTTCTACCCTCAGGTGCTTTGGAGAATCATTGTTTTAATGTGGGGTGAATTAAAGTCAGTGATTAGTGGATACACTCTGGCCGCCAATTCTGGATGGTGGTGATTCGGGCTGGTCCAACTTTCTAAGTGGAAAGAACGAGATGCTGCTATTGTCTAAATTAGAAAGATTTTGGAACACAGTGTTCATTGACCGGAGACAAGGTGACCTCTCTGTACTGAGGCGCTGTGCTGATTACAACCCTTAGCGATCACCTGCTTGTGCAAGCAGTCCTTGACTTACGAATCAAGCTTGGAATTACGGCCATGTCGGTCATTAAGTGACCATGCCCAATTTTACCATCTTATTTACGGTGTTTGTTAAATGAACACCATAGTCATTAAGCGAGTATAGCAGTTGTTAAGTAGATTTGTTTTCCCCAATGGGCTTCTTTTGCCAGAAACTAAAAGTACATGTCAGAAACTGGTTAAAACCACCTGAAAATCGCAGTCATGTTACTACGGGAGACTGTAAAGGTGAGCTCATTGCCGTGCATCAAAATGTGGTCGGGTGAATACAAGGTATGTGGGTGCAGGCATCAGAACTTTGAAAATGGTTCATAAGTAGCTCCGGGGAAGCCCATCATTACTTTGAATAGTTGTTTAGCAACTAGTCATTTATTGAGGACTACCTGTACTTTGAACAGTATGGTTAGTGATATGTATAAGGTTGGATCCACGGCAAAACCTATGTTGTGTTAAGACAGGGGTCGACAACTTTAAACACTCAAAGAGCCACAAAGGTCCTAACTGGAAGCTCCCCATTAAATTCTGGAGCCAACTGAAAGTCTGGCTCACCTACCAGAGTCTCCTCCTAGCGTTCTTTTTCCTCTACCTGTCCTAACTGAAAGCCATATCTATTGTGGAGCTGACCAGTGACAGGGAGCTGCAGCAGAGGGATGAAAGAGCCACATGTGGCTCCAGAGCCATGGGTTGCCGCCCCCTGTGTTAAGGGAAGAGTCCAAGGCCCTTGAGCTGGACCAGACTTGAACACTAAAGACATGAATATAAAAGCTACTTTTGTTATAGGTACAATAACAGAATATTGCAACTCTGGATGAGCCTCTTCTCTCCCTGCCATTATTCTAGGGAGGATCAAGTCTGAAATGCTTTTTCAAATTACATTCTTGATTTGGACTCAAATTTATTTTATTTGACTGTTGCTTTTGCTGCAGCGCTTCCTCCTGTTCCTCAAGGTTATTCTCACAGCCCATTACACCAACTCTTGGACCATACCCCACTACCTGGCTGGAACCCATTCGGAATCAGGCTGCAGAAGCAGCAGGTGAATGTGTGTGCGCATGAAGCTCCCTTCGACCAAGCGATGGGCACTTGCTCTTGTGCACAAAAGCTCCCTTTTTGTGAATGGCTGGCTCTTGCGCAGGTTTGCAAATGGAGCTGTGTGTACTTGCATGTGCACAACTGCAACTCACACAGAACCATCTTCTCCTCCCCCCGTTGGTCCAGGCGGCCAAGCCAGAAAGGTTGGGGACCGCTGCATTACACCATCTCATATGAGGACACAACTAAAATAAGAGATTGCCATAGACATTTAGGTTGCAGTTTGATGCACGACATACATGAAAGGCTCTGTCCAAAGAATCATCCTCTTTCACTTCCTCCAAATCTAGGGCAATCCTTGCCTTGATCGAAATCATTTTGAAGTAGAAATGCGAAAATGGTACTCCCATTTATCTATTGCTGAAGTACAATTTTTGGAATTCCCAGACAGTACAGAAACAACTTCCCTAGAGTACTGCAGTCTCTCTCTAATTTTGTTTAATTTACACAAAATAACTGTACATTTTGGAAAAGAGGGCCTTTGTTTGCATAACACACTGAACTGCAACTAACCAGTAATATTTAAGCCTAGTATGTTGAATAATGGGAAGCGGTGGCTCAGTGGCTAAGATGCTGAGCTTGTGATTAGAAAGGTTGGTAGTTCGGTGGTCTGAATCCCTAGCGCCGCGTAACAGAGTGAGCTCCCATTACTTGTCCCAGCTTCTGCCAACCTAGCAATTCGAAAGCATGTAAAAATGCAAGTAGAAAAATAGGAACCAACTTTGGTGGGAAGGTAACAGTGTTACGTGCGCGTTCGGCATTTAATCATGTTGGTCACACGACCACGGAGACATCTTTGGACAGCGCTGGCTCTTTGGCTTTGAAATGGAGATGAGCAATGCTCTCTAGAGTTAGGAATGACTAGCACATATGTGCCAGGGAACCTTTACCTATGTTGAATAAACCTGGCAGTTTCATAGTTTGGTGTATTGTACAAACTCAGAAAACATGCTTAGTAGATTAAAAGGAGGTAAAATTAGCTATGAATAAGCAATACTGTTCAGAATTATTCACAGTAGAGATAGTCTTTAACATGACTATAATAGAGTCGGACCAACCTAATATTATGCCCTTTCTTGCAGTGGTCATTAAGCAAATGCACTGATCACAAAGCAAACCGATAACTCATTATAGTCATGGTTTTCCGAAAAACTGGAAATAAAAAGCATAACTGTCATAAAATGAAGTCATGTGACCACTGGACGCTCAAATGGCTGTAAATCATGGGTCTCCAAACTTGGCAGCTTTAAGACTTGTGGACTGGGGAATTCTGGGAGTTGAAGTCCACAAGTCTTAAAGCTGCCAAGTTTGGAGAACCCTGCTGTAAATGGACCCCAGTTGCCAAGTGTCTGAAGTTCGGTCATTTGATTGGGGAATGATCATCAAAACTTCAAATCTGGGTTGCAAGTAGCTCCGAGGTAAGTTCATAGTTGCTTCAGCCAGCACTAAATGTACAGTCATAAGTTGAGGACTACCTGTAGCCAGTCAAATCCTATTTTAAGGGAGGAAGTAGACCCAAATTTTACCTTTATTGGAGAATTAGTTGGAAAAGAACATCATTTTTTGAGAAATGTCCGAAGATAGAAATGTTCATTAGCTTGACTTCTCAGCACAGATCCCAAAACATTTCCTTCATGGCATTATGGAAAATGTAGCTAGCACTCCCAATTATTATAAGAGGGCCCAGTGGCCTGACAATGTTGCAAGACCTTGTGAATCAGAATTTAGAGTGCAGTAAGAGAAACTGAGAACCTTAAAATTCAAAACAACTTGTGGTTTAATCCTTCCCTAACCCAAATGCCCTCTAACTTCCCAAGCTTCCGGTTGGATTTTGCTGGCTAGGGATTCTGAGAGTCAAAATCCAAGATATTTAGAGCAGGGGTGTCCAAACTTGGGAACTTTAAGACTTGTGGACTTCAACTCCCAGAATTCCCCAGCCAGCTTGGACACCCCTGATTTAGAGTGTTTTTGATTAGGGAAAGTTACTGTAGATGAGGAAAAATGGTATTTGGACTATAGCACTCTTTCTTTGGTCCCTTGCTATATCTCTTTGTCTTCTCAACCTTGTGCCCTTTCTTGCTGAGCTCTACCTAGTCAGCAGCAGAAACCGGACGATCCCCTTTTCCTGAGGGCAGGGGAGGGCATCTCAAAATGTCGGCATTCATTGTCACGTACAGCAGCAGCTGTGGCTAACTTGTCATTGTCTTCTCTCACTGTTCCCCTCACGCCAGAGGAGAAGTGTCGGAGTTTCATTGAGCTGCCTCCAGAGTCAGAACAAGGTGAGAATTTGGGTGGCAAAATAGGCCAGCTCACGCAGGTGCAAAATGAGTGGGAAGCAACTCCGTAAGTACTGCAAAGCTTATTTTTCTGAGTTTAAGATTTAACTAGTCAAGTGTTGCCTTCTCAAAGAGAGAAAAACCTTGCCGTCCCCCTCCCTGCACTCAGTCATTCCAAATGCCTTTGCTGTTGTCATTTTTTTCAGTCCATCCCAGATGGGCTCTTGAATCTTATAAGCAGAGCAAGTAGGAAAGCTTCGGTCAGTGTCTGGGGTAACAGAATTATATAGTCATTGCCATCATCTCCTTTCCTCGTAGCAAAGCAGCTTAGCCTCTTTCTTCCCCCATAACCCCTTTCTTTTTCCTGCAGGAGTGCTGTGGCTCTCGGTTGCTTCCGAATTTCTTTATATCATCCTGTTGAGTATTGGATTCTTGCTGATGTGTTTAGATGCTATCTACTATGCCAACTTCATTGACGGTCTCAAGATCAACGCTTTCGCAGCTGTAATCACTGTTTTGTCAGGTATTGCCACTTGCCCTCCTGCCCATCCCTTTATTCTGCGTAGACAGATATGTCTCGAAAGTAGTGCTGTTGTAGATTTCCCAATTTGGCCACTTTCAGAGGGGTAGATTTCAGCTCCCAGAATTCTTAGCAAAGTGGCCAAAATGATTAGGGAATCCTAATTAATGCTGTGTGTGCGTTTGTGTGTTTAAGGTATTATAAAACTGGGTGCGATTCACTTAATAATTGCCTTGTAACGTGAGCCATGGTGGCGCAATGGTTAGAATGCTGTATTGCAGGCTAACTCTGCCGACTGCCAGAAGTTCAATTCTCACCTGCTCAAGGTTGACTCAGCCTTCCATTCTTCCGAGGTTGGTAAAATGAGGACCCAAATTGTTGAGGGCAATGTGCTGGCTCTGTAAACCACTTAGAGTTGCTGTGAAGTCTAAATGCTATTACTATTGCTATTGCCTTACTTAGCAATGGAAATTCAGGTCCCAATTGTGGTCATAAGTTTAAGAGTACATGTATATTCCCATCATTCCTTTCCCCACTCTACACCACCATTCTTTAATAGAGAATGCACTGGGGAGAGCCTTACTCTTAGATTTTGTTGAATCAATCCACAACTTGCATGTGTATGTACTATATATGTATATGGGCATGTCTGCTTGCCCACTTGGGCTGTTGATTGCTACCTGCAACATTTCCAGGGTGCAGAAGAATTGTGGCTGAATGGGCTTATAGGCCTCTTCTTGTGGCTGAATTGTGGCTTATGGGCCTCTTCTTCTCCACAGGTCTCCTGGGCATGGTGGCCCACATGATGTACATGACTGTCTTTCAGGTAGCTGTAAACCTGGGGCCAAAAGATTGGAGGCCCCAGACATGGTATTATGGATGGTCCTTTGGGTGAGTAGCCAGTTTTGAGGAGGATCTTTTCCCTTTTAGCGTTTGCCACCTTGTCTTGTAATTCTTTGGACCAGGTCAGGATGGAAGAAAAGAAAGGATCTGATCGAACTAGAAATGGGGGAAGGAAGAGATTCAGAAGTGTCCAAGAATAGTTATACGACCTAAGAGGTAGCTGATTGTAAATTCCTGTGATAAACAGCACGAGATCCAGATCTACAAAACGTATAGTCTGCTCATTTTTGATGACAATAGCACAGTGGAGGGCAAAACAAAGAGCGTAAATCTGAATGAGCAAGAACAACAAAATATAACAATCCCGAATCTCCAGAGATATTTTAGAGGAAGCTGTCTAATAACTCAAGGAGCCTTGTTTTCTTACTTGTATAACTGGCAAAAAATGACCGTGAAAAAGAAGAATGATTCTAAAACACTGGGAGATAGGTGTCCACGGGCAAAGGGTTCAAAACAGTCAAGAGGGTAGCAGCCATGGTTGAATGACTGAATCCTTGTTCTTTTTATGTGGGCCAAGAAAGGGGTGGGGCTTTAATTGCCCAATCACAACTTCTGTCGTGACTGTCTCAGACACCTCTGCAACTGAGCATGTTTAAAATTCATGAACCGAAGCTCCTGTTTTTATTTATAATAGAGGAGACGTTGACCTTGGCCTTAATATTGAGATTCTGGAGATGAGGAAACTTTGTAGATGAATGAAGCGGTGCATCTGAGTGGGTGGATAAATGTTTGGGAATTTTGATGGACAATTGAGGAAAACCTCAAGGTACCAATGGCCGAAGGATTCAAGTCTTCTTCTCTCCTCCTTTGCTTACCCTCTTCTGATGTTCTCCCCCACAGCTTGGCCTGGCTCTCTTTCACTCTCTGCATGTCAGCCTCGGTGCTGACCCTCAACACTTACACCAAGACTATTCTGGAGTTCAAGTACCGTCGGCAGATTTTTGAGAAATACACAGCGTCAACAGGAAGCATCCGGGGTTCCAACTCGCCGGCGCTGGACCCCGACCTGGAGCGTTTCCTATGGGAGAAGTACATCTTCAGTGTCAGTGAATCCCTAGACTTCTCTGCAAGCCCACCCGGCCGCTTGGCTCTCAGTGGGGGCCGAAAGGAGTGTTCAGGAGGATATTCTGGCCTCCCAAGGTGTCACAGTGGAGATACCAAGGATGAGGATGATGGGGAACCTTGCTGAGGAGAGGAGGTGGTGTAGAAAACGAGAGCCTTGCCCATCATTTCTCTTCTCCTGCTCACATTCACTCCCTCGCGCATCTAGTTTTAATGATGTTTTCCTCTCTTTCCTGTTGAACCTCTCAGTAACTTTCATAGCTGATCATCGAGGACCTGTTTTAAAGAAGGTTTTTACCCTATGTTTTTTTCATATATAGTACTACTCAAGCTGGCAAACATAGCAATATTCTTTACTATTTTCCCCAGAAGAACAACCGTGTGGGGTGAGTTGGCCGAGAAAGAGACTGGCCCAAAATCACCCAGCTGGTTTTACATGTTTAAGGTGGGATTAGAACTCATCTGGTCATTGGCCCAAAATCATCCACACCGTGTTCATTCCTAAGGCGGGACTAGAACTCACTGTCACCTGGTGATTGACCCAAAGTCACCCAGATGGCATTCATGCCCAAGGCGGGACTAGAACTCACTGTCACCTGGTGATTGACCCAAAGTCACCCAGATGGCATTCATGCCTAAAGTGGGACTAGAATTCACCATCTCCTGGTAATTGGGCTAAAATCACTCAGCTGGCTTTCATGGGTAAACTTTCATGGGTCTAGAACTCACCATTTTTTGAGGTAGTTCTGAAGATTTAAAAAGACAAGATTACCAGATCCAGGGATCTAACCTCCCTGTCAGAACAATAGCAGACAAGATAGGAAGCTTTATTGATTTGAGATGTGATGGGTGTTGTTGTATGTCTCAGGTGAAGACAATTGAGCTGCAAAGACCCCTTAATAAATGGATTTTGGAGATCGACCTTCGTGACTGATCTTGGGCACTGAATTACAGGAAGCTTTGCCAAAATAAAAGAGACCTGTCTTACCCACCAGTTAAGTTTTGCCAGAAGTGTTGCCTGATTCCTGAAAGCTGGTGGCTCATTTGGACAAGTGCCACTAAGTGTTCGTATCCTCTGTAATATTATCTCTTTGCATGTTAGCCAAAAGGTTTTCAAGTCATCAAGAAATGATGGAAAATTACTAATGAAACAGCTCATTACACTGTAACCATTAATTAGGTCATTAATCTCACCAACAACTACCTGTACAGGAAAGTTTAAGACATCATCCATGCATTGATTGGAATCAAAATGCCCGTATTATTATCATTCCCACTCTCATTTCTAAATGTTCTCTTAGAAACACCATTAAGTCATACATATTTTTTCCGGGGAGATCTTTCTATGGATGTAGGGAGATCATTGAAAAAATATCCTACCAAATAAAAATGGATCATGAGCTATCTCTCCACGTAACCTGTCTCCCAACTGTACAATGCAGTGTTCTGTTAGATCATTACAGATCAGGTCTGCTGTAGAGACTTCATTTTTCTTGTGTCTTCCTAGGGCCAATTTGGTCAAAATCCCCTGAAAGTCATTCCAGTGGCTTTCTTTTGTTCATCTTACTTAGATATTGGGGCATTCACTTACATTGATGGATACAGTAGACCTTAGAGAAAGTAGATCTCGGATAGACCTCTTTCCATTTGGTGTATTTCAACTTCTTATGGAACAAACCGGCATCTATCCAGGATGAGTTGGCCTGTATGATGGCTAGTATATGTATATATTTTCAAGATCCTCTCCAATAACACAGGAGTAGTTCAGATGAGTGTGAAAAATCATTGCTTAGTTTTTATGCTCATTTATACCACCACACACACCCCTGCCTTCTGCTTTCTCCTATTTGGAGGTTGGCTCAGTAGTACAAAGGGGAGACAGGACGGGGCTCCCATATCTTGCTCTGTCATCCATCCCAACTGTTTTGTGAAGTGTTTGGTAAGAGCGCTTTGGAGAACGTGTGTGCCAAAATTCAGCTTTCACTGTTGTAGAATTATTCCCATGAGACGTGAACCTCTGCTATCGAAAGATGCTCAAGTATCTTTTGTGACATAGTGTGTGCATAGTATGGTTGAGTAATAGAGTAGGTATAGCTTCCCACATCTATTCCAAGTAATGATTGGATCAGAAATTCTGCCCTGCAATTTCATCCCCCCCCCCTATTATTTTGTCATGCAGCATTGCTTCTGCTCCCTTCGCCTGGCCTCCCCCCACCCCCAATATCCCTTCCCTCCCCCGAAACCCATTTGTAGCTGTCTGGTTAATCTCATCTGCTTTAGCATCATGCAATTTTCTCATCTGTAGGGAATGAAGGAAGAGCAAGAGTCATTAATTTCTGATTGATAAAAGAAATTAAGGAATTAATCAGTGTCAGTCTGCTTCATAAGTGAGGGGTGGGAGGAGGAAGTTTCCAGCTGCTCCTCATTTTTGTTTAAGAGAAAAGAAAAATCAAACAGGGGGATTGAAGTACGAAGCCCACCATAGCAGTTTAGGATCCCCTGAGAGAACCTTATGTGATCTCATAAGTGGGCAAGTAGGAATGATTTCCAATTGTCTTAATAGAAACCATTTAAAAATCTTTGTCTTCCTCTTCATAAATTAGACCGCTGAGAAAGAACCCTGGAGCAGAATCTAGGAATGGAACTTCTGTTCCTAGGAACAGAGAATTTGGCTCTAATCCTAATCCTAATCTCAAGGAACTAAATCCTTTATCTCTCGTCCAGTTGTAATTTTGAGTTGTAATTGGTGCGCCTAAATAATCCATCAAAACAGAATCAATCTAGAAGTCTGTCCTTCCCTGAGAATTTAACTGGAGGTGGGGGAGGGCAGAGATTCCTTATTCTGAACCCTAACAATTTGGTTTAGAAGATAGATGTCCCGATTCCAGAATGGGTCTGGTTCACACTTAAACCAAGCATTACCTTTAAAAGTTTGGAGGAAAGAATCTCACCTTCAGCCTTGCAGAGCTATTACTAGAGAGACATTGGGCTATGGTCAGTTCCTGGAAGGCTGCTATATTGAAGAATATATATGAATAACAGCATGTTATAATAAATTGTATACTATGATTGTATATATTATATATGAATAATAGCAATATATAAGAATAATGGCATAGTATATTGCATCTCGATAGGAACAACTTATCTGAAATTGTCTGTTCCAGCCAAATGAATGAAGCCCTCACCAGATTGATTGGTCTTCACGTCCTGTGATCTTCAGGAAGCATTTCTTTATTTAACCTTCAAGTCAGTGCTGACTTCTGGACTAACCTGTGTAACTTTCTTGGCAAGATTTTTGGAAGTGTTTGCTCTTGACGTCTTCCTAGGACTGAGCAAGTGGGTTCCCTCCCCCTTCAGATGAAGGGTCCACTTTTTTTGGGGGGGAACCAATCAAGTGTCGGTCCATGATTGGTACAGGAATTGACCAACTGGCTTGTCACCCAAGCCTAAGTTGACCAGATTTTAACATTGGTAAAGCGGGATGGGGGGGGGGTTCTTGATTTAAAATTTGGTCTATATCCTTGCACCCCTAACCCTTTAGGGGAAAAAAACCCAGGGGTCTTCAAACCTGACAGCTTTAAGATTTGTGGACTTCAACTTCCAGAATTCCTCCTCCAGTCATGTTGCGGCGACATAATCTGCGTGGATCTGCTCCATCTTTGGTTTTTTTCACCGGGGGCAGGGCTGCCGCTGAAGATGCAGACGAGCCCCCGCTACCACCAGAATAACTGCTGCCGCCTCCTCCTCCTCCTGCTCCAACAGCACCACCACATTTGCTGCCTGGCGCTGCGGCTGAGGTGAAGCTGCCAAAGCTGCCATGGCGCCTCTGCCCATGGCAGCGGCGACAGTGCCACCCCCTCCGCTCAGAGCACCTGAGCTGGGCCCCGTGTTACCCCTGCTGCCTCCTCCTCCTCCACCATGCTTTTGAGAAGCCATGAGGCGTTTTTTTCCTGCTCCCGCCTGCTCCGCTACCTTCCTACTGGCTCCCGTGGCCTCATGGCTCCTCAAAAGCACGGCGGAGGAGGAGGGGGCAGGGGTAGCACGGGGCCCAGCTCAGGTGCTCCAAGTGGAGGGGGAGGTGTTGCTGCCACGGGCAGGAGTGCCAGCAGGAGCTTTGGCGGCTTCACCTCAGCCACAGCGTCGGGCAGCAAATATGGTGGTGCTGTTGGAGGAGGAGGAGGCAGTAGCAGTTATTCTAGTGGCAGCGGGGGCTTTGGGGGTTCACTTCAGCCACAGCGCCAGGCGCAAGCGGCTAGGACTGGCTGCCCACAAAGGACCTCCCCAGGCTTGCTCTGCTGAACACGGGGCGACTGACAATAGTTTGAGCAGGCGCGGCCGGCGCAAACTACCGTCAGTCGCCTCGCACTCATCAAAACAAGTCCGGGGAGGTCCTTTGCACGCGGGCAGTTCTAGCCGCCTGCAAAGGACCTCCCCTGCTTCCAGAGCCTGTGACAGTAGAAATCACTGTGCGGCAGTTGCAAACTGCTGCGCAGTGTTTTCTTGCCATGTGCACGGCCGCGCACCTTACCAAAAAATGGGACTTTTTAAACGCCGCGGGATGCGGGACAAATTATTAAAAATCGGGACTGTCCCGCCAAAAGCAGGAGGTCTGGTCACCTTACCCAAACCTGACTGTCTGAGAGAGTGACTGGGCAAAGTCACCCAGCTGGCTTTCATACTTAGGTGGAACTAGAACTCACAGTCTCCTGGTTTCTAGCCTGATGACTTAACCAACGGACCAAACCTACCATGTTTTCCCGAAAATAAGACAGGGTCTTATTTTCTTTTGACACTCAAAATAAGTGCTTGGCTTTATTCTCGGGGAGGTCTTATTATTTTTAAGGTGCAGGAGGCAGCAAACATGGTCACCTCACAGCTGCTGCTGTGTTGCAATATTTTTGGGGAGGGCTTATTTTTGGGGGAGGGATTGTTTAACACATTTGCTCAAAAGCCCAATTGGGCTTATTATACAGGAAGGTCTTATTTTCAGGGAAACAGGGTAGATCTGAGCAAGATGACTGGCTCAAAGTCATTCAGTTAGATTTGTATCTAAGGTGGAACTAGACCTCACATTCTCCCAGTTTCTAGCCTGGGTCCTTAACTGGCTTGTAGTACAACCATTGGGGGCAAGTAAATCTTAAATTTAAAAAAGGAAGATTTTGGGCACACTCTAGCCCAAGAAGCCATAGTAATGAATATCGAAAATTCATTTCTATGGATTTTTGGGCTAGAGTGTGCCCAAAATCTTCCCCTTTCTTTAAGATTTACTTGCTCCCAATGGTTTTACAGCCCCTTTCCCATTTCAGCAGTGTTCCTCTGTAGGACATCAAATTCTGGGATTCAAGGAACAGCCTTTCAACAAGTAGATGTATTAAAAAAAAACAGGTGTTTAACCCCAAATAGACCATTCTTTGCTTCTAGGGAGGCCTATACAACTTATAAGGGCAGATGCACCCATAGATACTCAATGGGAGAGGTCAAAACAAAATTGGTGGATTGATGTTTCATAAATAGCCCATCCCATAACAAGGAAAGGCCCAGAGCAGCAAAAGGATGCTAGCAGGGATTGGGTTAAAAACATGTCTTTTTTTTTTAAGGTAAAGTACTTTTACTATATTATTTAATGAAATACAAAGGGAAAAAGGATCTATATTGAATACTAAAAGTTGAATAACATTAAAAAGCAGCAACTTCTAAGCATAAATAAAACACAAACAAAATATTATGAGAACACTTTCTAGTTACATGTTCTTTCCTTTTCAGCCATTTATTTCCTCAACTGCTGACCACAATCTAGATATTTAAACTGTACATTAAATATTAAAGATTGCTGTTGGTAGCCGTTGAAATCCTTTCGTCTATTACTTTTGATTGGTCTCATCTTTTTTTTCTAAAACACATATTCTAAATGTCCAAATTTGCCCTGCTTTATAGATATACTGTGCATTGTCAGTTTTGCGATTCCTTCATTTTTTCCAATCTTGGTTTCTCAGACTCACCTTTTCTGATGTTGTGCCAGACGTGTTCTCTTAGCTGTCAGCAGGTATCTTAGTAAATTGTGATATTTTTCATTTATGTTTTTAGGAATTATGCTCAATAAGAATAAATGTGACTTCAGCGCAAATTTTGTTTTAGGATTTTCTGAATATGTTGATGTATTTCACTCTTTATAGTTTTGTGGGATTTTTTTGTACATAGCCATCACATGTGATCCTTCTTTGTTATGGCATTTCCAACATTTATTATTATATGATTTGCCTATCTTGTTATTGACAGGATTATGTACCATCTGTAAAATATTTTATGCTGATCTTTCCTTAAATTATAACTTGGAGTAAATTGTATTAATCCCCCCCCCCCATGACTCTTCTAATTGTTATACTGTGGTTATTTCTTTGCTGTTATGCATTAACTTTATCATACAATTTTTATTTGTTACATCTTCATGTGGGTGTCTTATAGGTAATCTTGATTTTGTGTAAGTCTTTCAAACTCAGTCATTCTCAAAGTTCTTCCTTTCTTGAGATCACTTGTAATCTTCTAACAATTTGTAAGTATTTCAGCCATAATAAATTCCTACCTTCATTAAGCAGTTCTTGATGTGTTTTAGTCTATTTCTAGAATCTGGATGTACCATATTGCTGTATGTGATTAAATCTTAAATTAAATCAAGTATTAAATTAAATATTCGTCCCTGAAGTAAAAGACATTTGATGGTGAAGCTAAAAGCGAAGTTGCCAGACTTATTCTCATTTTAATAGATTCTGTATTTTTTAAAAATCAAATATTGTTTTATAGTATGTGCTTTCAATTATTTTCTTCTATTTCTTTATACCACAAGTATATTTGAACTTCATGGGTTAAGCTAGCTCCTTCTGCTAGCATAATATAATTTAACCACCCCTATCTTTTGAAGCTTGCAAATTTTTGTTAGATGACCATGTTTTAGGTTTTTTTTTCATCTTACTAGTTCTTTCTTTAAAATCTCCTTCCACGATTTATTATAATTATTCTGAAATATGTCTTTTTTTTTTACACCTTGTCAAATAAAGATCCAAATATTTCACTGGATTTTTTTGTCATTTTACAACTTTTCACAAAATAATTGGGATTCTTTTTCCACCGTCTTCTTCTGAGGTTACATTCTTATTACAATTTTTGTTTTCTTTTCACTGATTTTAAATCCAGAGAATTCACCTAAGTCTTTGATCTCTTCAGATGCCAACCCTTTGAGGTAGTGCAGACAAGAAGCTCCAACCATTAGCATTAATACTAATTTTCTTGTAAGTTACAGTATCAGAATATCAGTATAAAAGTATCACTTCCCTCTTTTACTTTAACACCACAAAGACTAGATGGGGTCCATTCTGAGATGCTTTCTTCACCCTAGGAATGAAATGCTACCGGTTTGGGCCGATTCACCCAAACCGATAGTAAAAAAATGGTTTAAAAAGTAAAAAAAAAAAAAAGTTCCGACAAACAGCTGTGCGACAATCACCTGTGCCGTGCAATCATCGGAACTTTTTTTAACCTTTTAAAGGATTTTTTACTACCTATTCGCCCAAGCTGGTAGTTCAAAAAATGCTTTAAAAAAGTTTTTAAAAAGTTCTGACAATCAGCTGTGCGTCAATCAGCTGTGCCTGATTGTCTGTGAGGTTCCTGCTCGTGGCAGGAGACATTTTGTGTGAAGTCCAGCTGCTTTTACATTGTGTGTGAGTCAGTTGTGCAGCTTTTGTGTTATTTTTGTGTAAAGTGTGATAGTTGGTTTTGAGCTCTCTGTGACTCTGTAAGGCTCCTACTTGTTGCAGGGGACATTTTGTGTGAAGTCCAGTTGCTTTTACATTGTGTGTGTCAGTTGTGCAGCCACGCCCACCCAGTCACATGACCACCAAGCCCTGCCTACCTGGTCATATGACTACAAAGCAACTCCCATCTGGTCTCATGACCAAAAAGCCACACCCACCAAGCCACAGAGCCGGTAGGGAAAAATTTTTGAATTTCACCACTGCTCCACCCCATCCTTTCTTTGAATTGAAATTATATTTAAAAGATGTCTGTATATGTTGTGTCCGCACCATGGCAACCGCGGGATGTCAATCAACACCAGCAGTTGCCAGGATTGGCTAAAATGTGCAGGCGTTGTCAGCAAGAGTTGGCTTTGTCCTAATTGGTTGCCGGTTTGACAGCTGCACTATAAATAGCTGTCAAACCAGAGTTGCTTGTTCTGTCTGTATTTTGTTGCTGATGATTAAACCGAGTTGTTAACTGCAGAAATTGCCTCAGTCTTTCTTTCCTCCACTGAGTACTAAATAGTCTAGACTGCAACTCTTCCTCCTGACTAACAAGGTCATTCTCACATACCATTATATCAGCTCCCTGATCGTGCATAATGGTCAGAATTTTAATCCCAAATATTTATTTCACTAAATCATATCCATCAAAACATCTAAAATAATTACAAATACAGGGAGAAAGAGCACACGTTTGCCTGAAGTTTTTACATCTTGAAAAAAATGTGGAAAGTGTTCCATTTAGTGTCCTCTTTGCTCCTTGCGGTTCATATACTCTCCACCCAAATTTGAACTCCTACTCCTGGATGCATGTTGTTTAAAAATGCTAATAAGAAAAGTAACTCCAAGTTTTCTGCACTGAAAAATATTGCTGCTCCTTCTATTTTTTATTGTTGACATATTCTACTGTAGTCCATTTATTATATAAATCTACTGTTGCCCTTCATTTTCCTCTTAGGAATGTAACTAATTCAGTTTGTATGTATTATTTCAGAAACGCACACTTTGCTAAAATTGTAGTAAATAGTTCATAGTCGGCATTTAATTTAGGAATTGGTCCATTTGATTGAGGTTTCTCCAGATCAAAAGTAAGGTTTTTCATTGTATGGCAGATTGATTGCCCATCTTGCCTTTGCAAATTGAAAATCCATGCATGCGCTTCCTGCTTCCCCTACCATGGCTGCCAAGGATGCTCTTACCACTTGGGAGGAACCAAAACTTTGAATGGAGATGTTTCTCTGCCATTCCGTTTGGAAAAATACAAGTTAGCCCCATCAGTGTCCCAGCAATGTTCCTGCAAGATACTTTCTCAGGTTTCCCACTCAAGCCAAGAGAATGGCCCATCCATCGAGGTTGCCACAATCAATGGCGAAGGATCAAGGACAGGGCGCATAGGGCAAGTGGCTGGCAAGGGATGCCAGAGCTGAGCCTGGTCTTTATTATCTGATCATAACAAACCAGGATCTGGTCAAACCAGTTGTCCTCCACTTTAGATAACACCCCATATACAGGTAGTCTTTGACTTTGACGACCACAAATTGTGCCCAAAATTTCTGTTGCTAACCGAGACATTTGTGAAGTGAGTTTTGAACCTTTTTACAACCTTTCTTGCCATAGTTGTTAACTGAATCTTTGCAGTTGTTAAGTTAGTATGACTGTTAAGTGAATCTGGTTTCGTCATTGACTTTGCTTGTCAGAAAATCACAAAAAGTGATTACAGGATGCCGGGACAATTGCATAAATATGAATCAGTTGCCAAGCATCTGAATTTTGATCACATGGCAATCAGGATGATGCAGCGGTGGTAAGTGTGAAAAACGATCATGTCACTTTTTTCAGTGCTGGTGTAACTTTGAATGGTCACTAAATGAAATCTTGTCAGGCGACGGCTATCTGCACATTCCAAGCTAGCTGGAGTAATGGGTATAGGCAGTGTTTGTATTCATCCAGTTCTCTGAGAGCGCGATCACATAACACACTGACAAATGTCCTCCTCTCAGCTTCAATACATGACATCAATAACGGAATTCTACTGTGATCTGATTGGCTCATTGCCAAAACAAGATGACACCTGATTGGCTCTCTAAACATTCATGCTCATTGGCTACAATCAGATGAAGGAAAACTACCAGATATCAACCTAAGCAAAAGTTGTGCTTCTTTTTTCTGGTTATTTGGCTATAACATTTCATAGAATACAGATAATTGAACAAACTTTGCTGCATTAAATTCTTGATTGAATTATCTTTCCATTTGATGTATAATTTTATGGTACTACTCCAAACAAAAGTGGTGTTAATAGCCATCAAACTTCAAAAATACACTTTTCCCAAAAGGTTTCCACAATTTTGGCCACTATTGTACCTGAACCATCTCGCTTCTGCTTCTGTTGCCTCTGTCCCCATTCATTGCAACCTCAACTTCAAGATAATGGGTGGGAATGCCTAACAGATGTTACTCACTTCCAAGTTTCCGTCAGGAAGAATCAAAATAAGAGGGGAAAGTGCGACTTTTAACTGTTCTAGTTAAGGATGAATTAGACCTGTCTCACCAGGCTAGACAGAAGATGAAGGGACTTCACAGGGATATGGGGAGTGGGTGGGTGGGGATATTGCAGGCCCATGTTAAAGAAAAAGGCTGTAATCATTGGAAGTGACCCAGATCAGAGGTGGGTTCCTGCCAGTTCAGACCAGTTCGGCTAAGTAGATAGTAACTTGGCCTGCCACGTCCCCCGAACCGGTTCTATCAACAAGGCCGCCATCTTGATTTTTGGTTCTGCGCATTTTCAGAACTATCTTCATTTCAAAAATTTAATCCCCCCCCCTTTTCTAACATTGTGCACATGCAAAAGGTTTTGCGCACCGAACCAGCAGTAATGATGACAGGAACCCACCCCTGACCCAGATATCTTGGTCATGAACCTGCTGATATTCTATCCATTGACTGCAGGGAGGCTCAACTTATGATCACAAATTGAGCCCAAAATTTATGTTGTTAAGTGTATCACTGCAGTTGTTAAGTTAGTGTCATGGTGGCTAAGTGAATCTGACCTCACCATTGGATTTGCTTAGAATAGAATAGAATAACAGAGTTGGAAGGGACCTTGGAGGTCTTCTAGTCCAACCCCCTCTTAGGCAGGAAACCCTACACCACTTCAGACAAATGGTTATCTAATCTCTTCTTAGAAACTTCCAGTGTTGGAGCATTCACAACTTCTGGAGACAAGTTATTCCACTGATTAATTGTTTTTACTGTCAGGAAATTTCTCCTCAGTTCTAAGTTGCTTCTCTCCTTGATTAGTTTCCACCCATTGCTTCTTGTTCTGTCCTCAGGTGCCTTGGAGAATAGTTTGACTCACTCTTCTTTGTGGCAACCCCTGAGATATTGGAACACTGCTATCATGTCACCCCTAGTCCTTCTTTCTCTTAAGCTAAACATACCCAGTTCCAGCAACCATCCCTTAATCATCTTTGTTGCTCTTCTCTGCATTCTCAACTTTTTTACATCGTGGAGACCAAAACTGGATGCAGTATTCCAAGGGTGGCCTTACCAAGGCATTATAAAGGGGTATTAACACTTCACGCAATCTTGATTTAGGGGGTCGTAAAAGGAGATCACATGGCCCCGAGATACTGTAACTGTCATAAATAAGAGTCGGTTTGTCAAGTGTCTGAATTTTGATCATGTTACCATTGTGATGCTGCGATGGTTGTAAGTGTGAAAAACGGTCACAGGTCATTGTTTTCAGTGCCATTGTAGCTTCAAATGGTCACTAAATGAACTTTGTAAGTCGAGGAGTCTCGGTATACAGTAACTGTGATCATGTCTACTGCAATATATCTCTGCCTTTGTGCAGTTTCTGTTAGGTATATAACTTTGCTGGAAAAAAAAAACCTTTATATCTAGATGAAACACCTATATATCTGGATGAAAAATGATTAATCTGAAAATATAGAAAGGAAGATATTTCTTAATTGCTGATATTTTTTCCATGTGGATCAAACAGGATGAAAAGAGAAAATTTAACTTGGTGTGTAATTCCTCTTTCTTTTCCTCTTTCTTTCCTTCCTTCCTTTTTAGAATTAAATCCTAATGTATGTACTACTTGAAACATACTTCAATAGCTTTTTAGTGACCAACACAGCAGTGACAAAGATTGCCTGTCCATTTGTCTGTCCATCTTTCTCCATTCATAAATTTTAAAAAAAATTCCCAGCACCCACGTGTACCTTGAGTCTGACACCATCTGAATAAACCTGGGTTGTTAAAGAAAAGGAGGTTAGAAGGATTGAGGGGGCGGAGGCAGATAGGCCAGTGATGTCTAAAGCTGATTTCCTTTGTGCTAAAGAGCTTGGAGAAACTGTGATCAGCACAACCAAAATACTTCTAAGCAATACTTCTAAGTGTGAATAATGGTCATAGGTCACTTTTTTCAGTGTTGTTGAAACGGTCACTGATTGAATCAAATGTACTGCCTGTACATCCATTATTTAAACAAATCAATTACATTTCTAATAACTGAACCACGCTCACTCTTTCCACATACAGTAAAGACAAGACTCATTCATTTAGACCTTTGTGAAGTTTTATTTCAAATGTAATTTTCCCCATCGTTTGAAAAAAAATCTTTTTTTTATTACAAAAAGGAAAATTTGGAGGGAAAAAGAGAGAGAGAGAGGTGGGTCAATAAATACTTGGAAAATACTCAAAATAAAATAACATTATTAATAATATTAATATAATAATAACCACAATGACAAAACAATAATTAATAAAATGACCCAGGCTTGGAACTGATAAATAAAAAATAATAACTTACAAGGATGAATTCTAACAGCTTTATAAATATTAGGGATTATGAAGTATAGGGTTATTGGAAAAAGAGAAGGGTTAATAACAATTTCATACAGTAATAGGGAGCCAAATGTTGATGGAGAACAACTACCATTATACCTGATCAGTGGCCATACTGCCCAGGAAATGATGGGAGTTGGAATCCAGCAATATTTGGAGGCCACAGGTGCCTTTAACAAGAAAAGCCTATTTTAAAAAATATTATTATTGTGGAAGGAAGGATTAGACGTCTGTTCTTATTTCTGTCTTGCATGATCCTGTTTGAATTCAACTGTGTAGTGTGGGATATTATTGCAATTTTTAAAATTCTTCTGAATTTGAAGCAATCTTATTTAGACTTTTTGCCCAGTTAACTTTCGGATGCTGACTAGCCTAACAGAAACACAATTCATCCAGCAGGGTGCACTGCTGCTAAAGGAAAGCAGGAATTCTCTTATTTATCAAGGTTTTTATTGGGAAACTGGAACATAATTTCCTATAACCTCAACTTCACTTTCCTCATTCTCAGGTAAATTCCTTTGAAGTAACAAAAGAAGAACTGCATATTTATGTGTACAGGGTATTTTTAGGACAAAAAGAGAAAACTCTGAGATTGAATTTTATATACTTCTAAGCAAATATCTCATTAGGAGAAAAATGACCCAAATGCCTAAAAAAAAAATTTTTTTTCCTGATCTGTTCAACTCTTTCAACTTTAATTGCTTGTCCGGTTAATTGAATCCCCATAAATGTGCATATGAGTAACAGTATAGTTGCTTTTCTAAAGGAAAAAATATATTTTCTTTTGGTAAATACATGTTTGAGAGAAAGAGCAATCTGTTGTGCTCCCTCTCTCAATCTTGTGCTTTTCCTTAATGGATTTATATTTGTAAATTAGTCCTCCCCTCTCAAAAAATACCTTGCCAACAACCTTGCAGCTGCTCTATTAATTTTGTGCTAGGAGCATTCTTTTAAGGTTAATAGGATCAAAATGCTAACTAACAACAGGCTGAAAATATTAATTCTCTGTTGATTATGGCTGCAGGTTTTGACCTGCATTGGATATTCTGTAATGGATACATAGAAATCAGTAGGGATTTATTACTGAAATGAGAGTGACAGGTTGAGAAGGTCCAGCCTCCCCAAAAAGGGTGTGCTTCCTCACTCCAAGATATACCTTTCTTTCCTTTATGTTTCTGAATCTCTTTTGAGGTATCCAATATGCCATTATGCCATGGTGGTGCAGTGGTTAGAATGCAGTATTGCAGGCTGATTCTGCCCACTGTCCGGAGTTCGATCCTGACTGGCTCAAAGTTGACTCAGGCTTCCATCCTTCCAAGGTTGGTAAAATGAGGATTGGGGGCAACATGCTGACTCTGTAAACTCTGCACTTAGAACAGAGGTCCCCAATCCCCTGGCCGTGCCATACTACTGGGCTATGAGCCATATGGAACTGGACCATGGACATGGTGGACGAGAGCGTGAGCACGCATCCCTACTTGGGCAAGCAGCAGGTGAGTGTGTGTGTGCATGCTTCATTTGCACAAGCGGTGAGGGCGTGTGCCCACCGTTCATGCTTGCTGATAGCTCACATGAAACTATCCCCTGTAGCCCACTGCCAGAAAGGTGCTGTAAAGCCCTATTAAACGGTATATAGGTCTAAGGGCTATTGCTATTCTCAATTAGCAGGATAGCAGTGAGTTTCCATGGACAAACTATCCCTAACCTCATGCTCTCCGCTTATGTTGAGTTTAGAACTTCTACAAATCCCAACCAACATGGACCTGC
Source organism: Natrix helvetica (assembly GCF_964273705.1). Lineage (NCBI taxonomy): Eukaryota > Metazoa > Chordata > Lepidosauria > Squamata > Natricidae > Natrix > Natrix helvetica. The sequence continues at coordinate 22,981,048 of NC_138554.1, read as the reverse complement.
ACATCAGAAGGGCACCAGGGTACAGATCAGCCTACACATACGGCACCTCCCCACATCACTCTCCGCAGCAAACTGGTAGGGAAACATAGATTGTGTCCCTGCAGGCAAGATCAATAAGGGCCCCAAAGTTGTGTCTGAAACAGGGATTCCATCACCATTATGGATAATACTGCAAGGATTCGTAAAGGATATCCTCCAAGATGGGTTCCCCTCTACTCGACACAGTTCGATGCACATGTCCGAATGAGTTATATTCTATCAATGGAGAGCAGGAGGGTTTAAAATTTTCCTTGAAAGAAGGAGTAGCATGCTTTCCCCAATTATTTTTCAAAGCCTGCAGGGAGAAGATAAGATGATCATTCTGAGGGAATCGAAAAAGCTGACTCTTCTTCCACAACATCCCCACAATGTGGAAAAGTTATGAGTGGGTAGGCAAATCTTTTCTCTTCCCACTCCACTGCACCTGCTAAAAGAGGAATCTAGTCTCATCGATTTTCCTTCCTTCTTTGAGCCCTCCTCCATAGGGGATATGCAGCTAAGAGTTCCTGGTCTATGAAGAACATCTCCAAAACATCCTGGACAGTTTTCTTTCTTGGTTTTTCACAACTTGTTCCGGATCAAGACCAGCACTCGTGCTGCCCAGTCTAAATAAAGGTGAAATGAGTGGACAATGGCATGTCCAGCCTGGACAACAGACCAGTGGGTCCCATGGGTCGGGAGGGTTGGGAAAGCATCATTGGGTCGTGTGATATTGAGCTTCGTCATCTGGAGAGGAAAAGAACAAGTGTGAGATAAATTGTCCGCAGGAGGAATAACTCAATTTAGACAACTGTCCCACTCATCATACAGCTGTATGATCTGCTGATTTAGAGCTATTACATCTGGAGTGCAAAGATTCAGGAAACCACTGGATGGCAGCAAAGAGACAGAGAAAAATCAGAATACTTTGCTGCCACCTGGTGACTGCCTCAAGGTTTGCAGTACAGATATTACTGTACTGAGCCCACTCATTCCAACTTTACCATATGTTCCAGTCTTCTAAGAAGACGTTCAAGCCGAGTGTGCACTGTGCCAATATCATGTTCCATGGGCCGCAGCCATGTTGCTGCCTTCTTCAGCCACTCAAAATGCCGTTGGTAGCTTTGAAAATCGGAGGCAAACCGGGTTAGACCTGCAGAAACCTGGAAGGAAGATAAAACCATACAGAAATTATGAAGGAGAATGATGCTGATGCTGCCCCATTTTTGCCTCGTAGCAGAGAAACTGAGATGTTAGGGACATGAGACAGCAACTAGTTTGATTAGAATCTCCAGAGTAAATAGGAAACCTTTCTAAGGAAAAGTCACCAAAATAAAAATAAAAATGGAATGATCATGAAGCAGTCTTCCTGGTTCAACTCCCAAAATTCTCAGCAATAGCTATGGTGTTTGATGAAGTCTGGAAGCTCATATATCTGAACAGTGTCTAGTTCAGGTGTGTTAAACTCTATTTCATTGAGGGCCTCATCAAGGTTGTGTTTAACCTTGGGGAGGGGCAGGGTAGGCATGGCTAGGGTAGATGTGGCCAGCTCGACATCACTCATGTCAGGTGTGGTGGCCCAAGTGCTCTACCAGCGAAAATGGGCTCCCAAGTTCAATTTTCTGCGGCCATGGCCTCCTGCAACCTTCTGCCAGCAAAAACACAGCTTGGGAGGGCCGCACATGGAGCTCCATTTTCACCAGCAGAGGCATCGTGGGCCAATTGTTCACTATTTCCAGGTGGCCAGCCCTGCACGCCAGATCTAAGCATCCCACGGGACAGATGCGGCCTGCAGGCCTTCAGTTTGACACCTCTGGTATAGTTAGAGGAGGCTGCTGTGAAGCGTCTGAAATCACCACCAACTGGATTTCCTACAAGTGCTTTCCAGAGCTTGTTGTCCTCTCCAAATTATGTTGGAACACAATTCCCACCAACTTGGAACATAACCAGAACCATTATTCAGCCTATCTGGAGGGGAGCATAGTGAGAAAGTCAGTATTCTCATTGAAATTCTTATATTCCAATCAGACACAAGATGACCCTTTCCCAAACTGATGCTCTCTATATATTTTGGACTACATTACTCCATCCAGTACGCTCAAGAGTGCATCAAACTGGGAAAGACCAGCTTCTGGAAATAAACTATTATGCCATGAAGAATCTTAAAGGGGCACCAGAAAAAAAAAGGTAGCTGTTTTTACCTGGATGTTGGCAAGTTCTACAGCATTCATGGATAAAACTGGTAACGTTTCAAGCTTGTGTTCACCATCTGCTGGGAAGTGTTTCTTCTGTATAGGGAACACAAAGAGAAAAAAACTATGAAGCCAATGAAGGCAAGACAAGCAGGCCCTACTTTTAAAAGGAGGACTAACTTAGCATAATCTAAACAATAACCTAAGTATCCTCCAAATCTAAGATAACTGATTTTTATTAGAGGCTAAGAGGTGTTTTCTGCTTATTCTTCCCAACAAATCTGCCTGCTGGTCCATCAGTAGAACAGTTCTCTGGAAAATGAAGAGAATGGCACCAAATTTGGAATGATGGGGAAAAAAACCAGAAAAAGAAAGATTGATCTAAAAGATGGGCTGAATAAGACTCCAGGCAGTGGAGAAAAACAATCCAAAAATGTTTCTCTATAGGAGGCAGCTGGGCAGTGGCTCAGAATGTTGCCAACTGCTCCATTCTAAGCCATCCCTCTCCCTGGTCATGTGACCCAAGCGCGTATGCAGCCTACTCTGGGTTTCGTTGTGTGCATGCACAAGCACACACATAGGCACAGGAAGCAAATATTGAAAGACAAACTCTCTGCAGTCTTTCTATACCTCAGTATTTCTCAACCCTTTTAAGTTGCTAAGATTGAGGAAAAACTACCATGTCTTAACAAACTGTCTACCTTCCTACTGCTCTGTGAACAATTTCCTGCCTTTATAGAAGGTAACATTCTTTCTTATGTTTGGTTGCGCAATCAGTCAGATGTTTACACTGAATTTGGTATTTTCATCTACCTATTGAGGCCTTCCCAAAGAGCTGGGATAGGCAGATGTTATTTGATGGTGTTTGCAGAATCGTCGCAGGATGGAAGCTGTTCCACGCAAAGCCGCCATTTGCAATTGGCTGATGGTGAATTTATCAATGCCGGCGGTGTTCAAGTGGTGCGCCAGATGTTTTGGGATTGCAAAAGGTGCCTTTTGCATTGGTACTACTTTTGCTTTCTTTTGTCATAGTTGTTCTACTGTGCTTCCATTTTCAGGATTTGTATTTCGTGATTGTCTCAAGTTCTTTCTCTTCTCTTCTGCTGTCTCCGGGTATGGCAATGCCCACTATCTTGATTTTTATATATTTATAAAGGCTTCTTCCATTGTTATTATTGTTATCTCTCCACAACAATGCGAAGTCACAACTGCCACTTCTTTACTGGTGTTGGCCTTCATACGCATTGAATTCTTCCCCAGAATTTAGGATGTGCATAATGTATCAGCATAGTATATGTGCAGATCCAAGTTGTGTGGCCTTTTTGCAATTGACAGGTGGACATTTTGTCAATCTGCATATTGTCTAAGCACCATACAAGATTTATTTGGTATGGCATCCAGTGCGCTGATAACCACTGGGACCATCACAGCCAGTTTATACCATATTCTTTCAGGTTCCATTTTGAGATCTTACTACTTTTTTCAAGTGTATGTTCCCATCAATTTTTCATAATTGGTACGTGATACGTTTTAGAGATGTTCCAGTGAATCATTTTGGCTTTTAATCAATTTATGGAATCTTGCATGACTTGAGTACAAGATCTACTGGGGTTTTTTTTTTCTGCTTCTTTGCATCATCATCATCATCATCATCATCATTATATCCAATGGACTCTAATAGGGAAGGCTTCTGGACTTACAAAGTGGTTGGAGAGGGTCTTGGTATCAGTTAGCAGGTTTCTGGTCAAGGCAATAATAGAATCAAACTCCATCCGGGGGTCTGTGGGCTTTAGTCTGGGGTTAGGTGCAGCCCAGAGTCCTTCATACAGACTCAGTAGCATCACTACAATCTGACACACACCGTCTGCAAAGAAAGAAAGAAAAAAGAGAGGCCAAGGATGGCTGTTAGAAAGCCAGTGGCTGGAAACCAACTTTTCCAAAATATCACCTGTATATATGAGACTACCATCTCTGTATAAACCATAGGAGAGACAGTCAGTGGTAATGACTCATAGATTGGGACTATTCATGAAACTATTGTTGGGTGTGACACAGACTTTCTTGTACTGGTGAGCTGATTAACATTTGTAGAATGATGGGAAACTTCCATTTCTGAGTTATACAATACAATAGTAGAGTTGGAAGGGACCTTGGAGGTCTTCTAGTCCAACCCCCTGCCTAGGCAGGAAACCCTATACTATTTCAGACAAATGGCTATCCAACATCTTCTTAAAGACTTACAGTGTTGGGGGATTCACAACTTCTGAGTTCTTGAGAGTGTGAAATTTACTTGTAAATTCTTGCTCATTTCTTTTATAGGGAAATCTGTTTTTCTGATTCAGCAGGGAACAAGGGGCAGCCTCCTGAGAGTTAGACTTTGAAGTGTGTGAGAAAAAGAACAAAGGAATGTCTACCTCTGTGAAGGGTATCCCTTCCTTTTAAAAGTGGGAAAACATTTTAAAACTCTATCCTGATTAGCACCTTGAAGCACCATTCATTTATTTATTTTACTATTCTGGACTCTACTAACTCACTTTTGATTGGTTCTCATGGCATAACACGAACCCTTAAAGCCAGAGACTTCACAAATAAGGAGCTATCCAGAAACTTGGGGAGAGATTGGGGCTGCCCCCAGATTGTTGACCCAAAGTTGCTTTTTCAAAAGGCAACTGGACTTTCTTTGTTTTTGCTTGAAGCCATTTTGCTTCTCATCCAAGAAGCTATTTCTTTGTTTTTGCTTGAAATCGTTTCGCTTGTCATCCAAGAAACTTCCTCAGGAACTGAAGAAGCTCCATGGATGAGAAGCGAAACGTCTTCTTGCACTTATGACCATCACGGCACCCTGTGGTTATCTTATTGTGGTTCAGGTATTTATGATGGTTGCAAAGTCCCAGGGTCACATTATTGCAACCTTCTCAGCTGGCTTCCAACATGCAACGTGGAGACCAGCAGAAGGCCATGAGTCAGTCACATGATGTCTCACTTAATGACCATGTCAAAAAAAGGTTGCAGTCATATGATGTCTCACATAATGCTAGCATCGCTTAACATTGAATTCTCCAGTCTCAATTATGGTCATAAGTGGAGGACTATTTGTAAACCACAAATAGTGAACTAAGGTTAGTATGTTATCCGAATGACACCCCTAGGCTTAAAAATGGATCTGCAAAGTAGGTTTAATGCATAGACCTGTATGTGTACTTCTCAACTTATCTAAGGCCCCTTTCACCTTCTGAGGCTAAGGGTTCAAGGCCCATCTCCATATGCTTTTGTCAAATGAAACTGTTTTCTAGTCATGTCCTTTTCTCTGTCACTTTGATGGATTAAGGTAGTGCCTGCAGAATTTGATGTTAGTTTATACACATTTTTTCTCCTGGAATCTAACCCCCACCTCTGCACCGACATTCCTTCTTCAAAAGACCTCTTTCTTCCACTTGGTGAGAGAGAAGTGTCAAGGAATATTTTAAAATATTTGTGTACGTGTGTGTGTGTTTGTCTGGGGCCTTGAGGTGATCTAATCCCTGCAACCAGTTCCAGGTTCAAAATTCTTTAAGCTCCTGACTAACTCCCAATTTACTCAAAATAAATCTTGTGATACTGCTGAATTCTATGGCTATGTTCAACCAACACCCTTCACCAAATCAAAACAGCCTTAGCGGGTCCATTCACACAACACCTTAATAGAGTTAGCCGTGGCTATGTAGTTCCGTGTCGCTTTGCCCTCTGGGTGAACCCAGATCATTTTGGTGAGTTTAGGATGCAAACTTAGACTGTGGTTTAATACAATAGCCAAGTTAATGCTGGCTATTAATGTCGTTTTACAGTAACAGTGAGGTTGGTTGATCGCAAATGAGGTAAAGAAATGTGAAAAGGCCAGAAAATGGAAGAAGAAAGTCTGTTATATCATCCTTTCAAAAGGTAACGCCATACAGGAAGGCCTTGATTTACCACCACAATCGGGTCCAGAATTCCTGTTGCTAAGCAAGGTTGTTAACTGAGCCATGCACAATTTTATAACATTTTCTTTGATAAGCGAGTCACTGCAGTCATTAAGTGAATTATGCGGTCCTTAAGCAAATCTAGCTTCTCCTACTGACTTTGCTTGGCCGAAGCTAGCTGGGAAGGCCTCAAATATGACCCCGGGGTGCTGCAATTGTCATAAATACATGCCCGTTGCCCCAAGTACCCAAATTTTGATTCCTGTGATTGTGGAGATGTGATGATGGTCATAAGGGTGAGCCTTTTCAGCACCATTGTAATTTTAAATAAATAGTTGTAAGTCAAGGACTGCTTCTACTGCAGTAATGTGAAACTGAAGCATTTGATGGCCTTTCATAGTTTTCTAAACCTTGCTTTACTTAAGCAAAAAAGCAAAAAAACAAAAAACCATCCAATCCTCACCCCAAATCCTGCTTCTCTCTGAGGTGCATTTCACTGAAAGCCCATCTGCCAAGACAGAGAGGGAGCATTTTAAGACTAGGGGTGTCTATGTTCAGTTTATGGAGGGGGGGGGCTTCAGGGGGCTTTCTGAAGGTTAGGCTAGGTGTGGAAAAAGGCCTGCCTGGGATGTGGAGGGAACTCGGGGATGGCCTAGAGGTGCCCCTCCAAAACATCTGGCAGCGCTTCTGAACATATGTCTGCTGGGCAGGCAGGGCAGAGAGAGAGAAGGATTGTTGGATTAGGGAATTCCTTTCCTGCAAGAGAGTCATCCCGGCGCCTTTGCCATGAGGTAAGGAAAAAAAAGGTCTCTTGGTATTCGGAAACAGTGATGCTGGGTGAGGAGGGAGGGTGAAGGAGGGGGTGAGTCAAGGTGTTTTCATGGAAAAGCTATCCGGTGTTGTGTTAGAGAGCAAACTGCATATTTTCCTCCTTGCCAGGAGCAAAGGCATCACCCTCGATTTCAAAGGTGGTTGGGGTTTTTCGTGCCTTTTTCTCCGCCCGCCCCTGGAGCTGAAACGCTTTGGCAATTTGTGTGTGTGTGTGTGTGTGTGTGTGTGTCAGGGGTGGGTTCCTGCCAGTTCTAACCTCTTCTATAGAAGAGGTTCCACAAATCTACAGTGCCGTTTAGAACCGGTTCCAGCTCCCCCCCCCCCCCGCCCGTCCGCACATCATCAAGATGAAGAGCGAGAGGAGGAATTCTGGGAGTTGAAGTCCACAAGTCTTAAAGCTGTCAACTTTAAACACCCCCTGGGTTTGTTTTTTCTAAAGGTTTAGGGGTGCAAGCGTCTTGTAATTTGACAGCTTTAAGACTTGCGTGCTTCAAATGCCAGAGTTTCAGAGCCAACATTTTGGTTGCTAAGCAAGAGTGATGTTAAGTGAGTTTCACCACATTTTACAAGTTGGCCACACCCACACAGTCACATGACTGCTAAGCCACTCCCACCCAGTCACATGACCAGCAAGCCACTCCCACAAAGCTGGCCACACCTACAGAAGAGGTTCTAAAATTTTTGAAACCCACCACTGGTGTGTGTGTTGGGGAGGGGGAGAGCTAAAGAGGCCTGTCGGGGAGGCCTGTGGATTTGTAATCCCTGGATCCTTCATTGCTGAAGCCTTTTGCTGAGGCCAGCCTTCCAGAAATGGGCACGATAAGGTCAAAGGTTTGATTTTGTTCCATTGCACTTTTTAAGGGCAGCTGGGTCTGTAGTCCTGACCAAGCGGCTGGTAGAAGGAGAAGGAGCAGGGTTAACTTAAATTTAAAATATATACATTCTGAATCAACACACATGTGAATAAAAGAGTTTTAGAAGTCTGGAGAGATATGTGTGGTTGATCTATTTTGCAAGTACCCTTGTTTGCAAGTACAGGTAATCCTCAACTTACAGTAACAGTATAAACGAATGGTCACCAACCGGTGGTCCACGAGAAAGTATTGGTGGCCCGCAGAAAAATTATTCGCATTTTTTATATTGCACCAAATACTATTTATCTTTTTTAAAAAGCCGGTTGTCGAGTGCCCGAATTTGATCACGTGACCTTAGAAATGCTGTGGCAGTCATAAGAGAAAGGGTTGACTTTTTTTCAGTGCCATTGCAACTCTGAAAGGTTTTTAAACAAATTATTGATAGTCGTGGACTATCAATAATCGTGGACTATCTGTACACTTGAACGCAGAATGAAATTTCTTATGCCTCAAAAATCATTTCCTCTTTATTCTCCCTCCTATTATGCAACAGGAAAATCAACCTCCCTTCCATAATATGTTTAAGTAGATATGAGTAGCACTTTCAGCCTGCCAGTTAATAAAAGAAACCAGGTGCAAATCACTGGGTGAAGACAGTCCAGGGGAAAAGGATGGAGAAGAGATGAGCGTTGGCACAGGTTGGGCTTCAGACAACATCTTACCTAGGTTCTCCAACCCAGCCAGCAGTGCTAATTAAACTGGGATCCCCAACAGGTGGAATAAAAACACGATGGCCTTAGTCCTTCTGAAGTTTTTCGACACCTCTGATCCTAGATAAATTTGCTCAAAAGGGATTCTCTTTCCACACATGCCATGTTGATCTTCTCGATATCTCCTCTCCCTCCCACCTACCATTCTGGGGTAACAACGGGCCTTGGGCTAATCCCAGAAAAGCAGTTCCTCTTACGGCATCGTGGTTTCTGACGTCATTGTCTTTACACTATGTCCTAGTGAAGGCTTTTGGGTCCCTGTTTTACAGTTTTGCTGGCCATTGGATTTGCAAGAGGCCAAATTGCTGAGCTTTATTGTAATCTGCTCGGATAGAATAGTTAAGAAAGGCAAGGCAAAGACGCTTCAAAACAAATAGATACTTGAGGGTAACAGAGTAAATTCACCCAAGGACCTGACCAGTTAGTGTTTACCCTGCAAACTTAGGAATGAGTAGACCAGAAAGGGCCTCGATCCGACTGCTGGTTGCAGGACTCAGCTAAATGGCTTTCTTGAGCACCATTAAAGCTACTGACTTCCAAACAATTGCAGCTTGAGTCAAAAAGGTTGCATTATGCCCCTTTGCTCATCATGGAGAACCCACCCATAAATATGGTTGTGTTTGCATTTAGAAATTAAAAGGTGGGATGCATAAGATTAGACGTACAGGGAGACTCCCAGACTTCTGGTCATGGGGGACTTCAACTTGCCGTCAACGGGAGCGGCTTCCGAGGTGGCTCGGGAGTTCATGGCTTCCATGACGGCCATGGACCTGACCCAATTAGTGCAGGGCCCCACTCACGAAGGGGGCCACACACTGGACCTCATTTTTGTATCTGAACAGTGGACGAGTGATCTGGGAATAGGGGATTTAGTTATCACGCCCCTGTCATGGTCAGACCACTCATCCCTCCGGCTGGACTTCCCTGGCGCTATCCCCCACCGCGAGGAGGCGGAACCAGACTCTATAAACTGGTACCGCCCCAGGCACCTGATGGAATCTGACAGATTCCTGACGGAGCTTGGGCCAATACCTGTAGCCTTGTCCCGCTCCCGTTCCGAGGACCTAGTGACTGCCTGGAATAGGGCGACGACTGGGGCCTTGGACCGGGTTGTGCCTTTGCGACCTCTCCTGCGGCATCGACCCACCCGGGCTCCTTGGTTCACTGAGGAGCTTAGGGTGATGAAGCGCCACAGGAGACGTCTAGAGAGCAGGTGGAGGTCCTCACGCTCCGAATCTGACCGAACACAGGTAAGAGCCTATTTGCGGACTTACCTTGTGGCAATAAGAGCGGCCAAACGTAGATATTGTGCTGCTCTTATTGCGTCCGCGGATAACCGCCCTGCCGCCCTGTTTAGGGTGACTCGCTCCCTTTTATCGCAGGGGGCGCGGGAGACACCCTTACAGGGTAGAGCAGAGGAGTTTGGGGAATATCTTCAGGACAAAATCGATCAGATCCGGAGCGGGTGGACCTCCGTCAGTGGACCAGACGAGCCGCCAACAGCGAGTCTTGAGAGACCATTCTGGGAGGAGTTTGACTCTGTTGCCCCCGAGGATTTGGACAGGTTGCGTGGACGGCTGCGACCCACCACTTGTTTAACGGACCCGTGCCCCTCCTGGCTGGTACTGGCAGCCTGGGAGGTGACACGAGGCTGGCTCCTGGGCCTGGTGAGCGCCTCACTGGGTGAGGGATACTTACCAACCACCTTGAAAGAGGCGGTGGTGAGACCCTTGCTCAAGGGGCCTTCGCTCGACCCAATGGAGCTAGCTAACTATCGTCCAGTCTCCAACCTCCCCTTCTTGGCGAAGGTTGTTGAGAATGTGGTGGCGCAGCAGTTCCCACGACACCTAGACGAATCCGACTATCTAGACCCACGCCAGTCCGGCTTCCGACCCGGGCACAGCACTGAGACAGCCTTGGTCGCGTTGGTTGATGATCTCTGGAGGGCCAGAGATAGGGGTTGCTCCTCTATCCTGGTCCTATTAGACCTCTCGGCGGCTTTTGATACCATCGACCATGGTATCCTATTGCGCCGGTTGGAGGGGATGGGAGTCGGAGGCACCGTTTTGCGGTGGTTCGGCTCCTACCTCTCCGACCGGAAGCAATGTGTGTTGACAGGGGGGCAGAGGTCGTCCCTGAGGCCACTCACTTGTGGGGTGCCGCAGGGGTCGGTCCTCTCGCCTCTCCTGTTCAACGCATATGTGAAGCCGCTGGGTGAGATCATCCGTGGTTTTGGGGTTGAGTACCATCTCTACGCTGATGATACTCAGCTGTATATTTCAACCCCAAACCACCCCAACGAGGCTGTCGAAGTGATGTCCCGGTGTTTGGAAGCCGTCGGGGTCTGGATGGGGGACAACAGACTCAAACTCAACCCCTCCAAGACCGAGTGGCTGTGGTTACCGGCACCTCGGTTCAGCCAGCTGACCCCATCGCTGGCCATAGGGGGCGAACAACTGTCCCCTGTGGAGCGGGCGCGCAATTTGGGCGTCCTCCTTGATGCCCGGCTGTCAATGGAGGACCATGTGGCAGCCGTGGCAAGGGGGGCGTTCCACCAGGTTCGCCTGGTGCGCCAATTGCGCCCCCTACTGGACCGGAGTGCCCTGCGCACGGTCACTCATGCGCTGGTGACGTCTCGCCTGGACTACTGCAATGCCCTCTACATGGGGCTTCCCTTGGGACGCATCCGGAGACTGCAGCTAGTTCAGAACGCAGCCGCGCGGGTTATTATGGGAAGTACACGTTACTCCCACGTAACACCTCTCCTGCGCGAGCTGCACTGGCTACCTGTGGCCTTTCGGGTGCGTTTCAAGGTATTGATCACCATCTTTAAAGCGCTCCATGGCAGAGGACCTAGTTATCTGCAGGATCGCATCCTTCCACATACGTCCCTGCGACCTATCCGCTCACACAGGGAGGGGCTCCTCCTGGTGCCGTCTGCTAGGCAATGCCAGCGGGCGACACCTAGGAGTAGATCCTTCTCTGTGATGGGCCCAACCCTCTGGAATGACCTCCCCCCAGACATTCGAACTACCACCGACCTCCGTTCCTTCCGGCAAAAGTTAAAGACTCACCTGTTTCAATCAGCTGGCCTGGCACTTTCTTAGTTTTACCTCCTAGGGATTTATTTTATTTTAGGGTTTGGGGTTTTAATTGTGATGTTTTTAGGATTAGAATTATTTATTTCTTAGTACAGCCTATCTCCCCTCCAAATGTATCTTAATATGTAGCTTAAATGTATTTAATTTTATGACTGGTTTTATTGTATTGACTGTACACCGCCCCGAGTCCCTTTTTGGGAGAGGGGCGGTCTAAAAATCTAAGAAATAAATAAAAAATAAATAAATAAATAAATAAGAAGGGTGTTTGGATTGAGAGAAATAAAATAGACTTAGCCAAACTGGGTAGCTATGGTCAAAGAAGCAGTTAAAAGAAGGGTTGAGAAGTATAGAGTATGTCTTGTTTAATGAAAAGAATGACTAGGAGTGATATGATAGCAGTATTCCAATATTTAAAGGGCTGCCACAAAGAAGAGAAGGGTCAACTTATTCTCCAAAGCACTTGAAGGCAGGACAAGAAGCAATGGATGGAAACTAATTAAGCAGAGAACCAACCTAGAATTAAAGAGAAATTTCCTGACCGTTACAACAATTAATCAATGGAACAACTTGCCTCCAGAAGTTGTGGATGCTCCAACAGTGGAAGTTTCAAAAAAGAGATTGGACAACAATTTGTCTCAATAGGTTTCCTGCCTGAGCAGCGGGTTGGACTAGAAGACCACAAAGATCCCCTCCAAATCTGATATTCTGTTAAGTATTAAGGCCAGATTAATCTCAGGGTTATATCTGACAGGATGGCAAATATAGTCTTTTCACCTAATCTTATTTATAGAGAGAGCCAATTGCAACTCCCTGGAGCAAAACATGTAGAAATGCAGTTGCTAAGATATTCCTGTTTGGTGCAACATGGGCATGTGAAACTCTGTAGGTGTTCACCTTAAAACTCTTTAAATTTGGGTGGTTCTCTAAGCAACGTAAGGTTGGATACATAACAAAGAGTTGCTGGCACTAATGGATTAACACATTTTGTGGCTGCTATGAGAGATCAGTAAATGAGCAGACTGGGCCTGGACAGTGGGTGGCTAAACAGATGTTCTGGACTTGAAGTCTGCCCAGAGTTGGTCAATGGTTAAGAACTAGGTATTGGCTGAAGTACAGTCCCAAACAGCCTGAAGCCCCTGGTTGCTCTCCTTCAGAAGACACAGACAAAGAGGTTCACACCATGCCAAGATAAACCCAAAATTTTGTTTTCCATTCTCCCCAGGCCAAGAGACAAAGGCCTAGCAGCATGGGACAGAAGAAGCTGGCATCATGTGGTGCAGCTCTGAGACCTCAAGGAAGGAAGGGAGGGTGATTTTTCCCAGCATTGGGATTTATAGGCCTAGCTTAGCTGGATGAAGTCTCGTAAAGAGGATCGAAGGACTGAGGGAAGGCGTCAGAGGCCTTGAGCTGATGCAGCAGATGGCCGCACGAGCAACTCCAGCTGGGTGGGCACAACCCCTCCCCGCAACAGCCATGTGTGCAAAGCCCAAAAGTGCATGTATTTCTGGATGCCTTCTTTTTTCTTTAATGGAGACAGACAGACATGCACAGAAGGAGCCACAGAGAAAGGCACAAAGCCAAAAGCACACATACCCCAAACCAGCTCCTAAGCTATATGTGCAAATTACAGATAGTCCTTGACCTAAAACCACTCATTTAGTCACCATTTAAAATTACAATGGCACTAAAAAAAATGATTTACAACTTGTCCTCACGCTTGCTCTACACATAGTGTGCCCATGGTCATGTATTCAAACTTCAGATACTTGGCATCTGGCATATATTAAGGATGGTTGCAATGTCCCAGGACCATCGGTGACCTTCCCAGCCAACTTTTGACAAGCAAAGTCGACGAGGAAACCGGATTTGCTTAACGACTGCATGATACCCTTAACTGCAGTGATTTGCTTAACAACCAAGGCAAAAAGATCGTAAAATCAGACGTGACTCACTGAAGAACTGTGTTGCTTACTAACAGAAATTCTGGTCTCAGTTGTGGCCATAAGTCAAGGACTACCTGTATAGCTGACCTGGCATCTTTCCTTGCAAAAGATACGCTACCTCCACAAACCGTCATTGCACAATTAGCACTTTTCGCTACCCAGGGATGGGATGCAGGGGGGGAATAAAAAAAATCAAGATTTACATCATAACCTTGCCCTTCTTTGACATGTACCAATGCACATAAAACAGGGTGGATTGGACAATGATTATAGGGGTCTGGCCACTATTTAAACTGTTTCCCCTCCCCTCAACACAGGTAATCCTCAACTTATGACCACAATTGGAACCAGAATTTCCATTGCTAAGGAAGGTCGATTTAGCGAGTTGTGCCTGATTTTACAACCTTTTTCTTGCCATGGATGTTAGGTGAATCATTGCAGTTGTTAAATGAACCATGTGATCATTTAGTGAATCTGCTTCCCCCCACACCCCAAACGTGACTTGGCAATATCTCGTTGGGAAGGTTGTAAATGGCAATCATTGCACGCTGGGATGATCCAACCATTGTAAATACATTCCAGGTGGCCAAAATTTTATTACATTATCTGTGGGGCTGCTACAATGATTTTAAGTGTGAGGACTGGTTGTTAAGTCCCTTTTTTCTGTGCCACTGCAACTTCAAATGGTTGCTAAACGAATGGCTGCAAGTCAAAGGCTATCTACACCTTCCAGAGAAGAAATAAATCTGTAGAGATAGAGAAATTCAGTTTGAAAGAAAGTTTCCTAGCAGTTTTGAAATCTTTACCACACGGTAATTGAGTTGCTATTTTACAGCTATCGATCTGTTCTAGCTCTGGGTGAAAGCAACCATCTTTATTTTTAAAAATCTAACGTGCATACCTAGCACACACCCCAAAGCCCTTCACCATAGGGGTTTTTTTTTTTTGCAACAATGGTAGGACTATTTAACTGTTCTTGGACTATGTTTTAACGTCTGCAGGGAGGATTTTAAAAAAGAGAAATATAGCTACTCTGATGTTGCCATTGAAGCTTCATCTGCTTGTCATGTGGGTGGCTGAAATTGCAATGTCACAGCTGCTACCTTGAGGGGTTTTTTGGGGAGGGGGTTCTACTTTTTTGACCATACCCTGCAAAACACATTTTTTTAAAACTCCAATATACCTATCAAGCATGTTCATTGAGAACTGAGCTCTTTTTTACACAGAAGTAGCAGGCAACACAATTTAAGTCAAGTCAACATAGTTTAAAGACTATAGCAGTTGCCAACCATCAGAGGGAAAGGACAGATCCTAAAGGTATTAGTCAGTTGGGAAGGCGACTAGGGAAAGAGAGGTGAGCCACTGAGAAGGATGACATTTTAAAAATCTATTTCCAGAGGCACAGCCAGCCAAAAAAAAAAAAAAACCCAAACACAGTTAGACCTCTTCATGTTGCTGAATTCAAAGGCAATTTTTGCATTTCTTTATGCAACTACGCACCAGAAATGCAAACAGAAAACGGTTTGAGAGGCAAGTGAAATCCAAGTTTTTTTTTTTACTGAGTTTTGTTTAAAGGAAAGTAGAAGATGTTAGGGACACATTGGTTCAGTGGCTAAGACGCTAAGCTTATTGATCAGAAAGGTTGGCAGTTTGGTGGTTCGAATCCCTAGCGGTATGTAACGGAGTGAGCTTGTCCCAGCTTCTGCCAACCTAGCAGTTCAAAAGCATGCAAAAATGCAAGTAGAAAAATAGGAACCACCTTTGGTGGGAAGGTAACAGTGTTCTGTGCGCCTTTGGCGTTTAGTAATGCCGGCCACATGACCATGGAGACATCTTTGGACA
This sequence comes from Natrix helvetica, assembly GCF_964273705.1. Classification (NCBI taxonomy): domain Eukaryota; kingdom Metazoa; phylum Chordata; class Lepidosauria; order Squamata; family Natricidae; genus Natrix; species Natrix helvetica. The sequence continues at coordinate 22,965,559 of NC_138554.1, read as the reverse complement.
GCACTGGCTCTTTGGCTTTGAAATGGAGATGAGCACCTCCCCCTAGAGTGGGGAACAACTAGCACATATATACGAGTGGAGCCTTTACCTTTACCTTTAGAAGATGTTATCTTTTGCTTCTAATTTCCTGATTGAGGGTGATGGGAAAAACCGAGGACCGGGTGAAGAGTAAGTTCAGGCTCTACAGGTTTTGAGCTAATAAAAATTCTGATGGCAGCTCCATCTTGGACAGATAAGGTCACGCTGGGGAGGGCACTACAGAAACCTTAGTCATGGTGTGAAGTTACAACTTAGGGCCTTAGGCCTCCAGGTAACCCACGGACATCTTCTCCTTGCCCCCAACCTCTTTGCCTGTAAATACTTATCAGAGAAATAAATGGGAACCCATTTTGCAAAACTAGCAGAGGGGTTGTGGGAATCCAATTCATCTAAAAGGCACCAGGTGAATGAAGATTGAAGAAACGATCGAATGGGTTGCACACAGGGAATTCCACTTTTCTATGGTACTTGGATACCAAAATGCAGACAGAAAGATTTCATTCTGAAGTTTAGTTTTATAGTTGCAAAGCTTTATAAGAAAGTGCACGTAGGAATGGTATGTTTCACTATCTCAGACTTTCGATAGCTTCCTAACCTAGTTTGTTTTTGATTACTGTGTTTACACAGTGTTAGGCTAGGCTAAAATGAGGGTGAATTGTTTGAGGATTTGTCTGCTGTGTAAATCTAGTCCATCTCTAAGAATAATATCTCAGAAATATCAAGGAGACCAACTTGATCTTTTCTACCAGTTCAGGAGAAATAAAGGATTATTATTATTATTATTATTATTATTATTATTATTATTATTATTATTATTATTATTATTATTATTATTATTATTATTATTATATTGTTGGTCACACAGTCAGCCAGATTCTTAGACTGGATTTGGCATTTTCGTCCACCTATTGAGTTTTTTCCCAATTACAGGTAGTCCTTGACTTATGACTGCAACTAGGACAAGACTTCCCATTGCTAAGCAAAGCGACTATTAAATGAGTTGTGCCCAATTTTACGACTTTTTTTTAACCACAGTTGTTAAGCAAATCAATTGTTAAGTGAATCACATGGTTGTTAAGCAATTCCAGCTTCTCCCATTGACTTTGCTTGTTTGAAGGTGGCTGGCAAGGTCACAAGTAGTGATCACATGACCTTGGCACACCACAACTATTGTAATTACGTGCCGGTTGCCAAATGCCTGAATTGTAATCATGTTGCCTTGGGAACTCTGTGATGATCATAAGTGTGATGACTGGCCATAAGTTACTTTTTTCATTGCCGTTGTAACATTGAATAGTTACTAAACAAATGACAGTAAGTCGAGGACTACCTGAATTATATGGTCGGTCACACATTTAGACTGGATTTGGCATCCTCCTCCTCCTTCCCCCCCCCTTTCTCATCATAGTCATCACCATTTACACATAGTTCACCATTTACAGATAGTTCTAACTGGATTTGGAATTTTTGACAATCAAAGATTTAGGATATTGTTACCAATTAATAATTTAATATTATTAGTATTATTTCTAGAGAGACATGATTCTACAACCCCCCTCCCCCCAAACAGGTTCCTATTGCTTTACTGCACAGAGACTGAGATCAGTAAAATCAGAACAACCAACAAGGCAAATTATAATACAATTCCATGTTTCAGAAACAGAGAAATCATTTTATGTTGCCCTTACTATTAAAACAAGGTAGACAAATTTCAGGGACTGAATTAATGAAAATCAGGCTCTAACTGCAGCGTGCAAACTTCGTATGCTCTCTTCTTCTGGAAAGCTCGGCAACATGCCCCTGTGGTTGTGTGGGTGTGTGAAAGGGGAGGAATGAGTTGGTGCAGTTTTTATTAGGCACTTGCTAGACTCAGATGTTTACAAGGGGCCAGGTAATATTATCCTTCTCTGAAAGTCTGTCAAAGTTCCTACCTGGGTTTCTAATTGCAAAATGGCCTACAGCTTGATAGAGTCCTTCATAATGCCCTTTAATGATGGTGCCAAGAATGGGGCAAAACTCAACACTTAACAACTGTCCCGCTTTGCAGCATAAATGTTGGTCTTAATTGTGGCCATAAATCAAGGGCTATCTGTACTCACCATCCAACACATTGTTGATCTAGCAGCAAACAACACTAAGACTGAAGGTGAACACAAATGACAAGTCGCATTCTTAATTCAGTTTATTATCTTGAGATCCCTCTCTAGGGTCTTCACCTACCCAAAGGCAGTTTTGTATTCTCACCCAGTTGACTGAAACTGATGTTTCATTCCATTCATAAAAGGAAGTAAATATTCTCTTGAGCAGAGATCTTTATAGGATTTTTGGGGGGTGGGTGACAATAATTTTCCATAGTTTTGTTCAGCTATGTTTTTTGTTTGTTGTTTGACTTAAGTCTCCTCAACAGCCCTGGAATTTCTGCTAGTCTCCCATCTAAGTATTTACTAGTATCTTAGAAGACTAAAGGGGCATTTTAATCTTTAAATTGCCTGTAATGCCCAGTTATAGGAAGACCTATAAATGACCCCACTAAAAAGGGTGCAATGGCTTCGCACCTCACATGCCGTCTGCTGGGACTCTCTCTCTATAAATGGGGCATAACATCCTCCTCTCAGCGTGACTGTGGGGAGGATACACGTCAAACTGTAGATTGCCTCATGACCTGAGGGCATATACTAATCCAATATTTGATTTTTAAAAAATATAAGTGATCCTGCGCTTCAATGTTTAGATGGCCTAGACATTGATATTTGAACACTGATCTTTTTGATATTTATATTTTATGGTTATTGTTAGTCGCGAAGTCATGTCTGAACCATCCCGACCCCATGGACAATGTTCCTCTAGCCTTCCTGTCCTTTGGAGTCAGTTTAAGCTCATGCCTACTGCTTCAGTGACTCCATCCATCCATCTCATTCTCTGTCGTCCCCCTCTTCTTTTGCCCTCAATCGTTCCCAGCATTAGGCTCTTCTCCAGTGAATCCTTCTTTCTCATTAAGTGGCCAAAGTATTTGAGTTTCATCTTCAGGATCTGGCCTTCTGAAGAGCAGTCAGGGTTGATCTCCTCTAGGACTGACTGGTTTGATTGCCTTGCAGGGACTCGCAGGAGTCTTCTCCAGCACCAGACTTTAAAGACCTCAATTCTTTGGCGCTCAGCCTTCCTTATGGTCCAATTTTCACAGCCATACATTGCAACTGGAAAAACCATAGGCTTGACTACGTGCACTTTTGTTGGCAGGGTGATGTCTCTGCTTTTTAGTACGCTGTCTAGATTTGCCTTAGCTTTCCTCCCCAGGAGCAAGCATCTTTTAAAGCGTCTGTTAATCTAGCTGAAATGCTAATTTATATTGTTAGTCCATGTACTATGATATGCCGGGTGTTAAATAAAATAATAACTAAATCTTTACATTTCCTTTTGGCTACCTTTTAAAGGGAGAATATTATGTTATTTTCTGCTGCAGCTTAATTCTTGTTTTGCCTGTACAAAACAGAAGCTGCACCTTCTAATCAAAGCAACTTTCCTCTCAGAATATTAATTAATGTTGACCTGGCACTTTTAATTCCCAAACTGCTTAATGATCCTTAATTCATTCATTTAAACCCCAATTGTCTGCTAGGAAGTCATCAGCCTACCTACCTCCCAGGGTTGTTGTGAGCTAGTAAATGAGATAAGGATTGTAAAAATGCCAAGCCATTAAAAATGTCCATAAATACTCAATAAACATGGCTGGATTCAGACAGCTGGTGCCAGCGCAAAAAAAAAAAGATAGAGAAAAATAGATTAGGTAAGTTTTATCACATTTTTTGTCAGGATGGGATTTTGTTTTCTTTCATCTGTGGGGGAGAAGCTGGTGGTGTATAGTTTGGTGTCAAAGCTTACAAGCTTATAAACTTTTCCCTACATAGCATTCTATAACTTGATTTAGTGGACTCTAAAGAAACAGAAAAGAAGAAATATCGAGCAATGATGCTTTATGAACTTTGGTGTTGGAAAAAGCTCATGAGAATAGTGGGAACAACGAAGAAAACAAACAGATTACAGAACAAATCAACAAATCCATCCAGAGTTCTCACTTTAGGCACAAATTCTGGCACAAGCTCAGTATCCAAAAAGATCTTGACAAACTTGCACAATGGGCCCTATCCAACAAAATGAAATTTAGTGTGGGGAAAAGCAAGGTTTTACATTTAGGTAGGAAAACCAAAGGTACAAATTAGGCGAGAACTGGCTCAAAAACAGTAACTGTGAGAGGGACCTTGGAGTCCTAGTGATAATCACTTAAATATGAACCAGCAGTGGATAGCAGCAGCCAAAAAATCTAATGCAATCTTTGGTTGTATAAACAGGCATAGAATCAAATCACATGAACTATTAGTACCAGTTTATAAATCCTTAGTAAGAGAGAGTTAATTTATTTTCCAAAGATCCCAGAGGGCAGGACAAGAAACAATGGATGGAAACTAAGCAAGGAAAGAAGCAAACTGGACTTAAGGAGAAACTTCCCAACAGTTAAGACAGTCCATCAATGGTACAGCTTGCCTTCAAAAGTTGTGGGTGCTTCATCACCTTGAACAGGACTTCCAGTTCTATTCTAATTGAGATGACCCTTCTCAAATTATCTTACTTTGGGGACCTTATAGGAGGACCTAACTCTCTGGAGAAAATCTGAGGCTGAGAAAGAGAGAAGGAGAAGAAAAGGATGACCAGCTGCAAGGTGGATGGTTTCAGTTAAATAAATGATGGGTGCATTGTTGGAAGATCTAATCGCCGATGTTAGAATAGTTTTTCCTGGAAAAAATCTCTACTGTGCTCACTAAAGCGTCATTACTGACTCGACTATTATTCAATCAAACTTCTACATACAGGGGGTTCTCGACTTATAATCATTCATTAGTGAATGTTTGAAGTCGTAGTGGCATTGAAAAAAAGTGATTTATGTTCATTTTCACACATAGAACCGTTGCAACATCCCTGGTGCAGTAATTCACTTAACAACTGGCAAGAAAAGTCATAAAATGGGGCAAAGCTCACTTAACAATGATCTCGTTTAGCAACAGAAATGTTGGACTTAATTGTGGTCATAAGTTGAGGACTACCTGTAGTCTGAAAACTCACAGAGTTTTTAAGAAAAAGCTACAGGGGAAAAAACCCAAGGAAAATGAGAATAGCTATCTTTAGATGTCATGCATAGCCTCATTGTGATTTATGTTTATGACTTTCTTAACACTGTGGAGGAAAGCTGCTGAGCGGTGGTTTAGGGGTTAGCCTGTTGTATGAACCATCCAATTGTGGTTCCTTCTACAAACTCCTGTTAAGGAAAGCAAGGTTTATCTCCCTGAACCTAGTCAACATGTAGCAAAGGTGCAGTCTCAGGTAGTCCTTTCTGACAATAGGGCCTAGTTTCTATTGCTGAAGGAGAACAAATAAGCATGTTTGGAATTGTTGGCTCGAAGTTTCTCCCTCTCTGAGTAAAGATATACAGATGATCACCAATGGCAAAAGGGACAAGAGGGAAGGGGGGGGGAGGAAATTCTTTTTGCCTGTTTGCTGAAAAAACAGCAAGAAGCTCTGGATTTCAGTGGGTTTAAGAGCCTAAGATGTTAGAGATGTCATTGGAGCAGGTGTGTACCTTCAAGTCAGTGTTGGCTTCTGGCAACTGCCCGGATGAGTCCCTGCAGTTTTCTTGGCCAGGTTTTTCAAACATAGTTTGCCTTTGCCTCTTTCCTAGGACTGAGAAAAAGTGTCTGGCTCAGGGTTACCCAGCTGGCTTGGTGTGAAAGGTGAAATTAGAACTCCTAATTTCTGGTCTGGTGCCTTAACCACTATGTCAAATTGTCTCTCTGGCATGTCATTAATACACATTTTTCTAACATTAACTGCACCTTGAGTCAAAGAGGTTAGGATGTACCTCTTCCACAAACCTAAAAAGGAGATAGGGGAAGATCAGAAAAACCCTGGAAGAAAGTCAAAGGTCTATTTGCATGTATTTTTCTGAAACCTCAGCAATTTTCTCCTTTGTTAACAGAAGAAGTAAACTACTGTCTTTTTTTGTTTTCCCGACGAGAGGAATTCCAGCTGCCGTTCTCCACTTTATCCTCAGAAGAAAAGGTTCTTGCAGTTCCCCCCATCCCCCCCCCCTTCAGCAATTAAAAGAATTTGGGAGATTTAACCCAAATATTTTTGGCAGGATGAAAAAGATATCTATAATTTTTCATTGAATCCATCTTCTCCAACTTGGTGCTGCCTTCACCCTCCAGAAATCCAGGCTGTACGAGAGTACAAGGTTGGAGAAAGGTCTCCCACATTCTTTGCCACTTCAAATATTTTCTTCAAATAAACTTAGTTGGCTAGGGGGCTTTTGTAAATCTGCCCCACCAACACTGAAGGAGGCGAAAAGGTTTATGTTTTGATGGGATCCTTTCCAACTTTTTAGCAAAGTGTCTGTTTATTCAGAGACAACATTTTCTTCTCCTTGATAGAGCATTTTTGATGAAGCTGGTACAGACATTCAAGTAGCGAAGTATGATAAGTATGCATATTTGAATTAATCTAATAAGTTAAGACATTTAGAGCAGCTAACTATGGAGTCTTTGTGTTACCTGAGTTTGGAAGTTTACTTGTAGACGTTTCATTACCTCACTAGGTAACATCAGTGCAAGTGAGTGTGAGCTTTGCTCCTGGTTTATATGAAAGGAGTTTCTTGATTAGGGTATTATTCCTGACAGTTCCTTGATTGTGGTATTGTTTTTCTAGCTTATTGTTCGTCTGGTGTCAATACATGTTTATCTGGCTTGTTTTCTACTAGAGAGGTTGTGTTCTGATCTTTTTATTCCCGTTTTAGCTTTTTTTTAATAGTCTCTCCAGCAGCAAGGATTAATACCAGGCAAATAATCAAGCAGAAAACAATACCATAATCAAGGACCTATCAAAGAGAAAACCACACGTCCACCAAAACAGGGCAAGTTACTGTATATAAACAAGAGACCAAACCTCACATTCACTACTACTGATGATGTTATCTAATTGGGTAATGAAACGTTTGTGAGCACCAAAGATTCCACAGTTCAACCCTGAGCATATATTCTCTTCTATTGGAAATCAGATATGCATCGATCAAGGCATAGTGGAAATATTCCAAAATAAGGTGTAAACATTTGGTATAAGCTCAGAGGAAGATTCCTTAAACAGGAAAGCAAAGGTATAAGGAATAACCATGTCTTTTGAAAACTTTCTTAGTCCCCCAAAGATGAGGAACACTTTTACATTCCTAATCTGTAAAGCACTTTTCTTGAGTCAGATGTTCTCCAGACATGTTGGACTACAATACCCACTTTTGGTGAGGGGGTGTTTTATGGGCACCAGGTTCATTCCCCAATGCTGAAATATATTAGGCTGAGGAATTAAGCCTGTTGTTGTGTGACTCAACCTGAAGGCAGATGTAAGCAAATTGGCTCTTGAGCAGATGTGGAAATGTATAGCTAAGAGGTGATGGGTTGACAAAACAGAGTTATCAATAGTGCAAAATTATCTTTACATTCTCTCTATAGGAAGTATATCAACATATCTGCTTATTTAGTCTTACAGTCAGCAAGGTTACATGGAGCTGAGACAATAACCCAAACTTTAAACCTAAAAGTCAGGAATTGGACCCTGTTCTTGCTTAGCCAGATAACAGAACTTAGTGTGAAATTAGCAAAATCTAAAATGAAAATAACCATGCACTTAAAGAAAGTCTATGGAAATCCATTTTTCTGCTTGAGGGTTTCTGTGTATCAGAAATAGGGGGGGAGGGGGGAGGGAGGGAGGGAAGGAAGGAAGGAAGGAAGGAAGGAAGGAAGGAAGGAAGGAAGGAAGGAAGGAAGGACAGGGCAATATTGAAGATTTTGTGTCCTTGCTCACTTCATACAGAAATTGTAACAACAGCATTAAGACTAGTGTGCAATAGAGTTCAACCTTTTGCAGTTCTTTTCTCCAGGTGCATATTAAAATACAAGCTTTCCCATAGCAATTTGATTGGTCACCACCTCAAGTTGCATTACTATCTAAAAACAGTGAGCCATTTCCCACATAAAATGCTTGGTCAATGTAGCCCTCCAATGTACCCATGGACCCTGGTCTCACTTATGAATTCTGAATGGAAAAAGCATTATGATATGCAATCTTGAGTCCTCAAGGAAGAGGCAACCCACTTGCTCAACTATAAGAGCCCATCTCCGAAGGAAACAGAGAGAAGGAATGAAAAGATCCCAATTCTCTCCCGTCTTCTCTTTCCATCCAACAGAACTACTCCAAAGAAAACAAACAACTTACAGTACTAGTGCAATGTAACCCAAGCTGGTATCCCCCAGATGTGTGGGACCAAGCTTCTGCCATCCCTAACCAGTGGTAAATGCTGGTTGAGGATGATGGGAACTCTGTTCCCACCTATTTGGAAGATTTCAAAATGGAGCAGGCTAGAGTAGTGGATGGAATCTAGACATGAAAAAAAATAGTGCAAACACAATCAAAATTAAGAGAGCTTAATATTTAGCAGTAAGAGATTTAACTCTCCTCTCTCCACATAGTCCCACTGTCACACTCACACAAATGCAATTGTAAGAATGTCCTTTTGATCACACAAAGTCCACAAAGGATGCTTAAGAAGCCACACATTTAATCAGAACGGAATCCCTGAGCCAAAGCAGAAGACTCTATGTTTTCTTCCTGCCTGCCCACCCAGGAGCTTAAGATATGCAAGTATTTAGTTCTGCAAAATATAGGTGAATTCATAAGCAAAGCCAGCCCCCTGTCTCTGCTCGCAATCACATTCCTTGCTCCCCATCCAATCCTCCACTTAAGTTCCAAAGACAGATCTCTTCTCATCCTAAGTAATAAAGATTCAGTCCTTTCTATAAGCAAAGGATAACGAAAACATCTGCCTATCTAAAACAAAAATCAAGCACCCCACCAAAGGCAATAAACCTGGATTTACGACACTGTAATTCATGCAAAGGGAATGAGATACAGCTATTATCTGTCAATATGTACATTTTGAGATAGAGCAGTGCTACCAAGAAAGGAACTTACAACATGTCAAATTAAGCAATATCTATCATACCAAAAGTATTTTTTTTAAAAAAAAAAGAGTAAAACTTACTTTTCATGTTTTGGAGAAGATTTGAGGGTTACTTTTTCCTGAGTTAAAATTCCCTCTTCTTGAAAACAAAAAGCAAGCAAACAAAAATGTCTTCTTTGCTTATATTGTTTGTGGAGTATTTTTTTCGGGGTTGGGGGGGAGTGAGGGGTATGGAAAACTTAATACGAAATTGGTTTGGTTGGGGAAGGGGGTTGATTTTTTTTCCTTAAAAAGTTTTCTTTGGGTTGTAAACTTCTTCCAAACCACACCTGTTCTTGGTTTCTCAGGAGGCTTGGTATTTGAGGTAGATGAACTTGTACATATACACACTCAGGGAAAAAAAATCCTCAGACAGCCCCCCCCACAACAAAATGACAATATTCTCCAATTGATAAATAAATAAATAGCCAAATAAATAAATAAATAATAATTTAAAAAAGCACCAGGCGCAGCCAATTTTCTTTTGTTCTTGTTGTTTGTTTGTTTGTTTGTTTTAAAAAAAAATCTGCAATCTCTCAGCTTTTCCTTTGTTCAGTTAAAATTTTTCTCTTTCTCCCTCTCTTTAAAAAAAATAAGTAATGGAAGAACCAAAAATTATTATTTTTTTAAAAAAAGAATTAACTTCAGAGCAGTCTTGAACTGTTCAGATTTGTATATGTGCAAGTGTGTGTTTTACATCACTTACAAATTGGTCTTTATATATACACAGGTCTTGTCTAGGCGAGTGTTTTTTTTTTTTTTCAAATGGTGACACATCTTGACTCATACACTTTTCCATTCAAAAAAAAAAAGAAAGAAAAAAAGAAAGGATAGGTCATAAGCAAATGCTGCTCCTCATGCCCCTGGATGACACATATGCTTTGTAATGTGGTACTGTCCCTTTAAGATGAATTCTTAAGGTTTATATATGTGCGTGTATGTGTGTAAGAGAGAGAGTGTGTGTGGGAGGGGGGAGGGAGAAAGAAAGAGAGAGAAAGGAATGAAAGAAAGAAAGGAAAAAAAGAAAGAGAAAGGAAGAAAGAAAGAGGGAGGGAGAAAGGAAATGTCATGTTGTAATTGCTATACTTCCAAAATTTAATAGAGTGTCCATTGTTTCTGAATTGGAGTTTTTTTTAAAAAAAAAAAGCACACCGAGACACCTTGGCTTAGGCAAAAAAAAAAAAAAAAAAGCTGGAGAATTTTAGTGGGGAAAAAAAGTAAGGTGGAAGATGGAAAAAAAAACCTGAGGTTTAACAGAGAAAAGGGAAAAATATAAAATAGTAAACTTGAAAAGCCATCACAATCAGGGATAAGTGGCTTTGAACCCCCGGCTCTGGATGTACAAAATGCCCAAGGATGTGACATCAAATCACTATGTTTGTCCACTCGGGCACTTTGTCTCTAGAACAAAGTGTCCAATTGGTACCGCAGAATCATCCCTGAATGTCAGAAATTGTCTCACGTGTAGCCACTGGGGAGCATGGATTTCTCATCTCCTTCCAAGTAGCTGATCCCACTTGCCACCTCCAGAGGCAGCCATACCCACATTTTAATCCTGAGTCAGCCCCAACAGTATGCCATACTGGATTTGCCCCCTCTGTAATGGTTTGTACTCATATAATAAATTGATTGATCGATCGATCGATCGGCCAATCATATGAGACCAAGGTGTGGCTATTTTGACAGAGGCTAGATTTCGGCAAAAGCGAAATGCTTTTTAACCCAAATGCTATTTTTATTATATGGTCCTTGTTTGGGGCTTAATTGGCACAATTATTTACAAAATGATACCGGTGTCCCACTGATTTTAAGCAATGGATGGAAATTAATCAAGGAGGTAGGGCAACCTAGAATTAAGGAGATATTTCCTGACAGAATAATTAATCAGTGGAACAGCTTGCCTCCAGAATTTGTGAGTGCTCCAACACTTGAGTTTTTAAAGAAGAGATTTGTCTGAAATGGTATAGGGTTTCCTGTTTGATCAGGGGGTTGGGCTAGAAGACCTCCAAGGTCCCTTTCAGCTCTGTTTTTCTATTATTCTGATATAATGGGAAACTTAAGAATCTCCTTAAATCATTCCACTTAGTCAGTGAGACTTCAGAATGCTTTAACCTTCTTTTAACTGAAAGGCACACTCAAAATTTTCCTAGCATCGTTAAATAATACCAAAGGTAGTAATTGTTTTGTTCTTGTATTTGCTGATGATGACAACGATGGTGGTATTTATTGGATTTATATTTCATTTTTTTTTCTAAAGGAACTGAAGGTTAGTGTATGAAAACCAATGAAGACATCTGGTAGTATCTCCTATTTCAGTTTACAATTGCAGAGTCCTTTGCATTTCTTTTCCCCTCAGAAAACCACATTGAAACTAAGATATTACATTTTAAAAAAGAATTCCCAGTAAAGGACTTATTTGGGCTACAGGTAGTGCTTGTTTAGCAACTGCTGTTTTTAGTAATTGATCACAGTCACGTTTCAATAATGAAACAATAACTTTAGAACCAAATCTTGCAATTATGACCTTTGTAGGTCTGAAGGCTGAAGAACATAAGCATGACCACAGTTTCACTTAGCAACTGCTTCACATAACAACAAAGTTGCTGATCAGAACCACGGTTGTTAAATTAGGACTACCCACATGCTTACTTCATGGATTTTCCATGAATACGTCTCACATAGGGTTTTCTGAAGTTTAACACTACCAGATAATTTTTCTTTTTAAGTGTCTCTGAAAACCTTTGCTGAATCAATATAGATTACTTCGTATGCTGCATGAATTAGGCTTCATTGACTAAATACAACTCCATTTTAAGGAAATGAATGATGCTGCACAGCAGTGACATACAGGTAGCCATTGACTTATGACCACAATTGAGCTAAATGAGACAGATGTTAAGTGAGTTTTGCCCCATTTTATGATACTTTCTTGTCACATTTGTTAAAGGAATCAATGCAGTTTTTAAGTTAATAACACGGTTGTTAAGTGAATCTGGCTTCTCCATTGACTTTGCTTCTCGGAAGGTCACAGAAGGGACACATAACCCCGGGACACTGCAACTGTCATAAATATGAACCAGTTCCCAAGTATCTGAATTTTTATCCTGTGGCTATGGGGATGCAGCAATGGTTGTAAGTGTGATAAGTGATCATGTCACTTTTTTCAATGCCGTTGTAACTTTGAATGGTCACTAAATGAATTGTTGTAAGTCTAGAACTACCTGTATGAAAGGTTTTTTTGCCTTTGTGGCTGGCATGGCCAATTGTGAAGGGTGACTGGATCTGGAATGTAGCATTTGCTATACTGCATTATTTTGCAACCTAGGTCCCTTTAAGACCTACGGACTTCAATTCCTAGAATTCCCCAGCCAGCCATGCTGGCTGGAGAATTATATTCCAGGAATAAAGGTATATATGCAAACATAGACAATATCAATTCTCTCTCTCTCTCTCACACACACACACTCTCACTCACTCACTCACTCACTCACTCACTCCAATCATGCCTTTGTAGGTTGACTGCTATCCAGTCTAAAACTTGCATATGAAAGGCAACAGAAGCAGGAACTTTAAGGGAGAGGACATGTTAGTCTACAGTGGCAAAACATCAGAAATCTGGCAGACCTTTTCTGACTACAAATTTTATTAAAAGGGATAAACTTTAATGAGCTGGTACGAATTCCTTCCTCTGGTTCTCAGATTAAAGGAACTAAGCCAAACCTGTGACATAAGCATACTTTTACTAATGTGAATATATTACAACTGTTTCCACTCTGGCTACAATTCCCATCACCACATACTGACTGCGAATGATGGAGTTTGTGATCCAATTTGTCTGTAAGGCTCTTGCGCGATTCTTGTTATTATTAAATTTGTATGCCAGTGAATCATTCCAACTCTGGGCAGCTTGCAAAAAAAATAAAAACATCCCCTGTATGAAGAACAGGAAACAAATATAATTTATTGTATAAGTCTGTCACTCTGGGTGTTCAAATCCGGGTACTGAGTAAACTAAGTGGTTCGTTTTATTATACCACATCACAATCAGAAGAGGGGAAGGAAGAATGCAGTCAGGAAAGAGACCTTACTCAACTACAAGTTGAGGCAAAGCTTAGAGTCATAAAAGCCCCACAGCAAATCCCACACCATGAGTGTGAGCGAAAGGTCTCACTTCAAGCAGCACCCTGTGTGGTGATCCGAAGCTCGTGACCTGAGCAGCTCGGCGGCTCCATTTTTGGCGCAAAGAATTTTGAAGGGGAAAGATGCTTCCTTGTTCGCATTGCCTGGAGCGAGAGTGAGAGCTGGGCCCTGCCGCACGGTTCTCTCACGTAAGAACAAACTCGACAGACAGGGTCCCAGCCAGGCTGTTAGAACAGGATGTGTTCTGGGTCAGGGGGTCACATCCATCCCTCTCCCAATTTCCAAACCACATCAGCGCACCTGCCTACCAGCAGGCGTATTCCAGAGGAGGATTCGTCTCTAGGGGAAGAGAGGGAGTCCCTCTGGGGTGCAGCAGCTGTTTACGCAGAGACAGCATCCCTCTCCTGAACCTGAGCTGCAGCAGCTGAGTTTAGGGTGGGGGGAGCTGCTTATATAGCACCTCTTGTCCAAGCCTGAGCGTCAGATTAGGGCCGGTTGTGTGGCCAGCACCAGAAAGCAGCATCTAAAGAAGACAGTGCAGGCCTATCTTTGTTCCTGTGCAGGGCATGCAAAGAAAAAAAGGGTGAGTTGTTGCATGCATATTTAATCCATTTATAAGCTGCTTTCTAGCCCCTCCAAAACAGAGCATACAGTAGGAGCATGTACATTGTATACACATATAGGAAGATTAGCAGAAGAATAACGAGTGTAATAGTTGCCAAATTCAGTGCTCTTAAAGATCCCATTTCAGTTAATAGTTCATATTGCCAGAAAATTGGCAGTAGATCTAGCTCAGATTCCTACCATTCCCTTTTCTAGTGGATCTGACCACATTAGAACTAATATGGGACTGCCTGGCGATTCTAATGTCATATTTTGGGGATCTATATTAATCCATAACTTACTTTTAACCTGAAATTGAAAAGCACTAGCAAAGACATATTTCAGTTCTCTGCTGAGTAGAGATATTAAAGGGGTTTATTACTGTTGGAAGAGCAATGTAAGTCTTTAGATAATAGCTGCCATCAAATGCATGCATTTTATGCATATTTACTTGAAAATCCCAGGAGATGGAGTGGGGCCTACTTTAAAGAAACGCGTGGCTCTGGGCTATGAGGAAACCGTATCTCAAGAGAAGAACCAGAATGCTATATAAATTGAATTTATTTAAGGAGTCCCTGGGAATATTTTAAAATAAACAAGGTATTTATGAAGTCAGATTAACCACGCAAGCCTGGCATTATGGGAGTTGAAGTCCAACACACTTGGAGGTGTCTGCGGAGCAGGCAAGGGTATGTGTGTGTTAAAAAAGATGAAGATGATATCCACCATCATACAAGCCTTATTATCCTGAAGGGTACCCTGAATATACAGATAAACAAGTATATAAGGCCGAGTTCCAAATAACCAACTGAAAAAAAGGAAGATTCTGGGAGTGGGAAATGAGTTATGCTTGGTGGGATGAAGTTATCAGTAGCAGCAGCAGCAGCTGCTGCTCTTTGCTTCAATTCCAACATCATTTACTTTTTTTTGCTGTCCACATTTGAATGTTTATGTAAAATATCCCCCCCACCCCCCAGTCATTCCAAAGCCTTATGAGAGAATGTCTGTTTCTAAATCCAGATTCTTCCAGATTAAATTGGGGAGGGGATATATATTAAAAGAATGCTGCTTGGGATTGCCAAAATCCTTGAACCGACACTTGAAAAGAAAACTTGGGATGGAAAAGCACAAGCCCGGCAAAGAGTTATGTGAAGTCATGTGAGACATTTAATTTGCCCTTCATGTATGTATCCCACTCTTAAATCTCCCTGACTTGGAATCTCAACCCAAAATTCAGGGGAATTTTCAACCTTGATTGATGAGTTTGCACTCTGTACATGCACGAGTGCCATTCCTTCAAATAAAGCGTGCTTCTGTGCCCTGAACATGCACATACACACACACACACACACAACCCCCCAAATGGCTTTTAAGAAGAAAGCTTTAAAAAATGCAGATGCAGCTCACGGCTGCTGAAGAGGAAACCCCCAAATTTGGCAAGGGGGGGGTGTATGGTGCTCTTCTCAATTCCCGGGGGGGGGGAGAGAGAGAGAGACCCCCTCCCCCCAAACTGCTCCGGGTGCCATCCTGTCCCTGAGTCACACCAGGAGAGTCCCTGAAAGAAGACGAGGTAGCTGGTTCAGTCACCTTTCCCTTGGCCGCGGCGTGGTTTTGAGGGCAGCAAATGAAAGTTTGCGGAGACTTTGAATCTGCAACTCTGACTCCACACGGGAAGGTGGTTGCACAAGACCTCCCCTCCTCCCCGTATCCAGCTGAGTCAAGGCTGGGCCACCAGTTCCCACTCGCACGAAGCGGGGCTGCCGCCCCTGATTCCTCTGCGAAGGCGCACACGAACGCGCGCACGCAAGTCGGAGACCGCCGGTCTTGCGAAGGGAAGCCAAAGGCAGCGTCAGAAAAACGACGCCCACCCTTTCTCTCCCCTCTCCCCGACCACCTCAGGCTGCTGGCACGTAATTTGGAGGCCGAGGTCGGGGCGGGAGGAGTTGCCCTCCGTGTCTGGGAAGACGGCGTGATGACTCGCCCCAGGGAGTTGAAATGCCACGAGGCTTCCTGGGGGCTTCTGGGAATTTTCCCGGGGCTGAGACGGCAGAGTTGCAGGTGCCTCTTCGCTTCCTGTGTGCCTGGCAGTGATGAGAGGCTGCGGGAAGGGAGCCGGGCTGGCTGGCTGGTGGCTGGCTGGCTAGTTGTCAGGCGGGGAGGGCCTGGGGGCGAGGAAGCGGGAAGGGAGTGTTAGATTGAGTAATGGATAGGCACACACAGGCTTAACGGTAACAACAGCTCTTTATTAAGTACAACAAGTGAGAACAATCCAGCGAAGGTTGAGTCTGACAGCAGCCCTTCTATAGGAAGCTGTTAGACCCTTCCACCAATAGGATTAAAATCTGTTCCCGCCGGAATAGAGGACCTTGGTGGAAACCAGCGTAGTTAGAGCAAGTATCTAACAGGGAAGATGGTATTTGGGAGCCACGGTGACACAAACTGCGCGTGAAAAGCATGCGGTCATCGCAGCCCGGGGAAAGCGTGCCTCTTCCCAAAATGCTCTGCCCTATTCCAGGATCTCGCTTTCCCATAAAAACGGCTCTTGCAGAATCTCGCCTGCAGTCATTTTCGCCCCAGGAAAGAAGGGTGGGGTGGAGGGGATAAGTATGTCCCAAAGTTGCTTTTTCTAAAAGGCAACTGGGCTTTCTTGAGGTTTTTTTTTCCCCCTTTGAAAAAGTTTGTTGGATGAGAAGGTGCAGGATTTAGGTTTGGCTAGTCTAGAGAAAAGAAGGACTTTTACGGGGGTGGGCATGATAGCACATCCCAGTAATTTGAGGGGCTGCCACAAAGCACCAGAAGGCAAGACAAGAAACAATGAATGGAAACTAATCCAGAAGAGAAGCAATCTGGAATTAAGGAGAAACTTCCTAACAGTGAGGACAATTAACTGGTGGAACAGCTTTCCTTCAGAAGTTGTGGGTGCTTCATCACTGGAGGTTTTTAAGAAGAGACTGGACAGCCACCTGTCTGAAATTGTACAGGGTCTCCTGGTTGAGCAGGGGGGGGGGGTTGGGCTACAAGACCTTCATCAGGATAGACCCTTCCAGCTCTGTCCTGATGAACTTCTGAAGAAGCTTCTTGAATGAAAAGCAATACGTTTTCAAAGAAAAACACACACACCAAAGTCCAGTTTTCTTTTGGAAAAAGAACCTTTGGGACAACCATGACTTGGGTGATTGAGAATAGCCATAGATACTGAGAATAATTCTGCTTGTGTTTGTACTCAGATCAGGAGGGGAGAACCATTATCCGAAGTTTTCTTTCCAATAGGACAGTCATTGGAGCGGGGTGGGTGTGGGTGGGAGAGACAGTCTTGAGAAGATTACTTGAATGTGGACTCGGATTCAAATTGGGGAGCCCACTAGAACAGGGGCCACCAACCTTTTCAACCTCAGGGATCACTAAATTCATAATTTTAAATCCCGCAGACCACTAATACCATCTGTCTAATGACCGGCTGGGTGGGCATGGCTAGGTGGTCATGTGGCCAACTTCATGTCACTCATGTTGAGGGGCACCTCGCTGGCCACTACTCGCACCTCCCCTCCCAGCCACTCCTCACCTGCCCGGCCAGGCTACTTAGGGCCCCAAGAGGAAGCAGTTGTTGGAGCTAAGCAGGCACCACAAGAACAAGTTGGCAAAACAGCTCAGTTCAAATTGGATCTGACCGAGATGGAGGCTCAACAGAAGCACCTCACTAAGGACTACGAACATAGGCTTTCCAAGCAGAGCGAAGTCCTGTGGAAGTGCAAGGCCAGGTATTGGCGCCTGGAAGCTCAGCGAGCTAAGATGGTCAGCCAGTTCCAGACCATGATGAATCCCACTGGAATGAGACCCTCCAGCGCCACCAGTGGCGCTTGCCTCCAGCCTTCGGCCAAAGCCCCACACCAGGAGGCTGAAGCAAACCCCAAGTTGGAATTTCTGCCCACCTCTGACCCACACAAAAACACCCCAAAGGGGAAGACTCTCTGCATCAACACAACCATTCATTGCACGTATCAGGCGCAGGGGCTGTAGTTTGAGGACCCCTGATTTAGTGCAATGTAAGAAATGCAAATAATTTTTCTGCAGACCACCAAAAATTTCTCGTGAACCACCAGTTGTTCCATTTCAGCACCTAATTTGCAATTTTGTTGAAGGGTTAACGTAGGGAGAGAATCATCTCTGCCCCCTTCAGATATCTGAAAGAAGGCTGGAATAAATAAGTGTAAATAAGATACAGTACATGAAATTATATACGGCAGCTTGATGTTGCCATTCAGCTTAGATATCCATAGCAAGATGTCGGCGAGGAGGGCAACAAAAATGTAAGAAATTATGTCCACAACAGTGCAATTGAAGGCCTGCCATATTAAAAAAAAAGGGGGGTGGAGTTTGTGACAGTGGCCATCTTGACGTTTTTGAAGCAACCAGGAAAAATACTCCTGTTATGATCTGGGAAAACAGCATGTAAATACAGGTATCCTTGAGTTATAATCATTCACTTAGTGACTGAGGTTCAACAGCATTGAAAAAAGTGACGACCTGTCCTTGCACTTATGACCATCATAGCATACCCACAGTCGTGAACAAAATTTGTGTTCTTGGCAATTGGCATATATTCACAGTAGTTGCAGCATCCCAGAGTCATGTGATTGCCATTTGGACCTTCACGGACAGCTTCTGACGGGGGGGGGGAGCCAAATTTGCTTAACAACAGTGTGATTCAATAATACAATAGTAGAGTTGGAAGGGACCTTGGAGGTCTTCTAGTCCAACCCCCTGCCTAGGCAGGAAACCCTATACCGTTTCAGACAAATGGCTATCCAACATCTTCTTAAAGACTTCCAGGGTTGGGGCATTCACAACTTCTGGAGGCAAGCTGTTCCACTGATTAATTGTTCTAACTGTCAGGAAATTTCTCCTCAGTTCTAAGTTGCTTCTCTCCTTGATTAGTTTCCACCATTGCTTCTTGTTCTACCCTCAGGTGCCTTGGATAATTTAATAACTGCAGTGATTTGCTTAACCATGGCAAAAAAGGTTGCGAAATCAGATACATCTAACAACTGCATTGCTTAGCAACAGAAATGCAGTTCTCAACTAGGGTTGTAAATTGAGGACTACCTCTAATGATGCTTTTCTCATTAGAGCATCCAACACAAAGATAATCTGCACCCATGAAATGCCTGCCTATTTTTAAAATTGAACTCTGGGTGAAAAAAAGATAGAATGTGTGTGTTCATGTGTGTTTCTATGTGTAAAACAACCCCAGGCAATTTTTACACCTCAACACCCAGCAAAAAGGGGATCTGTCAACAGCCTGAATGCTTCGTGGCATCACATGAAATAAAAAGTAAAGTAAGCTTATCTGGTCATTTTGAATACCTTTTTAAAAACCACAGGTTGGCAAGAGAAGATGCTGCAATGCCTCCTGTTGGAAGCAATCACAACCTCACACACACACACACACAAAAACCCCAACCCCTGCTCCCCAACAGCCTTCAAAGGAAAGAGATTAAAAAGCCCAGGTCTTTGGATGTAGCTCCGGGGCCATGAATAGGGCCTGTGTCAACCCAGGCTTCATAAACACTCAGTTCCCTATGACAACGCGGGAAAGCAATGGAAAACTTGGGTCAGATATATCTGTGCCAGGGAGGTGGTGGGGAAGGGCAGGTGCCCAACAGGATGAAAGACGAAAGTCCCCCCAAGTGAGCCCCCGAACAGTGGGGAATTAAGGGACCAAACAAGGTTAATGCTAAAACCCTTGCATGAGGCATTTAAGTGGAATCATAAGCTCAGAGAGGAACTCGCTGACCCTTTGTTGTCATAAGTAATGGCAGACATTTCTAACCTGTCCTTCTCCATGTGGGCTGGAGACTGCAACCCCTAGAATTCCCCCACTGGCCAAAATATCTGGGAATTCTGGGAACTGTGAACCCAACATACCTTGAAAGGTAAGCAAAGGCCAGCAAAAGATATTTCCATATTGAAAATCAAGTGGCGCATTTCTATTCTGGTTCAAAGGCATTTCCCCCCTAATTAGTCTACCTGTATTTGCCCCTGGCCAAAGTATGTGATTCTATGAATAAAATTTACATCCAAGCTCAGAGAGCATCAAGAGTGCCTCAGTTCAACCCTGAGTTACAGCTTCTCTCTCAGAACCTCTTTCTACTGCTGCTTCCCAGCAACCCAAATTTAAAGCCGAATGCCTATGATTCAAGAAGTAATAAACAGCCATCGATAAAAGGCGTCACTGATAGCCTGATCCTCCAGGAATCTGTCCGGCACTCTTTGAAAACCATCCAAATTGGCTGCCTTCATCACAATTGCTGGCAGTGGATTTGACACTAACAATGTGCTGTATAAACGCAGCACATATTTCATTCTGTTGGTCCTAAATTTCTGTCAGTTGATGTCCTTCACTTCTAACTCCAAAAGAGGAGAGAGAGAAAAATATATATCTTTCCTCATTATGGATGCCATGCATGAATTTTTATGCCTCTGTCATGTTTCTTTTCTATCCTTCAGACTAAAGAGCCCACATCTGCTTTGTAGTCTTCTTTCCAGGAGCCATTTCAGCCCCCTAATAATTTTGGTTGCCTTCCTTATCTAGTTCTATCTCATCCTTCTTTAAGAGTGGTGACTAGAAGCATACACAATACTCTTAAGTAAGTAATGTCATCCTGGCTCTGCATCAGTCATTATCATGTTACTGTATTTTCAATCCTCTTCCTATCAGTTCCAAGAAGAGAATTTGAACAGTTTTTCCAAGATTTCTTTTCCAGACAGTTCCTGCCAGCTCAGATCCTATTAATATGTAAATTAATACGTAGAGGAAGTTTTGAATGTTTACGAGAAGTTTGTACTGAACTGCATTTGTCATTTGAAAATCCATTTGTCCATTTTGGAAATATCCTTTGGGAATTTCAACATCTGTTGCTCGGGTTTGAGAGAATTGGGTTGTTCATAGCAGACATTTCATGATCCACTTAGAACTGGGTAATGAAACGTCTGTAAGCAAACAACCAATCTCAGAGATTGGTTGTTCCACATCACTCCACTCCACACCATCTCCGTCTCCACAACTTAGAGAGAAGGTCTTATCGGTGCAAAAAGGGGGAATCCTTTTGCTTAAGGTCCATTACTGCATGAGAAGAGGAGAAAGAGTTGGGGAACAAAAGAAAGGATGTTTAGCTATGGCAGAAAGGAACGGGGATGGATGGATGGATGGATGGATGGATGGATGGATGGATGGATGGATGGATGCTTGATATGCCATGAAGTTGGTGTTAATGCTTAGCAATCACATTGATCAGTGTTTCTCAGCCAGTTTCTCAGACAAGTTGTGAAGAGTTGTGGACTTCAACTTCTAGAATTCCCCAGCCAGCCTTGCCCTCCTACCAATTCAGCTGAGCAATGCCCAAAGTGTCCAGATAGCAAGGTGGAATTTGGCTTTGGATGGCAGAGTATAACCTACCTATGTTGAGTGGGGACTGACCCTGAGGCTTGGTGTGTACTGAATTGCATTTTAATGCTCATCCCAAGCTTTTGCGCTAAAACCAATTAGCAATATGAACATAAGGAAACCACCACTGTAATTCTACATTGCATCTGAAACCTCATGCATTTTGCATGAGGGTGGGGCAGAAGAGTGGGGCAGAATACGCATTGTTGAGGAATAAAAAGATGAGATGTAGAATTCAGCGTGTCAGGGAAAAAGACAGATTCTTTCTAAGAAGCCTTCCTCAAATGATACAGTACCTTGTTCCCTACTTTTCTTTATTGGCCTCTTTATCCTTTCCTCCTGTCCCAGTTCCAATGCTTTTGGCTGCTACTCCTTATTGATTGACAAGATAGAAGAAGCTCTGGCACCATCTTCATTCAATCTGTGTGATATTGAATGCCTTGCTTCCTTGGATATTTTGTAATGGAAGGCTGGTGCTGCAAGGAAGTTGGGGAATTCTGGAAGTGGAAGTCCACACAGCTTAAATCCACCAAGGTTGAGAAACACTGATTTAGAATCTCCCAATCCACACTGCCTACAGCAGTGACGGCTAACCTTTTCCTCCTCGTGTGCCGAAATTGTTGCACGCGTCCGACAGCCCCCATGCATGCACGCGCGTTTCCCCCGTGCCCATTTTGGGCCTAGCAGGCCTCCTTGAAGCCTCCTTGGGCCAAAAATGGGCTGTGCGCGACCCCACTCCCCACTAAGGTTTGAGTGAAGGACCAGAATTCAAAGCCAAAAATTCCAGTTTTCACCACATTGAGAAAATTATACAGTAGGTTTGGACTGATGGAGTGACTGATCTAACATTCACCCGAGAGCTTCTGTATCTCAGGGGGTACTGGAATGTGGGGCTTTTTCCTCCTGGTTGAACAATGGTTTCATAAGGTTTTATACTGCCTTACTGCCTATGGTCTACTGGATCATCTCAAATACTGAAACATACAGTACTTAGAATGCCAGAGGGAGTCCAGAGGCAATTGACCCCTCTACAACAAGGGATCCTAACTACCTTATAAAATTATTAGCTTCCAGGGTAAAATCCTGCAGTGAAGAGCACAGTCCCAGAAGAAGAAAATCAGATGGATGTGAACATGGAGCATTGATATGGATTGGATTAGGGCAGCGTTTCCCAACCTTGACAAATTTAAGATAAATGGACTTCAAACTCCCAGACCTATGGGAATTAAAGTCCACAGGCCTTAAAGTTGCCAGGATCGGGAAACACTGGACTAAGAGATAGGCACCTTTGTTTCTCAGTCCAGCTTCTCCCAACTTGTTTACTTTCAGCTATGCTGAATCTGCCATTCCCAGAATGCCAAGCTAGTATGGCTGGAGGCTGTAAATTCTGGAAAATGCAGTCCCAAAGAGTCTGCAAGAGTGCCAAGTTGAAAGCTGCAGCGCTAGAATGTCTTTGAACAGCCAACTGTCTCTTGGAGGAAAACTGAGGGAAGGAATTGATGCAATCTGTGCTTTTCTAGGGCTGCCCCCAAATTCAGCTCCTTGGAAATGTCAATGGAGTGACCAACCGCTCTGCTAGAGTTTACAAAACAAACAGTTTTGAAATCCTGAATCTTGGCCAAGGATTTAAAATCAGAGTTCACGTCAGCACTGTATTGTAAACGGAAGTACTGTCTGAGTCCACTGTAACCACAAGGTATGGGGCTCAGGAAAGTCCTGACTAGCTTCTCTTAAGTGTCTTCTGGTGGGAATGGAACAAGAGTTCTGACTTGGCCAACATTCCTGGCCTGACTTGGCCAACATTACTTAATTTCAGAAGACCCTTCAAGGTCATCTGATGACGCTTTAATCAAACCAACAGTTCTTTTGGGGATAAGATGAGTTGGGAAGTTCCTTTTAAGACTCATAAGGGAAAAATCATTCGCAATGGGGGGCAAATTTCACCATTGACGCCAAACATTTGTACAGAATTAGCCAAGAAGCTGTGAAACTCGGAATTTTCCCCATTTGTCACATTTTGGAGGCTGAGGAATTGGCATCTATGTCGAATGGTCTGGGCATGTATGTGTTTGAATCAAAGGACGTGTATATGCTTACCCAAAGAAGCAAATAAACGCAAACACCTTTGCTATCCCTTTCTCAAATCTTCCCAGCACCACCGATTTCTCAGGTAGACGGTATCTGTCAATCCACTGGAAAGCTCTCTGTCCTTCACTCGGGCGGGACCCAGACATAGACTTTCCCCCACTGTGACTCAGGCATAAACACAGCTCCAGGCCAAGGTGTGTGTGCAGGGAGGTGTTGTGAAGATATGTGTAAGCATGAATGCATTTGGAACGTTAACATCAGTGGGCCGCCCACCTGAGCAAGTGTCGCGCTTAGGGGCATCTGAGATAAAATTGTAGGTCTGCCTACAACTTTTATATTAGAGTGGGATGGAGAAATGTCTTTTTGAACCCCTCAATCCCAACATGCACTGCTCTTTTTTTAAAAATAATAATAATAATCCCATACTTGGCGTGTCCTTTTCCATAACATTGTAAATAAACATTTATAAAGCATCCATGGAATGAAAAAAAGCAATTGAAGCTAAACCTAATTCAAGCCAAATTGTCAGTCCTAATGCAAAGATGTGGGTCTCAGACCTCCATGGTGGTTTTATCCAGTCTGTGGTTTTACCCATGATGTCTGTTCAGCCCATCTTCCTGAGATTACTTTCCTTCGAGAATCTGTTCAATAATCCCTTTCCTGCTTTTATGACTTCTCCTGGGCAATCTCAAACCTTTGTGTTCTGGTGAACATAAAGGGTTTCAAAGTTGTGGCATTATCAATTTCACTTGTGGGATGCTGCTTAGGAAAGCAAGACACTGTTTATGTGAGCAGGGAAAAATCAAGGCAGGCGGCTTTTTTTTAATGGGCATTGTGAAAACAACTAGAAGGCATTGAGATTTGGGTTGCTGATAGGGTCGGTTTTTGCAAAGTCAGGAAAAGATAGAGGAGGATGGGGGAGAGCGAGTGAACAGGGTCTGCTCCTGGGTTGGCCATTTGGCCTTTGGAAAAATAAAACTTGTATCAAGAGGGCAGGACCTGAGGAATTATGCTTTGAACCTAACCACATTTACAGACAGGAAACTGGACTTTTAAAAACGAATATATTAAAACCACATTTGTAAGATGCAGCTGCAAAGCTGGTGGGTCAGCCAAAACAGGGGCCTTTCTACATATTATAGGTAATCACCAATTTACGGCCATAACAGGGACCAGAATTTCTATTTCTAAGCAAGGCGGCTTTCAAATGAGTTGTGCCCAATTTTATGATCTTTCTTTTGCCATGGTTGTTAAGCAAATTGGTACAGTTGTTAAGTTATACGTGCCATTAAATGAATCTGGCTTCTCCATTTGACTTTGCTTGTCAGAAACCTAGCTGGGAAGGTCACCAAAGGAAATCACATCATCCTGGGATGCTGCAGTTGTCAAATACACATGCTGGTTGTCAAGTGCCTGCATTTTAACCATGTCACTGTGGGGATACTGTGATAGTTGTAAATGCAAGGACCGGTTGTAAGTAACTTTGCAATTTCAAATGGTCAATAAACACACGGTTGTAAGTCGAGGATTACCTATATAATGTTTCTCTTTGATCCTATTTTAGAAGGGTAGCATTTGTCCATGTACCTTAGGGGTGGGGAACTATGGTCCTTTTATGACTTGTGGTCTTCAATTCCCACAAAAGAGTTGAAGTCTGCAAGTCATAAAAGAGCCAGAATTCCCCACCTCTGATGTATCTAATGAGCAGCAGCTACATTATAGAAAACATCCAGGGTAATCAAAATTTGACGATCATCGTTTTTTCTCAACCATGAGCTCTTTTTAAAAATAACCCTTCCAGTCTTCAGAAATGGAAAACTATAATCTTCTTCATCCTTAGAAGCCCTAAATGTTTCCCCAGCATATGCTGCTGTATCTGAGGCTCAGGGTAGTCCCAGTTCAACCTTCAGCACATCCTGGAGATCACTGCATCTCCTTTGCCTTGACTAACAGGGCTGAGAAATCTCTCTCCCTCCCTTCCTCCCCCCCTCTCTCCCTCTCTCTCAAATCTCTCTGCCTTCCTCCTCTCTCCCTCTCCCTCCTCCTCCTTTCCTTCTCTCTCTCTCTCTAATTTCTCTCTCTCTCTCTCTCACACACACACACACACACACACTCACTCTCAAATCTCTCTGTCTGAAATCTCTCTCTCTCTAATCTCTCTCCATCCATCCAGGAAATTTTTAAACTGCCCATCTCCCTCTCAGAGGGGCTATTAAAAGAAGACATTCCTAGAGAAAAATCAATAAATTAGCACCCTTTGACATGTTATACTTGGCTCATGTGAGCAATTATGGGACCAGAATTCTAGATTGTATAGCATTGTTTTTCAAACATGGCAACTTTAAAATGTGTGGATTTCAACTCCCAGAATTCCCCAGCTAAAGTCCACACATCTTAAAGTTGCCAAGCTTGAAAAACAACACTGTCCAATCCAGAATTCTAGATCCCCAACTCTAGAATCTGAAGAATAGAAAACGATTGCTCACGTGTTCTTGCAACTAAAAGTTGGCAGTTTTTCAGTAGCCATGAGCCGTAAATGGTGATAGCCAATGCATACTGTTAGATTCGGGCAACGAGAGAACAGACTCCGAACGATAGTGACATAACAGCTCTTTATTTAGTAGTAGTAGTGATCCAGCTTGGCTTGCGGTCTAAGATCTCCCCTTTTATAGGGATCGGGTACACCTCCCGTCCAATCAGAACAACCCCTTGTTCCCGCCCTAGCGGCGGACCTGAGTGGAGACTTACAGCGATATATGCTAATATCTAACACCCCTCCCCTCTTAGACGGAGTGTTCCGGTTAGTGACAAAGTCCTCTAAATATGCCGGTTTCTGCCTTACTCGGGTGGATCGTCGGAGTTCGGGTTGAGTTGGAGTGGGTGAGAGATCGGCTTGTTCCTCTTGTTCCGTTTCGCAGTCGGGGGATGGAAGGCTCCCCTCGCTTGGATGCTGTTCTGCTCTGTCGTTGATCTCCGGTTCCACTCCAGGCTCCGTGGTGCTGTAGTCCTCTGTGTTCGGATTCTCGGGTTGCTGATTTTCTGACAGAATGTAGTCTTCGTTAGCAGATCGCAGGTTGGAATGTGTTAGGCGACCCCGGAGTTGGTCTATGTGTTTTTTCCAATTTCTACCGTCCTCTAGTTCCAACAAGTATGATCGAGGACCCGTGATACCAATTACCTTTGCCGGAATCCACAGCGTTCCCCCTGCATAGTTGTGGGCGTATACTGAATCCCCTATGCTAAAATTCCTAATTTTGCTTGTGGAGTCTGGGGGTGATGTGGCAGAGTAGTTTGGGTGAAGTTGGTCCAGGTGAGACCGTAAACGGCGGCCCATGAGGAGTTCAGCGGGGCTCCTACCCATCGTGGCGCTAGGGGTAATATGCTGGATTAATAGGTAATGGTCAATTCGTGTTTGCCAATCACCTGGGCCCATCCTAGCGAGGGCCTCTTGCAGATCGCACCATTCTCTCCGCCTGTCCGTTCGAAGCCGAATGGAATGGCGCGACAAGGGCATGCCGAATTCCCTGACCTGCTAAGTACGTTTCGAATTGCATGGCCGTGAATTGGGGCCCGTTATCGGAGACCAGGAGGTCGGGCAGGCCGTGAGTGGCGAAAAGCCGCCATAGTACCTTAATGACTGCCTCTGCCATGATTGAAGTCATTAGGACTACTTCCAACCATTTAGAGTATGCATCCACAACTATTAGAAACGTTTGCCCTTGGACTGGCCCTGCGAAATCAATGTGTATTCACGACCAGGGTACTTTCGGTTTGTCCCATTCCATGGCGGGCACTTCAGGGGGTGCTGGTCTGGACTCTTGGCACAGATCACAAGTGGCTACCCATTCCTCTATCTCCTTGTCCATGTTTGGCCACCAAACGTAACTCCTAGCTAATGCTTTCATCCTTACGATCCCCGGATGCCCAACATGTAACGCTTCTAAAACATTTCTCCGCAATGCGTATGGAACAACAACTCGATCCCCCCACAATAGACAACCTTGTAAAAACGACAGTTCATCGCGTTTTGACCAAAACAGTTTGAATTCAGGCCCCACATTTCCCTTGGGCCACCCCCTCCATACCCAAGTCTGTACTTGTCTGATTACATTGTCCTTAGCAGAAAACCTAGCAACGTCCACAGAAGAGACTGGTCCTGAGTCCAAACAGTCAATCAATAAAACCAGTATCTCAGGAGTGGGGTCTGTTAATAGTTCTGGAAGTGGGCAACGGCTGAGTGCGTCAGCGTGCCCTAGTGTGGAACCCGGTCGATGTATTAGTTTGTAGGAATACGCAGCCAGGAAAACAGTCCACCTGGTCATGCACGGGGAGAGTGAGACTGGTGTGGGGCGGTTTCCCGCCAAGAGACCCAGCAGTGGTTTGTGGTCTGTGATGAGTTTGAAATCGCGGCCATAGAGATACTCGTGGAAACGTTTGACTTCTGCCACAGCGGCTAACGCTTCCCTGTCCATCTGGCTGTAGTTTCTTTCAGCCGATGATAAGGTCCTTGAGTAGAATGCTATGGGTGCTTCGTTTCCATTTGGCATTCTGTGGCTGAGAACTGCGCCGACGCTGAAAGGTGATGCATCGCAGGTTAAAATCAGTGGTAGAGTTTGGCTGTATTGGATGAGTAACGAGTCGGTCGTGAGCAGGCGCTTGACTGCGGCGAAAGCTGCTGCCTCGGGGCGTCCCCATGTCCATTTCACGTTCTTGGCGAGGAGTCGATGTAACGGCTCAGCGACAGTAGCTTTCTGTCTTAGAAAAACGCTGTAGAAGTTAAGAAGTCCGAGGAATGCCTGCAACTCGGTCTGATTTCGTGGTGTGGGGGCATCCTGGATCGCCTTAATTTTCTTCGATGTTGGGTGTATACCCAGTCCATCGATTCTATACCCCAGGAATTCTACGCTAGGCACGTTAATTTGGCATTTTTCCTTTTTTAGGCGGAGGCCCTTTTCTCTGATTCTGGCCAAAACAGTTCTAACACGTTTTAATAGTTGCTCCTCGTTTGCAGCCGACACCAAGATGTCGTCAAAATAGGGGATGACTCCTGGTATTCCCTGCAAAAGCTGTTCCATGATGCTTTGGAACAGACCTGGAGCGATGCTTACGCCGAATTGTAACCGGTTGCATTTGAAAGCACCCCTGTGCGTCACTATAGTCTGGGCCTCTGCCGTGGCGCTATCCACAGGCAACTGCTGATACGCTTGTGCCATGTCTAATTTTGCAAATATTTTTCCTGGCCCCAACGAGTGCAATAGGTGTTGGACTACGGGCACAGGATACGCGCTCTGTTGTAGGGCGACATTAATTGTGCATTTATAGTCCGTGCAGATGCGGACTGACCCATCTGGTTTAACTGGGGTCACTATGGGGGTTTCCCAGCGCGCGTGATCCACCGGTTCAAGGATCCCTTGTTCTACGAGCTTATCAATCTCTTTATCAATCTTGGGACGGAGCGCAAAAGGCACTCTTCTAGGTTTGAGTCGGATTGGCGCCACGTTTGGGTCTAGATTGAATGATATTGGTTTACCCACATACTTACCAAGACCAGGGCTGAACACATCCTCGAACTCCTTAAAAATCTGTTCAGCGCTGCTGTTCTCCACGGCGTTGATTCCGGTGACTTCTAGCCCCAGGGCTTCGAACCAATCCAGTCCCAGGAGGCTCTGTAATGGCGCGCTGGCGACGGTCACTGGCAGCTGGGCTATGATGTCCTTGAACTGCACCCGAAACGTGCCTTGCCCCACGATGGGGACCCTGTTCCCCTGGTAGTCTCGTAGCAGGATGTCTGGTGTTCGCAGTTGGCGCTTCTTAAGGCTAGGAATTGCCTTTTTCATGGCGGACCATGAAATGATCGTCAGGGACGATCCCGTGTCGACTTCAAGCTCACAAGGGGAGTCCTCCAGGAGGACAGTGATTTTCAGCTTTTTAGGCCACTTGGTACGGACCTGACCTATCGTTGTGAGATAGGTTCGCATTGGTTCTCTCTGGGTCAACCCTCTCTCGGCATCGGTATCCTGGGGATACTCTCTCTCGGCTCTCTGGTAATACACCCTTTCAGCTCTTTGTGTGTATTCTCTCTCGGCTAACTCCCTCGGTTCTCTCTCGGCTAACTCCCTCGGTTCTCTCTCTGGGCGCCCTTTGTTTCTCCGCCAAGCCCCTGGGTTGGGCTTCTGTCGGCGGTACATCGGAGGCTGCCATTGTGAGGCAGGGACTTCGCTCCGGCACACTCGTGCGATGTGCCCAAGTTTGTCGCAATGCGAGCAAACAACGTTTCTGAAACGACAGGTAGACCGGGGGTGGTTCCCTCCGCAACTTGCACATGGTGGCAAACGGAATTCGGGTTTTCCCACCGGTCTTGCGTGACTGCTCCGCATTCGATGGCTGTCTTCGAACTCGCTGTCCTCGACCTCTTGATCGGCGGCCTCATAATGTACTCTGGCGTGTCTGGCTCCAGTCTGGATCGCGCTGTATCCGCGTTGTATTGTCTCAGAGGATCTGTCCGCTGATTCAGAGGCTCTCGCCTCATCGAGCGCGATTTTCAGGCTTAGGTTGGGTTTGGCCAACAACCGTTTCTGTAAGGAAATGTCTCTTAACCCGCATATGAGGCGCGCCAGGATTTGCTCGTCCAGATCCCTGAACTCGCAATGCGTTGCTGCTTTCCGAAGTGCTGCAACATATTGGTTGATTGATTCTCCCGCCTTCTGGTTCCTCGTGTTGAATTCCTGGCGGCGAACGTGGCGGGAAGGTTTTGGCGCGTAATGTGTTTGCAATGTCTGTTGTAGCGCCGTCCATGATACCGCCTGTATGGGGGTTGGTTCGGAGAGATCTCTGGCTGTTTCGAAGACCTCTCGACCACAGTAGCTCAGGAACATATTCTTTTTCCGAGAGTCTGGTACTCCCGTGTAATCGTTTGCTTCGAGAAAACACTCGAACCTCAGCATGTAGGATTCCCAATGCTCGGCGATTGGGTCGTATGGAGCTGGAGGAGCGTGCATCGTCATCTTGTCTGCGTTTGAATTTGCCGCGTTGAGATGGCTGCCGGAACTTCCGCCGAATTCCGGGGCTGGGTTGAATCCTTGGATTCTGGAGGTAGCTTCTTCGTCCTATCTGTCTCTCGATCCCACCTTCGTCGCCAGTGTTAGATTCGGGCAACGAGAGAACAGACTCCGAACGATAGTGACATAACAGCTCTTTATTTAGTAGTAGTAGTGATCCAGCTTGGCTTGCGGTCTAAGATCTCCCCTTTTATAGGGATCGGGTACACCTCCCGTCCAATCAGAACAACCCCTTGTTCCTGCCCTAGCGGCGGATCTGAGTGGAGACTTACAGCGATATATGCTAATATCTAACACATACAGTGGCACAATAAGGTACCAAAGGAAGTGGAGGTGGCGTTTTTAGTCCAATTCCTGCTCCTATATTCTGCAGTGTTTGGGAATCCTCTTTTCACATAGAGTATAGTTTTATTTTGTTTCTTGCAAACAATTGATGGCAAGTCAAATATAGCCACTCTTGGTGGTATGACATGGAATTTCAGTGGTGTAATTTTAGAAAACTGGGGAAAAAAGAGAAGTGGCTCAGGTTGTAAATTGTCTGTCTTGCTATGGGATACTCTGTTGACGCTCAGAGGCCTTTTTATTGGTCCTTTGCATCTTTCCAAAATTTGACGGGAACATATTGCCGTATTTTTGGTCTATAAGATGCACCGGAGTATAAAATGCACCATGATTTTGAAGAGGTAATTTTTTAAAAAAGGTTTTGCACTCTGCAGGCCTCCCAAACCCTCTGCATGCCTCATTTTTTTTTTTGCAAAAAAAAGTGGGGGAAGGCATGCAGAGCTTTGGGAGGCTTGTAGAGTACTCGGATTGGGGGGGGGGGGAGCAAAAGCAGCCCATTTTTTTTGCAAAAGAAAGGGCATGCAGATGCTTTGGGAGGCTTGTAGAGTGCTCCTGAGGTTGGGGGGGGGGCAAAAATGGCCCATTGTTTTGCAAAAGAAAGGGCATGCAGAGGCTTTGGGAGGCTTATAGAGTGCTTCTGGGGGCTGGGGGGGGCAAAAACGAGCAAAAACCAGCCCATCTTTTGCTCATTTTGCCCTCCCCAGCCCCCGGGAGCACTTTGCAAGCCTCCCAAAGCCTCTGCGCATCCATTTTTACAAAGGGGACGGGGCTTCAGTAGGCCAAAAGTGTTGTATTCAGTGTATAAGATGCACCCAGATTTTCACCCTCTTTTCTGGGGGGGAAAGGTGTGTCTTATACTCCCAAAAATACGGTATTTGTTTCTCAAACATATTCATTGCACTGTAAATCTTCTTCATAGCCTAAGCATGGTTAGGATTATTTCTAACTAGGGTTATGAGGGGGGTAAAAATCACAGAATGGGATATAATTCAACTTCTCAACAACCCTAGATTCATTTTAAAAAAGAAAAATATCTAGACCTTATGAGAACAAAGCTGATCTTGAAACTTTGTTGACAGTGGCAGTTCTCAAATATTTTGATCTCAGGATTCCTTTACATTCTTAAAAATTATTGAGGTTCCCAAAGAGTTTTGGTTAATGTGGGTTACATCTATCGCTATTTACTGTATTATAAATTAAAACGGAGAAGTTTTAAAAGATTTATTTTTTGGACTTTATGGATCTCCTTGAAAGGGTCTTGGAGACCTCCAAAGGTCCTCAGACCACACGTTGAGAACTGCTGCCATGCCACAGGTCATCTTATGCCTTCTGAAGAGCATGCTGGTTTCAAAGCAGCTTATGAGTAAGTGATATATCATAGCAAAATCTGGGATGAAATATCAAGGAGCCGGACGGGTGCCAAAAAACACACAAGCCGGATAGATAAATATTTGGCCATGAGGTGATGGGGGAAACCTTCCCTCTCTGCCTCTTGGTTACAGCCCATCAAGATTTTTCAAACTATACACAACTCATGGAATGTTGTAATACGATGCCCGGATCCAGAACTTCTAACCCAGCCAGAGAAAAGGGCCTGGCAGAGGTCATATGAATGGGTATCCTTTGCCCTTCTGCTTTAGTGCCACAGATTTACCAAACGGAATCTGATTTTGCAAAGTGGCACCATCGCATTGCCCCGAGTCGCTTGCAAAAACAGTGCTCTAAATGTGATAAAAAAATGAATTGCCCCTTACTTGTGCAAATGGTGTAAATCATGTATATAAGAAGTGACTGGTGTTTTTGTGTGTGTAGGGTTTATCATTATGATGCCCAATAAGCCTACAATTTAGGAATTAAAATGAATATATATATATATTATTTTTCCTTTAGCATTTTTAATACTAGCCTGTTATACAGACAGGTCACTTTTAAAAAGTATCCTTTCCTAATATCTTGCTCCTCATTTCTTAAATGAATGCAATTAGGAGTTATTTCATAGCCAGTGAAAGAACGATGCACAAAAGGTGAGAAATTCTGCATACGGAAGGTTAACTGACTGCTGAGCACTAGGCCTATGACGTATCTACACTCCTGGTTTCACACAATAACCCTCAAACCACAAACCATGATTTACAGACGAGACTGGTTTCAAATCAAACCCAGCATTCAATGTCTTAGAATGTTAGTGAGGCTGCCTATCCCATTAAACTATAATATTAGTTTTCTCTGTGATGTGAAGATTGCTTTTGTGGTCTGTTAATTGTGGTTTTAAAGTTTATAGAGTTGTGCACAGTGTAGAGTTGTGCGTAGTGGGTGCATTTCAGTGGTGGGATGCTACCAATTCCGACTGGTTTGGCCAACCGGTAGTGGTATGGCAGAGTGGGTCACTGGAACTGGCAGTGATCCAGGCCTGCCACGCCCCCAAACTGGTTCTTCATTTTGTTTTTGGCTTCTGCGCATCACTATTTTTATTGTACTGAGCACGCATGCACAGTGCACATAAAGCGTGTGTGCATTGCGCATCAACGAGCAAACCGGCACCCACCTCTGGTGCATTTCTCTGGGAACTCCAAGCATGTCCCAAAGACTGTGTGAACTTAGACATTTTGTATGAAAGCTTTTGACAAGGAGCAAGGAAGAATATTTATGGTCAACTATTTTTTGTCTCCTTATACAGCTAGTTCTCAAGTTCAGATCACAGTGGAGCCTACCCATGATGGTCGTAAGTCGTAACGGTCAGAAAATGATATTTTAATGTATTTTGCTGTGGTCATTAAGTGAACGTGGCAATTGTAAGTGCGAACATCATGGTCATTAAGCATACCCCATGGTGATTAAGCGATCCAATTTTTTCTAGGAATGGTTTTGCCAAAAACTGGAAGTAAATGCTGGCTTTTGGCAAAACTGTTGAAAAATGTGGTCCCATGAGCTGCAAATGGTCCTAAAGGCAGCCATGTTGCCAAGGGCCCAAAGTCAGTCATGTGACCATATGGGGAGCACAACTGTCAGAATTTCAGATCTGGCCCCTAGCTTAGGTATCTCAAAAGGTTAAATCATGGCAACTGGACCAGATTTTATTAAAACTGAGACATTTCATTACTCATCCAAGTAACTGTGACTGAAGAAGTTACTTGGATGAGTAATGAAACGTCTCGGTTTTAATAAACTTTGGTCTGGTTGCCATGATTTAAACTTTTGAGATTCTTTTGGCCTGGATGATGGAGTTTTCATTTACATCTTTTTCAGGTAGTTTGTAATTCAGTGGTGGTTGCCAATTTTTTTACTACTGGTTCGGGCGCACTAGCGCACGACGCTTCTGCGCATGCACAGAAGCGTCTAGGTGGGTAGGCGGAGCCTTCGGCCGCCACTACTACTGGTTCGCCTAATCCAGGCCAAACTGGGAGCAACCCACCTCTGTTGTAACTTCAAATGATTGTTAAGGGCCTAGCCATAAGCCGAGGACTCCCTGGTCGAAAGAATAGTAAAATGAAAATGATGACATGACGTATAATGCAAGAAGGACTCTTAGGAATTGAAAAAGACTGCAGAGAACAGCGACAGAGATGGTGTGAGGGGCTTGGAACAGTAGTGAGTTCCGGCAGAGACTACTGCTGGTTTGCTCCTGCTTTTTTTCTAGAGGCTCTGAGGAGAACACATAATGTCCCTTCCTCTCCTTTTTGCCCACAATGGCAACCTGATGAAGTAGGTTGGGTTGAGCGAGAATCATTAGTCCAAAGTTACACAGTGAATTTTGCTGGCACAGGATGGATTAAAATTCACATCTCCCTGATCCTTCTTTACATCTTAATCACCACATCTCTCTGGCTATAAATAAATATTATCCGATTTATGGGACATGACATTGTTTGAAAAATGCTAAGGCGAGAGACAAAATCTCATGTATCGCGCTATGAAATTAATTGTATTTTTTTAAAAAAATAAAATATTTTGTATTAATATTGTTTTTGATTTGTCAGCTGGTTTGCTGTCTGTCCCAGCAATTGGCACTGGAGTCAAATTCTTCTGACGTTTTTGTCTTTGATGCAAAGCTCGCAGGGCAAATGATTTCAACATTTTATAAGTATGGTTAGCTAAAAAGAACTTTATATTGTGAGTAAAAGATAATAAGGCTTTTCCTATCAGCAGGGGCTCCACTTTTGCTATCTGAAAAACTGGTAAGAAGGATAATAAAAAAGCACAAAGGAGAAATTAAATCACTTCTTGTTCCCAGAACTACATGGCAAATTAAAGATGAATTTTCACTGAGGTGGCATTGCTCTCCTTAGAAAATCTCATTCTGTACTACAAGTGGGGAATTTATAAGTTTGCACGAAGAGAAAATGCACCAAAAAGACAAATAACACTTAGTTATTGTAATTTATTTAATTATCCATCACATGGTTTATTTCATTCATCCCTCGTCTTTCCATTAAACAAGGAGATCAAAGATACAGGCAACTGCAGCTGTGTCAACAAAACAAATTAAAATCAAACCAACAACTCAAATTTCATGAAAAGGCACCAATAAAAATATTAAAATACTAAAACTTAAATATAAAACTCCATAAAATAAAGTATCTTCTTCTAAAGCAGAGATGGGGAACTATGGCCACTTTATGACTTGTTGAACTTCAACTCCCAGAATTCCTGAGCCAGAAAAATTGTAGAGAGAGAAAAGGCACCCTCAGAATTGTTTTGAATGGTCATTGAACCTGGATTCTTGGAAACACTGTGCAAATATCACACAGAGGAAGACGACATCTACTGCTTTCAGCACCATAGCAAAAGGCAGGTTCTTAAACTTCAACAGCTTTTGCTGATAGCTTCTTTGCAACATGGAAAAGCCCATGCTGTAATTTTCCTTATCCTCTGAGGCTTGGCAAAATCAGTGCCTGAGCTTCTTTTGAAAATGATTCAAAGCTTTCCTATTTGGACAATTATTTATATTTGGCAATGCATTTAAAAAAACACCAAATGTTCTCAATATAAAAATTATCTTTTAAGATATATTGCTCTGTTGCAGACAAGTGTGCTGCACATGTTTTTTTTTTAAAAAAACAAATACGTGGTCCTCTACGCATTCAAAAAGGCTCGGCCAATATACCGTAATTTTAATATAATCTCAATTGCAACCACGCAAATAGATCAGGGCATAATAAAAGATTTACACTATAAACCTGTCCTATATCCTTCCATTGAGGACTTGTATACTGCATGAGTCAAAAAGAGGGCTGAGAAAATATCTACAGACCCCTCACATTCTGGATGTAAATTGTTTTAATTTCTACCCTCAAAACGGCGCTATAGAGTACTGCACATCAGAACAACTAGACACAAGGACAGTTTTTCCCCGAATGCCATCACTCTGCTAAACAACTAATTCCCACAACACTGTCAAACTATTTACTAAGACTGTATTACTATTCTTCTTCTCATCCTTCCTATTACCGACTTCCTCCCACTTATGACTATAACCTTGCTTTTTGTATCTCTATGATTTATATTGTTTCCTAGTATGATGATTGCTTATTTAGTAATTATGACTATCCCTAAATGTTGTGATTCTTGATAGATGTATTTTTTCCTTTTATGTACACTGAGAGCATATGCACCAAAGACAAATTCCTTGTGTGTCTAATCACACTTGGCCAATAAATAATTCAATTCAACTCTACTATACTCTATACCAGTGGTTCTCAACCTTCCCAATGCCGCGACCCTTTAATACAGTTCATGTTGTGGTAACCCCCAACCATAAAATTGGTATCTCAGTTCCTAAGACCACTGAAAATATGTGTTTTCCGATGGTCTTAGGTGACCCTGTGAAAGGGTCATTCGACCCCCAAAGGGTTCCCGACCCACAGGTTGAGAACCACTGCTCTATACTATTCTATCCTATTCTATTCTATACCATAGTTTGGGTCCCACTTATGTTAGTTGCATTTAGTTACCATTGAAATTGATCAGATTCAAGGAGTGACTGCTTTGCACCATGGAAACCAAGGGCAGATCTATTCAGCATTCCGTCACAGTGACTGCAGATATGATTCTCCCTTCTGTCGGTTGGCAAAATGCAAAGGGTAGCATTATGTTTCGTGCAGCTCTGAAAAATTCGGCTGGCTTATGGATTTCAATAATGTTGTGTAGGCTGCTTTTCATGGGATTTGGTTGGCTGCACATCACTTGTCCTGGGTAGACTTTGGGGAGTGGGTAACCATGAGACTGGAATGTATGAGTCTTCTCTTGCACCGAGGACAATCTGTGTGGTTTGTTGCTTCGCTACTGCTCTGTGCCTGAGGTTTTTCCTCCGTGGGCAAAACTTTCACATAGTGTAATCAGATCTGCACATATGTGTGTGTGGCACTCTGTTGCAGCCCTTTGCAAGGATGGTCAGAGGGCAGGCTAGGAAGAAAAAGGAAGAGAAAGCAGGTGAGCCAGTTGGCAGCTTCTCTGATAAATGACAACTCACTCAACCCAGGTGGGGAGAAATCTGGGAAAAAACATTTTCAAGATATTACAAGAAACTCCACCTTAGTGGCTCACTATGATGGAGAGTTGGAAGTTCTCGGTAGAAATTCCAAGGTTCGGTATTTATCCCAGACGGGCTTTAAGGCTACTTTAGGGAGGTGTGCAGAGATCTGTCTGGATTGTCTTGCCTTGTTACATATGGGGTGATTAGAAGAGCTGGCAAGGCTTTCATTTGGTGCATGGAAGTCCCGTCCCCCTCTCCATTGTGTATTAAATACTCCTTGTCAGATAGAAGCAATATTGCAGCTATACAAATGGTTATCTCCATGAGTTCCTTTTCTCCAGAGGCAAGATGGGGGCCCCCAATGAGATGCCATGTGTGAAGCACTGAAACCTCCGTGGCATATTATCATTGCCTATTTCTAAACCAGGTTCATTGGGTGAAAATTTTCTGCTTCCCTCTGAGAGCACTGTACCTGCCTGTGAAACTCAATGGAAGTTTATTGCAGGCGTCTTGGGTGGGGGAGCCTGAGAGCTCTGGGGAATGTAATTCTGTGGAGGCGTTTTGCTAGATAAGCGTATGCAGAACCCTGCGTGTGAGCTCCTGCTACCTTTAAAAGACACTTTCCCAGGAAACCCCCGTCATCAGGAAATGCCTCGTCCGTTTCCCTTCGCTTCATGTGCTCCATGACAGATGAATTTTATATTGCGAAAGCTTCGTTGAACGTAATAAGGATGAGCCACAACAGGCCCGGAAAGTCGTGTGATCTTCTCCAGGAAATCCATGTGGAGGAAAAAATGGAAGATACGATGATGCTGATGCTTTTTGTTTAACGTGGCCAGAGCCCATCCCAAACACAAGGCAGTATCTGAACTCATCAATGCTGGAACACTAAAGGATGGAAATAAACTCTCTGTTATTTCAATGTTTTAGAATGCTCCCCACCCACTCCCGCTTCCTCGGTCACTGAGGACAAAAAGGGAGAAAAGAAAATGATGTTGACACAACAAGCTGTGAAAGAAAAGGGAGGACAGAAGCTTATGCCCTGGACATCTCAAATTTTTAAGAAGACTCCAACCCCAGATGGATAGATGGCAAACTGTAGCAAATGTTTAACAGTGACTTGTTAAGATAAGCCAGCTTCCAATAACATTTACGAGCCTGATGGTTGCAACAAGCCAACCAGAAAGGAGATGAAAGATTAGTGCAAGGAGAGGCACCCTGAGGCACTCCAGATGTGCAAAAGGCTCCTATCCTGGACACCACACTGGCAGAGGCTGCTGGGAATTGTAGTTCAATCTCTACCGTTTGTTACAAGCAAACTCTCCCTTCGGGCACAATTATGATAAGGCGACCAGACTAACTAACAGATGTGACTTTCCCTTTGCATAGATGTTTAGTCATGCGTTGTGGGCAAGATAATACAGCCATTTCCTCAAGAGATGTCACCAGGTTATCCCTTGGATTGTGTACTTTTGATGATTATCTCCTCCTCTCCTTTGGAAGAGTCTGCCAAGAGGAAGCAGCTATGCCACGTAAAGGGCAAGAGAGCTATTAATTGGGATCAAATGGCAGCGGGGTGGGTGGGGGGGTGGGATATTAAAAGTGGGGGGAGTAACCCACCCCCCAGTCTGGAATATCAAGGAAAGAGAGCAAAGCCTCCAGGGCTGTGTGGTTGGCTTGTCAAAAGGTCGATGTGGTCAGCCTGTGAGTTGGTTTTGTTGTTTGCATTTGGCTCAGACACTGCCACAGCAAAAAATTGCAATGAGTCTCAGTCCTGGCGTCATTTGCCCCCACCCTGGCTTTGACCCCACTTGGGGGAAATGGACTCACTATGAAAATATCAACCCCTAGAAAAAGAAATAGACCCCAGGAAGGAGGGGGAAGGATTCACGAGGTTTTAAACAGGAGGAGATCCATGTGAAGGGGATATGTTGTTCGTTGTCCCCCCCCCCTCCTCCCACTTCCCACGTCTGCAGGCTTCCCGTCTCTCAAAATCTGCTGCAGGCACTTCCAGATCAAGGGGATGTTTTCGAAATTCATTGTTCCTTTTTTTTTTCAGGCGATATAATTTACTACTGGAACTTGGAAGGCATTTTATCGGCTGGGTAGGAGCCAGCCTTGGGAGTCCGCATTCAGAAACTCACTTGAAAGACTCTGTTTCATATTCAAAACACAACATAACTTTCCTTTTTCATTAATAGGAGTCCTGAAATGGCTTCTGACAAAGAATTCCCACAACAACATCTGATGCACCATTTGAACATCATCGGCATTGACAAACCCACCATCAGTCAATTGCAAAAGGCAGCTTTACTCAGAATGGCTTATATTCTGCTCAGGTAATGGTAACATCATCAAACATCCACATCTGCCTATCCCAGATCCTTGGGAAGAACTTGCTAGGTGGATAAAAATGCCAAATCATATCTGAACATCTGACTGATTGTGCTGTGAACCATAATGTTAATAACATTTCTCCCCCTTCTTCATTAAAACAAATCCCAAACTGGAAGGGCATAAACAGAAGCCTTCACATCGTGGACATATATTGTTTCAACTCCTACCCTCAAAATGACGCTATAGAACACTGCATACTAGAACAATTAGATGCAAGAACAGTTTTTTCCCAAACGCCATCACTCTGCTAAACAAATAATTCCCTCAACACTGTCAAACTATTTACTAAGTCTGCATTACTATTACTATTAATCTTCTCATTCCTATCACCCATCTCCTCCCACTTATGACTGCAGGACTGTAATTTTGTTGCTTGTATCCTTACGATTTGTATTGATTGTTTCCTAATATGATTTGATTGCTTATTTGTACTCTATGACTATCATTAAGTGTTGTACCTTATGATTTGTGACAAATGTATCTTTTCTTTTATGTACTCTGAGAGCATATGCACCAAAGGAAAATTCCTTGTGGGTCCAATCACACTTGGCCAATAAAGAATTCTAAAATCAATGAGCAATCAGCAAATGAAAAAAGAAATTACAATCATAAATTGAGCACCATTGAATGTCTGAAAGAAGAGCGAAATTCTTCCTGGCTCCTAAAATTTCTCCTTATTTCTAGAGATTCAACCTAGAAGTTAGGAGAAATTTTCTGACAGTGAGAACACTCAACCATTGGAACAATTTACCTCGAGAAGTTGTGGGTGCTTTATTATGGGAAGCTTTTAAGAAGAGATTGGACAGCCATCTGTCAGAAATGGCATAGGGTCTCCTGCTTGAGCAGGGAGTTGGAGTAGATGACCTACAAGGTCCCTTTCAATTCTATTATTCTATTCTATTAAACTCTGCCAGGCAGAGGTGCCCAGAAGTGATTTCTCTAATGTGGGCATCTTCCCAATGAGTGGATTTCAACTCCCAGAACCCTTAGGCTATCATGGTCACTGCTGAATATATTCACCTACCTGGAAGACACCAGGTTTGGGTGGGTGGGTGTGCTGTTCTGGAAGCTCCCAGAGAGCTCCTTGCCATATCTACTTGGAAAGATACATTTCCTTGGAAGAGGCTTTTGGGTTGCTGTTAAGGTCTTATATCTCCAAAGAAACCCCCACTCTATTTTTTTTAAAATAAGAACACAGGTGGAGACCGCCTTACCAGAGTAATTTTCCCCTGCTACCTCTAGTTGCATCCTGTCTAGCCCAAAGGTCTCCAACCATGGCAGCCTTAAGATGTGTGGACTTCAACATCCAGAATTCCCCAGCCAGCATAGCTGGCTAAGGAATTCTGGGAGTTGAAGTCCACACTTTTTAAAGTTGCCAAGTTTGCTCTAATCCATTTAGGCAAAGTCTTGATATGTTTGTATAAGTCTAGGAAAAGGCATATTCAAATTTTAGAATCATGTGGTGGGCTTTCTTATGATCTGATAGCTATGGAAAACTTGGCAGGTCAGCACCTGATTTCTTCTGGTGGACATGGCCAATCACAAAATTTCAACAGGTAATCCTTGACTTATGATCACAATGGGAACCAGAATATCCATCACTAAGCAATGTGGCCATTAGATAAGTCATCATGTGACAGCACCAATTCTATCACCTTTTTTGCTGTGGTCATTAAGTTAACAATGCTGTCCTAAAGTGAATCCAGCTTCCCCCCTTATTGACTTTGCTTGTTGGAAGTTAGCTAAGAAGATTGCAAATGGTGATCACATGACTCTAGGGGGCGGTGCTCATCTCCATTTCAAAGCCGACGAGCCAGCGCTGTCCGAAGATGTCTCCGTGGTCATGTGGCCGGCATGACTAAATGATGAAGGCGCACGGAATACTGTTACTTCCCACCAAAGGTGGTTCCTATTTTTCTACTTGCATTTTTTACATGCTTTTGAACTGCTAGGTTGGCAGAAGCTGGGACAAGTAACGGGAGCTCACTCCATTATGTGGCGCTAGGGATTCGAACTGCTAAACTGCCGACCTTTCTGATCGACAAGCTCAGCTTCGTAGCCACTGAGTCACTGTGTCCCTTCACTAGACTAGACATACCTAATTTCTGCAACCGTTCTTCATATGTTTTAGCCTCCAGTCTCCTAATAATCTTCGTTGCTCTTTTCTGTAGTCTTTCCAAAGTCTCCGCATCTTTTTTTATATTGTGCTCATCAGAACTGGATCACACTTCAAGTGATCCTGATTCTATCCCTCTTAATGCAGCTTAGGATTGCATTGGCCTTTTTGGCGGCTGCAGCACATTGCTATCTCAAATATAAGTGATTGCCCACTAAGGCTCCAAGATCCATCTTGTAGTTACTGCTCTTGAGCCAGGTTCCACCTATTCCACCTATTCTATTCTACTTGGGTATATCCTTGAAGCTTACTTGGTCTCCAATACATTCATGGTTTCCCACTGCCTTCTTCCAGAATGTTTGTTGGTCCCAATCTAGCCTATAACCCTGAGTTGTCCATGTCTCATGCATGTACCGAATATCTACTGATGCTCCTTGGTTTCTAAGCATGGGCAAGTTGTTGAAGTCCTGTCACCTCTTGAGACATTCAGAAACAGACATTGTCTATCTCATTAAGAAGCAGAATTTTTTGGGAATCTCAGGAGAAGCTTTCAGGAGTGTAGTCAAAGCTTTCTTGAACTATATATGGCCTGGACTGTCACTAACCATCAAAGGTCACCATAAATGGAGTGTTTGAAAACAGTTCACTGATATGAGGAAAACACCTTTCAGCTCCAAATCTTCTGTTTGTGGATAGGAAAACAACTAGAATTTGGAGACAAGATGGAGGCTTGGAAAGAG
The DNA here is from genome assembly GCF_964273705.1 of Natrix helvetica. Classification (NCBI taxonomy): domain Eukaryota; kingdom Metazoa; phylum Chordata; class Lepidosauria; order Squamata; family Natricidae; genus Natrix; species Natrix helvetica. Next base: position 22,923,026 of record NC_138554.1, on the reverse strand, counting down.
TAAGCAGATTGGCTCAACTTCTGTAAGCACAAAAATATATTCAATTTGATGATAATCACTGAATCCCAAACCCTGGCGAACCCCACTTCTACACTTTGCTGGATTCAATTAATCTCATAATTTATCCTACAGTTTGTGTGTGAAGAGACACGTTAACTGAATGGCATTTTCTAGGCTTCAAGAAAGTGCTTTTTAAGATGCGCCCCAAGAGAGAAAAAGAAAAAAGACAAGAATGCAACATCCGGTTGCAGAAGTGCCATTTGGAGGGAAAACATCTGGATCCAGCACATGAGTAATGATTGCGCATTTTTTTCATGACATAAAAACTGTGTGGGATAGCTTTGGAAAGACACACATTAGTGTGCAATAGTGTACACAGGTTTCTTTCCAAGCTTGTCTTATGTGTAAGCATGTGTGCTCGTGCGTGGTTGTTATTTGTATACTTTTCTGAGCATTTATAGCATATTTCCTGTGCAGCATTTGTTGCTTGGATGGAGGTGTCAGTGTCTGGGAGTGGGTGGTTGTGTAGAAATATCTCTAGGAGCACATGTTTGGAGTGGGGTGTCCCCGTGTGTTTGTGTGTTTATGTGGTTATTTTCCTGGAGATCCTTTCCCTCCTCTGTTGGGAATCCTCTTCTTCTCACAGCCTTAATGACACAAGATGCCCGGATTACCACGTGTGCTGCTGACGACAGATGTTTGCTCATATCTAAACATCCCTTAGATGCCTCCAGCCACGTCAGAACTTCTAGGAATAGAGGGAAGGGGGGAGCTAACATATCCAACCACAGTTATGATTTCCTGAGACTGGGCAAGATAATTCTAAACCACAAGCAGCGATAGTCAACATCCATGAGGGCCTAGCCTAGGTGATCACTATCCAGCTAGACAGACAGATCAATTGCAGGGAATCAACAAAGAAGAAATGAATATCTCAAAAGTTTAGGTGGAAGGGAAGCCCAGCTCTGACTTGCATTATGCATTCCAAAATGTATTTAATAAGCATAGAAATCTTTACCCAGTGACTTATCGGAGCATTTTAACAGACTGATTATATCAAGCCATGCCAAAATACCTGCAGTATTTAGATTTTTTCTAAATCACAGGCCACCTTCCTATAATTGGAAAGCAGATGCAGAAATGGACATTCCACTTTCTAATTTGGACTTGGCAGTCCCAAAGCTTTTCCAAATATATCCAGATCAGGTTCTATTGTTGGTGGTGATCTATCATTATTTAAATTGCAGCTTGTCTTCATATAGTTGTCAAGGATTAAGCCTAGTGAAGAAACTTCCTAAAGAGGTTGTGATATGGGATTTCTTCCTTCACATTTATTGTCCGAGCATTTATTGTGTGGCTGAGAGATATCCACTTATGTCTCTCACAATAAAGAGAGTATCTTAATGGGGTTTGGACAGCAGGCTTATCTGGATGGAAGCTAATAAAGGAGAGAAGCAACCTAGAACTAAGGAGAAATTTCCTGACAGTAAGAACAATCAATCAGTGGGACAACTTGCCTCCAGAAATTATAAATGCTCCAACACTGGAAGTTTTTAAGAAGAGATTAGACAACCATTTGTCTGAAATGGTATAAGGTTTCCTGCCTGAGCAGGGAGTTGGACTAGAAGACCTCAAAGGTCCTTTTAAACTTTGTTATTCTGTTATTCTGCTTATACACAGATACCCTAGGAGAAGGAGTGCCAGAACCCAGAGCCACAAATAGCCTAAGTCCAGACCTTCTTGTATTCCATTATCTTGTATCAAAATAGTGCTAACCATTAGTTCAATAGATTCCTATGCATAGACACGAATACAGGTAGTTCTTGACTTACAATCATTAATTTAGTGACTGTTTGAAACTACAATGGCACTGAAAAAAAGTGACTTATGTCTGTTTTTCACACTTACGACCGTTTTAGCATCGCTGTGGTCACGTGATCAAAATTCAGACACTTGGCAACTGGTGTGTGTTTATGATGGTTGCAATATCCCAGATCATGTGATCAGCTTTTGCGATCTTCTGGCAAACGAAATCAATGGGGAAGCCAGATTCATTTAACAACTATTTTAATAATTTAACAGCTGCAGTGATTCACTTAGCAATTGTGGCAAAAAAGGATTGTAAAATGGGGCAACATTCCTTTACCAACTGTCTTTCTTTGTAACAGAAATTTTGGGTTCCATTGTGGTCATGTTGAGGGCTACCTACAGTAATAAATCAGTTTTATTGGAACTTATAATACAATAGTAGAGTTGGAAGGGACCTTGGAGGTCTTCTAGTCCAACCCCCTGCCTAGGCAGGAAACCCTATACCGTTTCAGACAAATAGCTATCCAACATCTTCTTAAAGACTTCCAGTGTTGGGGCATTCACAACTTCCGGAGGCAAGCTGTTCCACTGATTAATTGTTCTCACTGTCAGGAAATTCCTCCTCAGTTCTAAATTGCTTCTCTCCTTGATTAGTTTCCACCCATTGCTTCTTGTTCTACCCTCAGGTGCTTTGGAGAATAGTTTGACTCCCTCTTCTTTGTGGCAACCTCTGAGATATTGGAATAATGCTATCATGTCTCCCCTAGTCCTTCTTTCTCTTAAGTTAAACATACCCAGTTCCTGCAACCGTTCTTCATATGTTTTAGTCTCCAGTCCCCTAATCATCTTTGTTGCTCTTCTCTGCACTCTTTCTAGAGTCTCCACATCTTTTTTACATCGTGGCGACCAGAACTGAATGCAGTATTCCAAGTGTGGCCTTACCAAGGCATTATAAAGTGGTATTAACACTTCACGTGATCTTGATTCTATCCCTCTGTTGATGCAGCCTAGAACTGTGTTGGCTTTTTTGGCAGCTGCTGCACACTGCTGGCTCATATTTAAATGGTTGTCCACTAGGACTCCAAGATCCCTTTCACAGTTACTACTACTGAGCAAGGTATCACCTATCCTGTACCTGTGCATTCCGTTTTTGTTGCCTAAATGTAGAACCTTACTCTTTTCACCATTGAATTTCATTTTATTAGATAGTGCCCAATGTTCAAGTTTGTCAAGATCCTTCTGTATCTTAAGCCTATCTTAACTTCATGCATGGTCCTGTTGTTTCATGCCTTCTTTTTTCTACCTAGAGATGCCACAGAATCTCCAGATTTCTTCCTCATTCCCAGAGAATTCCCCACCCGATATTTCCTTGGGTGGCTAACTGGGCACGTTGCAAAGGGAAAGGCAGGCCCCTTGATGGCTCCCGTATTTTTATTTTTCCCAGCAGCTGGTAGCAGAGAGCAGCTGGATAAATAGCTGTAGTGATACTGATAGTCCGTGATGGAGCCTGCCTGTCACAGATGTAAAATTTGAAGGTCATAAAACGAGTCCCCCACAGGACCAACCAATTTAATGATTTTTTTTTGTGGTGGCCATTAAGCAAATGTATGGTCATAAACAACTGCTGTGGTCGTTAAAGCCCATACACCTTCAAGATTGGGAAACGCTGCTTTAGAACATCGTCCTCCCCACTGCCTCAGGTTAGATTGGCCCAGGGTTGAAATGCTCTGAAGTCTCCTACTGGTTTGCTTTGCACACGCATGGGGCCCAAACGCATGCTTCACGCACATGTGCACCACAGGCTCTACCGTGCAGCCCTGAAAAAGGAGGATTAAGAAGCCATTTCTGTGTGTGCAAAGGTAAGTAGAACAGCGAGGGGGTGGGAACAGCTGTGCCACGCGATTTAGATTCGCTAGGAAGCAGGATTTCCTGCTTTCTAGCGAATATAAATCACGTGGCACAGCTGATTGTCTCACAACTGATCATTGGAACAGTGGAAAAATGCTACTGGATCGGGTGAATTGGTAGTTCTGACAATCAGCGGTGCCGCGGGCAAACTAGTAGCTCCGGCGATCAGCTGTATGACAATCAACTGTGCCACGTGATTAGAAATCGCGCAGCAGAGCTGATTGTCGCACAGCTGATTGTCGGAACGTAAAAAAATGCCAGTGGATCGGGCGAACAGGTAGTTCCAACAATCAGCTGTGTGACAATTAGCTGTGCCGCACGAGTTTAATCGCGTGGCACAGCTGATTGTTGCACAGCTGATCATTGGAGCTACCAGTTTATCCGATCCGGGAGCATTTTTTTACTGTTGGTTTGAGCAAATTGGTAGCATTTGACCCCTGGATTGACTTATTGACCTTTCCGAAAGGCCTGAAGACCTGACTTTGCCACTTGGCCTGGAATCAAGTGCTGATGTGAGAGCTGGAAAATGGTTTATGTTGTTGATAAGATGGATTCGACCCACCCCAGAGATTATGGTTTTTTTATTTTAATGTATTTTTAATTATTTCTGTTCTTTTTGTTTTGATTATTTATTAGGTTTTTTTTCTCTTCCTCTCTCCCTCCCTCCCTCTTTCTCTCTCCTGTGTGAGGTGCCCAGAATAATATATGTGATATGGGTGATTATACAAATTGGATAAACAAACCAATAAATAAATAAGCATGTGGAGAGGTTGGGTTTGGAAGCCTATTGGCTGGCAGATAGAAAAGTAATGGATAGGAATTGAGCTGATGAATGAATCTGAGCAAAGTCGATTTGGCTATGATCTCCTTACTAATTTATAGAAGTGAAAATAATTGTGAGAGAGCCAGTTTGGTGTAGAGGTTAAGGTTACCAGGCCAGAAACCGGAAAACAGCGTATTCTAATTCCACCTTGGGCACAAAGCCAGCTAGGTGACCTTGGGTCAGTCATTTTCTCTCAGCCTTAGGAAGGAATAAGAAGTCTGTCAAGAAAACTAATTGTTTAGGCCAGGGGTGTCCAAACTTGGGAACTTTAAGACTTGTGGACTTCAACTCCCAGAATTCCCCAGCCAGCCATGCTGGCTGGGGAATTCTGGGAGTTGAAGTCCACAAGTCTTAAAGTTCCCAAGTTTGGGTACCCCTGGTTTAGGCAGTCTTCAAGAACTGGATACTATTGAATGGAAGAAAAAAATTAACAATTGGGAAGGAACTTTATTTAGAAGCAATTTCAGCACTTTCATGGCCTTGTCACCTATGAAATAGGGAGCTAACTGAAAGCTTTACCAGTTGTCTGCAAGGAATATAAATCCTTCCATTACCCACCATCCTGTCAGAGCTGAAGAAGCTTCTTGGACGAGAAGCGAAATGTCTTCGAAAGAAAAAACAAGAAAGTTGCCTCCTGAAAAAGCAACAACTATGACCTGGATTGTTCTATCTTGCGGAGAACACAGGTGGACAAATGGAGGCGAGCCAGGACTTAACAGAATGCTAACAATTTATTGCTAACAGGTTGCCAACGCGGCAATTCACAATACACGCGCTTTGCTAAAAGGCAACAGCTGAGCTCTGCTCTGACAGCCTTTATATATGCCGCTGTCCGAGCAGTCAGCCAATCAGCGCTTAGCACAGCGCCCCCTAGTGCAGCGGACCAGAGGGAAAACTATATACATAACACTCCTTCACACTTAGAAGGCGCATGCGTAATCTTGCAAATACCTTGGGCGGCGACGGACCCGCCCTGATCTCCGCAGAGTGACGTCTGCTTCAGAGTTAGTGGCCGCGGCTTCCAACGGCCCGGGCCTTATCCCAACTGATTCAGCCACCGCTGGAAGTTCACAGGGAAGACAAGGTAGGTCCCTTGGTCTCCTTGCTCTATTTTGAGGTGGCTCTGGGGTGGTAGGCCTGGAAGTAGCAACAACTATGACCTGGATGACTTGAGAATCTCTATAGACGCTGGATTTCAAGGAATTTGTTTGGAGGCCCACATGAAATCCCTGTCTTGTATTCAGGTGTTTGGGCAAGTTACTTGTCTTTTAACCTCCTCAACTTAGCCTTTGTGAAATGTTTTGGGAAAAGGCAATAGAATATTTTGTGATAGGCCAGTACCTCATTTTGCAACTGGATCTGTCACTGGAGCTCAGCCCACAGAGAAGGATACCCCTGCAGTACACATTTTAGATAGGGATCCATTTATGTGTATGCAATATGCTTACTCATACACTGGGATAAAACCAGTGGTGGGAGTCCAAATCTTTTCAAATCGGTTCTATGAGAGAGTGCTTTGTGACATGCTCACGCTTCACACACGCACACAACCCTCAAAAGATCGCCCTTGCTGTCAACGCTGGTGAGCTGTTTTTTAGCTCAGCTGAGGCACGGCGACCTGCTCTGCCACGCGAATCAGTTGAGCTAAAAACAAAGGAATATAGGACAGGGAATGACTGGGGTGGGAGGGCAGGGCCAACCAGAGGTGGCATTTGCCAGTTCCCCAAACTACTCAAAATTTTTGTGGTGTTTGTTAAGCAAATACTGCAGTTTGTTAAGCGAACCAATTGTTTCAGGGGTGAGTTCCAGCAGGCGGTGGGCATGCTTGATTTGTGCTGTACACACATGCCCAGTGCAATAAAAATTGTTCTGTACATGCGCAGAAGTGAAAAACAAGATGGCAGCGCCTTCAATGTTTCCAGGAGAACCTGTTTGGGAGCGTGGCAGGCCTGGAACCAGCAGTGACCCAGGTCGCCAAACCACTACTGGTTCGGCCGAACCGGTTTGAATCGGTAGGAACCCACCAGTGAATTGTTTGCTCTGGACCAGTTTTGCCAAAGCCATGAAATAAAGGCTGGTTTTCAGCGAAAATTTCATAAATTGTGGCCATTATGACATTTATGGCCAAACGGACATTTATGGCTGCTGAGTGCCCAAAATGCAATAATATGAGTGTGTGTGTGTCCGTGTGCGGCCGTTGTAACTTTGGAACTGGGTCATAAATATTTATTGGGATGTCTGTTGTAGCTTCAAATGGTCGATAAACGATTGGTTGTAAATCAAGGACTACCTGTATAAAGACAAATTTCAGAATTCAGGAATTCTCTTCCAGTTTATGGCAAAATAATCAATCCACATTCCTTTGAGAAGACAGTTTTTATGCTGGAAGTAGAAAGAAGCTCTGTCTCTTTTAAAGCAAAGAAGAGAATTTGTTTGACAAGGCTAGGAAGAGTAAGGTTTCGACATAGAGGATATCTGTCACTCAGGATTGAATGGGGAGACCTTGACATCAAGGCTGTTTGCTTGTAGATGTTTCATTACCAGACTAGGTAACATCATCAATGCCACTGGATACTTGGCTAATGAAGCATCTGCAAGCAAACAAGCAAGCTCAGAAAGCACCAAGGACTTTTAGAGTTGGATTTACATCTTCCAGCATGTTCTAATTAAAATTTAAAATTTCAAAGAAATGAGAAGGCAAGACAAATTGCAACAGAGGAAGAAATACTTCAGGGATTGTTATTTCAGTAGAAATAGGTAAATCAGTTTCTTGCAGACTAAATCCATTACTTTGTTGGCAGCTTTACAGAGGCAAAAGCTGCATACTTACCATGCTCTCCAAAACCTTCTGGAGATACCTTTTACCCTGAATGTGTAATAGCACAATTTTTGCCTTGCAAATAAAAAGCTGTTAGTTTGAAACTGGCAGGGCTGCTTTTAAAAAATGTTGTTTTCCCCTTTCCTGCTTTCTACTTTTTCCTTTTCTTTTTTCTTCTTCAAAAAAAGTCCAGCAATAGTATTTTATTATTTTTCTAGTCACCTCAACGCTTAAAGAGCCATATATTTATTTACTAGATAACATAGGCTATCTATTTCAGCTGACTGAAAAACAATTGAAATGGTACATGTGCTTTTTTTAAAGAAAAGAAAAGAAAAAACGCAAAGGACGGCAGGAAACTTGAGAGAAAGGAAAAATAGCTTCCTAAGGCTGAGAAGGATTAAATGGCACAAGGTCACTCAGAAGGTTTGGAGCTTAAGGTAGGACTTGAACTCACAGTCTCCTGTTTTCTAGCTTTCTGCATTAACCATTATACCAAATTGACTCTACAGATAGTCTTTGACTTACGGCCATGATGGAGCCTGCCCATCATGGTCGTAAGTTGTGACGGTCATAAATCAGGTAAATTAATATGTTACTAATCTGATTTTATATTCTTTTTTGTGGTGATCCTTTAGTAAATGTTGCACCATTGAGCAAGCCAATGGTTGATTGTGGGCCAGTAGTGAAAACTGGAAGTAACTGCTCAATGGACTCAAATGTCTATACACCAATGCAAAGAGTATGAGGAATAAACAGGGTGAATTAGAAATTCAAGTAAATGAGGGCAGATACGATATTGTTGTCATTACAGAAACTTAGTGGGATGAAACCCACAAATGGAACATACAGCTAGAAGGATTTAAATTATTTAAAAGAAATAGACCAAATAAAAGAGGAGGTGGAGTATATATATATACTATATATAAGAAATAACTACATCTCTACAGAAAAAGAACACAACAATGATGAGAACTATCTTGAATACATTTGGGTCAATATTAAAGATTGGGGGGGAAATGACATTGCCATAGGTCTATACCACAGGCCACCCAACGAAGCAGAGGAAGTAGATGAACTTTTTGCTAGTCAGCTAACTAAGGTATGTAGGAAGCACACCACAATAGTAATGGGGGATTTTAACTAACCTGACATCAACTGGGAAACAAACTCTGCACCAAGTGGAAGATCCAACAGGTTCCTAACGAACCTAGTAGACAATTTTGTTTTCCAAAACGTAGAGAAGGGAACAAGGGGATCGGCCATATTAGACTTAATTCTCACTAACAGAGAGGAAATGATAGAAGGTGTTGAAGCCATATGAACCCTGGGGGCAAGTGACCATGCAATATTGGAATTCAACATTATGCAAACACAAGTAATAGAACAAAGTCAAACTAGAGTCTTGGATTTTAAGAGAGTTAATTTCAATAAATTTAGAGAGGGCTTGGGCAGAATTCCATGGATGAGAATCCTCAAGGAGACAACAACTCAAGAAGCTTGGGAAATTTTGAAAAATGAGATTACAAAAGCTCAGTCTAGCACGATACCAATGAAGAAGAAAAATAACAGCTCCCAAAAGAAACCAGCATGGCTGCATAAAGAACTCTCTGACAAATTGAAAGACAAAAAAGTTAAGTATAAAAAGTAGAAAGAGGGGGACATAACTAAGGCAGAATATCAGCAAATAGCCCGAGCCTGCAAAGATGAAGTAAGGAAAGCTAAGGCTCACAATGAAGAAAGGCTTACCACAAAAGTAAAAAATAACGAAAAAAGCTTCTTCCAACATGTTAAAAACAAGAAAGGGGTTAAGGAAACAATTGGTCCATTGCTGGGAGAAAGTGGCAAGAAGGTGACAAGCTACAGGGAGAAAGCAGAACTATTTAACTCATTTTTTGCATCTGTCTTTACACAAAGGGATAAAATAGTCCAACCTATCAAAAACAGCGCCACAAAAACCAGATTAGGAACACAAATTGAAATAGGGAAGAAAATGATAAGTGAGCACCTGTTTACCCTAGATGAGTTCAAATCACCAGGACCCGACGGATTACATCTCAGGGTTCTGAAAGAACTGGCAAATGAGATCTCAGAACCACTGAACTATATCTTTGAGAGATCCTGGAGCACTGGGGAACTGCCAGAGGACTGGAAAAGAGCTGATGTAGTTCCCAACTTCAAAAAAGGGGGGAAAAAAGATCCAGGAAGCTATAGACCTATCAGCCTGACCTCAATACCAGGAAAGATTCTGGAAAAGATAATCAAGCAATGAATTAGCGAACACCTAGAAGTAAACAAAGAAATAGCCAAAAGCCAACATGGGTTTGTCAAAAACAGATCATGCCAGACTAATCTTATTGCATTCTTTGACAAAGTGACAAAAGTAGTGTATCAGAGGAATGCTGTCGATAAAGTTTACTTGGACTTCAGTAAGGTATTTGATAAGGTAGACCATAACCTACTACTAGATAAAGTAGAAGAATGTGGGTTGGACAGCATCACCACCAGATGGATTCGTAACTGGCTGACCAACCACACTCAATGTGTAGTCCTCAATGGAACTGCATCTACATGGAGGGAAGTATGCAGTGGAGTACCCCAAGGCTCTGTTTTAGGCCCAGGACTCTTCAACATCTTCATCAATGATTTGGATAAGGGAATAAATTGGGAACTCATCAAATTTGTAGACGACACCAAGCTGGCAGGAATAGCGAACACTCCAGAAGATAGGCTTAAGATACAGAAGGATCTTGACAAACTTGAACATTGGGCACTATCTAATAAGATGAAATTCAATGGTGAAAAGAGTAAGGTTCTACATTTAGGCAAGAAAAACAAAATGCACAGGTACAGTATAGATGGTACCTTGCTCAACAGTAGTAACTGTGGAAGGGATCTTGGAGTCCTAGTGGACAACCATTTAAATATGAGCCAGCAGTGTGCAGCAGCTGCCAAAAAAGCCAACACAGTTCTAGGCTACATAAACAGAGGGATAGAATCAAGATACATGAAGTGTTAATACCACTTTATAATGCCTTGGTAAGACCACACTTGGAATACTGCATTCAGTTTTGGTCACCACGATGTAGAAAAGTTGTGGAGACTCTAGAAAGAGTGCAGAGAAGAGCAACAAAGATGATTAGGGGATTGGAGACTAAAACATATGAAGAATGGCTGCAGAAACTGGGTATGTTTAGCTTAAGAGAAAGAAGGACTAGGGGAGACATGATAGCAGTGTTCCAATATCTCAGGGGTTGCCACAAAGAAGAGGGAGTCAAGCTATTCTCCAAGGCACCTGAGGGTAGAACAAGAAGCAATGGGTGGAAACTAATCAAGGAGAGAAGCAACTTAGAACTGAGGAGAAATTTCCTGACAGAACAATTAATCAGTGGAACAGCTTGCCTCCAGAAGTTGTGAATGCCCCAACACTGGACGTCTTTAAGAAGATGTTGGATAGCCATTTGTCTGAAACGGTATAGGGTTTCCTGCCTAGGCAGGGGGTTGGACTAGAAGACCTCCAAGGTCCCTTCCAACTCGCTATTGTATTGTATTGTATTGTATTGTATTGCTGAGTTTAATATGGCACAACCGTAGTAAAACACGGTCATGTGACTGTGGGATGCTGCAAACAGTCATAAACAGTCATAAAAGTGAACTGGTTGCTAAGCGCCTCACATGCAATCACATGACTGTGGGAGGGGCAACTGTCAGAACTTTGGATCCAGGTTATAAGTACCTACAAGGGGAATCGGTCGTAACTTTGAACAATCACTTAGCGACTGTTTGTATGTTGAGGATTACCTGTATACTGTTCTGAATTTATATGAAAAGAAAACTACCCCAAATTTGAAACCGTTCACACAGAAGATCCAACAAGGGGAAAAAGACATCTGTCCTCATTAACCTTATCTTTAAACCATGTTAAAGATTAATTATTTGTGGGGAGGAGATGCCTAATCTTCTTGTCAAGTAAAACAGAGAATTGGGCTTCAGATCAATTTTACATTTCAGTCTGAAAACTCCCCCCCCCCCCCAATCCTCTCATTCTCAATTTTCCAGTTGTAAAATCTTATCCTCTCACTTTGGCCAACATTTTTCGATCCTGATGCGAAAACACCCAGTTCCAGCCTATTGCGATGCTTGCAAAGCTTGTTCTTCTACTTCTTTCCCTCCTGGCTTTACCCTTGAGCACTGTCCAAAGACACATAACAGAGGAACACTGTTCTTAACCAAAGTGAATTCCTGGGTCGTGGAAAATTTGCTGAATCAGCAGCGGAGGAGCGGAGGATTAGAGAAATGTGCAGACATTGAACAGTTTCTCTTTTAAACCTCCGTTCTCTCCTTGATCTAGGCTATCAGCACTAGGGAGCCAGTCCAATGCTCACTCACACCCTTACAAACAAATGTCTGCTTCCCCCACTAACTGAGGCCTAGTCCTGCCTTTCTGTGACGCAAATGGGAGGGAATTATACGTGGGGGGCAGATTTTAGTGTGGTTTGGCTGTGGAGTTCCTTGGGGGATTTGGGTGGCTTCGTAAGGGCGGCCTGTTTGGTGAGTGAGAAGGAGAGCATCGTGTACCCCGTGGAAGGAAGGGTAGACACGTACAAGCTCACACATGTGGGATGCACTCCATTTTAGTACAGTACAGAAAATTTCAAACACATCCAGGCACAAACAACCCCCAGCTGAAACATCTGCACCTTCATCCCCTGATCCACTTTTGCTCTTTTTGAAGACCCTAGGAAACTTATGAGACAGGCAGCTTCCCAGGTATGGCTCACTTCTCTGGAAACCAACTTTGGGCCCAATTAGAGCAGTGCAACAGGTAAAGCTATCCATAGTACAGTTAACCTGTCTGGAAATATGTGTACTAGGGGTGGGTTCCATCTGGTTTTACCGCCGGTTCTCTCTTGTGCGCGCTTTGCTCGTGTGTGCTCATGCGTGGTTCAATTAAAATTATTCTGTGCATGCGCAGAACTCAAAAAAAGATGGCGGCAGTGAAGGCGGCAACCCGGGAACAGGTTCGGGGGCAGGGCACTGCCAGTTCCAGTGACCCAGGACGCCATACCTCTACCACTTCGACCAAAACAGGCCAAACCAGTAGGAACCCACCACTGATGGGTACCCATAAAAAATGGTAAGGAAGATAAGCTCTTGTAATTGGATTGAAGGCTAGCCATTTGCACAGATCTTGCTTCCTTATTATAGATCTCGCCAGATGTGCTAAAGTTAACTACAAAAATTGAATATTTCTTTTTTTAAAAATTTTTTTAATTTTAATTAAACAAAAACACAAAAAAAGAATCATTCTTCATTACATCTTGTAGAAAGTGTGTCAATTGGTTACAGATAATTTTCGTGCATTTCTTCTACAGTCATTACTTATAGTTCATATTCGATTATACACTTTAGATAAAAAATCTTTGTATATCTTACTATCAATGTACCACAATTCTCATTTGACTACAATTGTTTAAACGTGCTTTTACCTCAAATCATTCATACTTAAAGACACAACCACATAATGGCATTCATTAGCTATTTCAAAAAGTCAATTAATAAAATTTCTATACCTCCCCCCCCCCTTTTTTTTTACCTAATTGGATTCTGGAACATCTGCAAGAAAACAACCAATCTCAGAGAGCACAGAGAGCAGAGAGCACCAAGAATCCCATACTAAAAGAACTGGCTGGGAATTATGGGATTTGCTGTCCAACACATGTGGATTGCATAGTCCATGAAAAGCTGATATAGATCAAAAGTTGATTGCCTTAGGTTATCTTAATATTTTTTTAAAAACAACCCAACAACAAAACAGAGGTATCTTATGCCTAAGCGCCTCATGCTTATGGGATAGAATTCAAATGAGGTTGTCTGGAATTGTGATAGTCATTATTGATTTATCAAATTTTGAAATCACCCATCTCCCTCACAGAGGGATTCTGGAAGTATACAAATAAATGTGCTGAAAAACATAGGCAAGATATATTTAAGGCTATGTAGTTACAGAAATGTATATATTTATATCTTCTTGTTCACAGTTTGTGGATTTGAAATCATCTAGCCAGCACAGGAAGGAAACTACTTCACATAAATACTTCATCCTGCATTGTCGCCTCTGTGTCTCTGGGTATAACATCGAAGCTACTCTGATCATGTCCTTTTGATTTTAAGCCAATCTAAGAAAACCTTGCCTGGACTGAGCATTTTGGCAGCAGTTTGTAAGGTATGCAGCCCATTAGATAATTCCCATGGTGCTTTGCCCTTCCACTTTTCCAGATAACCAACTGCCAATCATAGATGAGTTTCGCTGGGTATATATACTTTACTACGTCTGTATATATGAGCAACCAGGGTGTTGGGAATAGGCTATGTGGTTGCTGAGGTTGAAATCTTTCTATCTTAGATAACTGGAAAAACAGTGAAATCGTGCACTACGGGACTTTTTTTTTTATATTTTAAAGAAATCACAGAGAAAAGTAGGAAGCTCAAAGAAAGAAAAATAATAATTTTAAAAATCTGTCAGGCTTTGAACCAGGAACTTTCTAGTTACAAGGCAAATTGTTAAAACTATTAAGTTACTGTAACTTTCATATATCAGAGACTATGGTAAGTATTTGCTCAGTTGAAGGGCACATAGCTGTTTCCCGCGAAGGAGCTAATGTAGTGTTATGGTTTGTTTGCAGCAAAGTGAGGCATGTTACCCCCAAATAGAACAGAACATTTAAGGCAACCCATATGAGAAAGAATCCTTTGAAATTTGGCAGAAAAATACCCCCAGAAGGCATTTCAAAGTGTGTGGAGAATTAATAGATGACAACATTTGTGTGTCGTTCAAATTCAATTGCCTGTCCAGTCTGATGACAAAGTGAATAAGAACTCACCTGCTTTATCAGGATACAACTGGTTTTTATAAATGTCTGGTGTAGGTTTACTTTATAAAATGAAAGGCATCCAGATTCAGTTTGGCCAGGAAACTTCAGTTCTGCTATTAGTACGATCTTTGCTTTCTTTTGCCATAGTTGTTTTACTTCTATTTGCAGGTCTTTGTATTTTGTGATTTTCTCCAGTTCATTATTATTTTGGTTTGCCACACAGTCAGCCAGATGTTCAAACTGAATTTGGCATTTTTGTCCACCTATCAAGTCCTCTTCAACGTCCTGGGATAGGCAGATGTTGATGTCAGTCAGATGTTTAAACCTGATTTGGCATTTGTGTCCCAAGGACATATGGGACAGGCAGATACTCTGTTTTGATGGAGTTAAAGGTATCATTACAGGATGTAAGCCTTTTCAAATAAAGCTGCCTTTGGCAGATGACTAATGGTGATTTGATCAATGTCGATGGTGTCCAAGTGGTGCTCCAATTATTTTGGGATTGAACTGGAGGCATCTATTGTTACTGCTACTATCTTTGCTTTCTTTTGCCACAGCTATTCCACTTCTATTTGCAGGTCTTTGTATTTTGTGATTTTCTGTTGTTGTTGTTGTTCTTCTTCTTCTTCTTCTTTTTCTTCTTCTTCTTCTTTTTCTTCTTCTTCTTCTTCTTCTTCATCATCATCATCATCATCATCATCATCATCATTTCTTTTATTCATTAAATATGAAACTCAATCAAGTGAACTTTTAAAGATGTGTCACAAATACCATTGACTGGTGCTAAAGGTTACTGCCAGCATCCTAGGTATCAACCAAGTCTCTTCTTAAAATGTTGGTGCTGCTGCTGCTGCTGCTGTTGTTGTTGTTGTCTGGTTTGGCAACCCAACAAGACAGACACAGACTTCAGAGAATAATTAGAACCGCAGAAAAAACAATTGCTACCAACCTGCCTTCCATTGAGGACCTGTACACTGCACGAGTCAAAAAAGGGGGTTTAAGCCATCTCTCTGCTAAACAAATAATTCCTTCACCACTGTCAAACCATTCACTAAGGCTGCATTACTATTAGTCTTCTCATTGTTCCTATTACCCATCTCCTCCCACTTATGACTGCATGACTGTAACTTTGTTGCTTGTATCCTTATGATGTACTGTATATTGATACTGATTGTTTCCTGATTGCTTATTTGTACCCTATGACTATCATTAAGTGTTGTACCTTATGATTCTTGATGAATGTATCTTGTCTTTTTATATACACTGAGAGCATATGCACCAAAGACAAATCCCTTGTGTGCCCAATCACACTTGGCCAATAAAGAATTCTATTCTATTCTATTCTATTCTATCATCACCATCATCATCATCATCATCATCATCATCATCATCATCATCATTGACTCAATGGCATCAGCTTCTGTTGTGTTCAGGGAAACCACAGCTCAGAAATGCTTCAGGATACATGACCTCTGAGTCAATCCCAAAGGATATGAGTTCATTTCTTTTATTCAGTAATAGTCTTAGGGAATCTTCCAGCAAGGAGGGAAAACAACATAAAATGAATGCTGACATCCCTTCTACCATGTTCCAAGGCTCTCTAGTGCCAGCCTGGTTTGGCTCCAGGGAATCCCGTGCAAAGGAACGCTGGCATCTTCTCCAGATTGGCGTCTAGACATTCCAGGAGAATCCGAGATGCGCTGCCAGGGGTGGGGTCACCATTTGGGCATGGCGGTTGGACTCCTGAGGTTGCTGCGTCCTTGGGCCAGATGAGCTGTTCCAACAAATCTGGGTCATTTTCCTTCCACCACCACCACCACCACCCTTTTTTTCTTTTTGCATGGAGAGACAGAAAAATATTTGCTAGCAGGTGGCGGAGCTGAAGCAGCCACGTTCGGAAGCCCATCTATTTGTGTGCGTGCATATGTGTACACAAGTACATGTGGCAATTCCTTCCTCCCCTTCTTTCAGCCAGATGAGGCATTTAGCATAGAACTTTTCCAGTCTGACTAATGAAGAAAAAAAAACTTTATTGCACAGAGAAAATAATAGGTCAACATTTAAAAAAAAAAAGCTAACTTCCCCAACGAGTGGAAACTCTTACAGTGGGGAGTTGAGGGCCCAGCCTTGCCAACTGCACCCCAGGAATATCCAAACCGTCACCATTATACTGACATTCTGCAGTGCTGGATGCAACTTTTTCACATTTGGTTGCCACAACTATTCACCCAGCTTAAGATTTCAAAACAAAAGGCTCTAAAGGCATTAATCTCTGCCTGCAGTAGGGGAGGGAAGAGAGTTATCTCTACCCACAAATTTGTCCCCTGAAACAGGCCCAAGTCCACATGTCAGACTCGATCTCATCTCACAGGGTCATGAAAGCACAGCTCCCACTCGTCCTCCTTGCCTGAAATCTGAGCCACTCCCCTCCTTTTGAAGAAGGGAGATTAATTGCCGTCAGCACCAATTGTAGGTTTTTGTGGGTCTGTCCTCCACCCTACCTGACTTCAGTTGTTCCACGCTGGGCGCTGGGGCTAGGTTGGGTGACTCTCCTCTGGATTGCATACACAGTTGTGCCGTGGTTGGACAAGGTCCAGAGAGACAGGATGGGAGTAGGAACAGCTGCTGTTCTCCTTTCTTGCTGCCAAGACCACTTTGGCCAGAGGCCCTGCCAATGCTTGACCAAAGGGAACTTTGGAGACTGAGGCTGCAATCAATCATTATCAGTTTTTCTTATTCAAATGTACCCTCACGAAGCCTTGTGCAGCAGCACCACGGTCTCACAAAATCACTGCAGCACTGTGAACTTCACAATCCTGGTTATTTAATGACAAGAAGGAATGACCTTGAGGGACAGGAGGAAGATGTCAACAAGACAACAGTCAGATAAAAGAAATCTGGGCAGAAATATAAACCGAAAAAACTACTCAGGCAAGAGCCTCTATAGTTCTCATGGAGGAGAGCAGGGGATGAGATTTAGCCGGTTTGAACCAGTTCTGGGAAACCGGTAGCTCTGACGATCACCTGAGAGCTTGCCAATGGCTTCATTTTGCACATTCATGTTGCACATTTCCTTTGCATGTTCTAAGAGAAGAGAAATCCTGCTTGGCCAGCTTTCTCCTGGATCAAACCAGCTTCATAGCACCCCTGCAGAACAGAGGACAGGCAACATGCCCACACTACACTTTTGAGATCCTGACGGAATAACTTGTTACAGGAAGTCCTTGACTTACGACCACAATGGAAGCCTACGACAACTCACCATGGCTAACTCACTACAGACAACTTGCCATGACCAACTCATTGCAGGATAACCTGCCACAGGGCAATTTGCTGTGGCACAAAAGTTACTTACACTAACAGGTAGCAATGAAATGGTGGAGCAGAAAGGATGCAAAAGGAGGGGTTAAATGAAATGTGAATGGCAAAAATTAAAATACTTTTTTATTTATTTTAAATAATTAAATAGTATTGCTAAATTGTCCCATAGTGAGTTTGCTGCAGCAAGTTGTCCCATTCCGCCCAAATTTCCATTGCTAAGTGAGATACTTGTTAAGTGAGTTTTGCTCCATTTTACAACCTTTCTTGCCACAGTTGTTAAATTAGTTACATGGTTATTAAGTAAATCTGGATTTCCCACAATCACATGACCCTGGGGACCATCTTAAATACATGCCAGTTGCCAAGTATCAGAATCTTGATTACGTGATTGTGGGGATGCTGCTAGGGTTGTATGTGTGGAAAATGGTGGCGTCACTTTTTTCAGTGCCATCGTAACTTCAAACAGTCACTAAATGAATGGCTGTGCATCGAGGACTGCCTCTATGTGTTTTATCATTCTGAAATGGGCAATGGAGGGATATCCATGTGGAAAACAAAGCCATGGCATTTGGTTCTCTGAGTTACAGGTAATCCAACTGTCATCAGTTACTTTTTTCCAATGCCACTGTGACCTTGAATGCTCATTAAACAAACTCTTGTAAGTCAAGCGGTACTTGTACAAATTCAGCAACAAAAATACATTTTGAAAGAGAGAAATGAAGCTGAAATGTGTTCAGTTCTCAACATTCAGTTCTATTCATTCTTGGTTTTCTTTATTTTAAAGTGGTGGCAGAATTTGTGGACTGCCAGGAACGGAAAAATATCAAGCCCACGAACCTATGTTTTCCTCTTTTTCTCTGATTCTTTTATTATATACCATGTTTCCCCAAAATTACGACATGTCCTGATAATAAGACCATGCCATTTTTTTCCTGTGGGCAAAAATATACGCCCTCCCCCAATAACAAGCCACCTGGACAACCTCCCCTCCAGCCAGGCAGAGCGCCACTCACCAACCTAGCGATATCCCGAAGGCACAAAGCTACAGGAGCCGGGGGAGGGGGGGCAAAGGCGCTCACATTGCTTGACGACTTTGGGATAACGCTAGGTTGGTGGGTGGCGCTGTGCCCCAGCTGGAGCGGGGGGTTGCTGGGCAGCTGCTCTCATGAGCAGCTGCCCGGCAACGGCTCTTTTCAGCCGGGCAGAGCGCCACTCACCAACCCAGTAATATCCCAAAGGCGCTAAGCCATGTGGCGCTCTGCCCAGCTGGAAAGAGAGGTTGCACGAGTACTTGTTCTGCCTCCAGCTTGCGTGCCTCCCTGCCTCACCATGCCCAACTCTCCCTGCAGGGCTGGGCCAGGGTGCCACTGCTGCTGCCCCCACCGCCCCCACCGCCCCACTGCCGCCCCCGCCACCATGCTCCAAGCATAACCGGCTTCCAAACTCTGGAGATCTGCTGCCGAGTCTTCCGGCAGCGGCTGCTCTGGGACTACACTCTATGTTTGTGGGCTGGCTGTTGGAAGCTGGTTGTGCTCAGAAAATGGCAGCGGGGCCGTGGCGGCGGCAACCTGGCCCAGCCCTGCAGGGAGAGTTGGGCATGGTGAGGCAGGGAGGCACACGAGCTGAAGGCAGAACAAGTGCTCGCGCAACCTCCCTTTCCATCCAGGCAGAGCGCCATGCAGCTTAGCGCCTTTGGGATATTACTGGGTTGGTGAGTGGCGCTCTGCCCGGCTGGAAAGGGGCGTTGCCGGGCAGCTGCTCATGAGCGTGGTCATCTCATGACAGCTTTGTTGTGCTGCTGCGACTGCAACACAGCCGTTTGCCCCTGAGGCTGTGCCTGGCTCTTCGGGTGCCCGCTCGCAAGAGAGCAGCCACCCGGCAAGCCCAAACCAATAAGCCCTTCCCCCCGATAATAAGGCCCAAGTAAAATTTGGGGGGTCAAAAGAAAATAAAACCCTGTCTTATTTTTGGGGAAACACAGTATATCACCACCTTTGCCCTGTGCTTCTCCTTTCCCAAAGCCATAAATGAGGTCTGTTGCTATCCCACCCTGGGATAGCACCCAGGAAAATGACCTTTTCCTGCACCCAGTTTGGTTTAGTGGTTAAGGCATCAGAAACTGGGAGACCATGTGTTCTAGTTCTGCCCTAGGAACAAAAGCCAGTTGGGGACTTTGGACTAATACCAGCAGATGTGAATTCTAATCCAGCTGGGTGACTTTCCCCAGTCTCTCTCTCTCTCTCTCTCCCTCCCTTCCTCCCTCCCTCCCCCTGTCCCTCTCAGCCCAGCCTACCTCACAGGGTTGACCCAAAGGTGTTTTTTTCAGAAGGCAACTGGGCTTTGTTTTTCTTTTTTCTTTTGAAGATGTTTCGCTTCTCATCCAAGAAACTTCTTCAGCTCTGACAGGATAGTAATAGTGATACAATTTGGGACGAACACCGTTTGAATGGTGTGGGAGTAGGAATGGATTTCCAGAGGAAAAATTGAAGACTACAGAAACCAGGAGCTACTACTCAGGGGACCCCGAGGACACAAATAAACATCCAAGTGCTTCAAGGACCCCCACTAAAAGGATGCAGATGACCAGCTGTCTTCAAGGAATATAAATCCTTCCATTCCCCACCATCCTGTCAGAGCTGAAGAAGCTTCTTGGATGAGAAGTGAAACGCCTTCAAAAGAAAAGCACCTTTGTGACAATCATGTCTTGGATGACTGAGAATCTCTATAGACTTTTACCTCACAGAGTTGTTCCTGTAGGGAAAACAGGAGAAAGGAGGGGCATTAGATATGTTCACTGCCTTGAGCTGTTTAGAAAAATAATAAAAGTGGGCTATAAGCAGTGGTGGGTTATGACCGGTATGGGCGTACTGGAGCCTGCCGGAAACACTGGATACCATTCCGGTACAGTGCTCTGGAGGGCCCAGCCTTCCTTACCTGTATTTGAGCTCTTCGGGGCTTCTGTGCATGGCCACTGAGCGAATGGCGCCTGCGCGAGCCTCTGTCGAGCAGCTGGAGCATCACTGAGGTGTCGTAGAGCGTTGCAGGAGGTAAGGACCCATGCGTGCGCTGTGCATTTATGTGCGCGTTCATGTGGACGACGCCGGGCCCCATTGCACCGTACCGGTTGCAACAGGATCCGGAACCCACCACTGGCTATAAGTTTTTTAAAAATCTGGGCAAGAAGGGCGGAAGAGGCTGAAAAACAAATAAAGGGCAACTCCTGTCCAGTTTGTTTCACATGTCTGGTTTGTTTCCAGCATAACTGGGGCAGAGGTGGGCTCCTACTGGGTCGGTGGTAACTTGGCCTGCCGCACCCCCAACCGGTTCTATCGGCGGTGCCAAATGTGGTGCCATCTTGTTTTTTGCTTCTGTGCATGCGCAGAGGCATTTTTAAAGTACTGAACATGCTTGCGCATCAAATACACATGCGCATGAAGCGCATCCCTGAGTGAACCAGCAGTAGGAGCAGCTGCAGCTGGAACCCACCTCTGAACTGGGAAGTCTTCCCTTGTCCCCTTCAGGTTCAACAGGGAGCAAAATAGAGTCCAGCTCCAAATACATACCAACTTGGAACCTGCTGTCTTCGTGGGATCCCCTCCACCCAGGGCTGCCGGCTTCCCCTCCCTTGCAACCGGCCAGCCAGACCTCGTGCCGCAGCAGACAAGCTCAGCCTGGGTTGTTCCATTCCTTGCACTCTCTCTGAACACGAGCCCAGTCTGAGGTTTGGGAGTTGGCCTACTTGTGGTGAAATTAATGGAGCCAACTCCTGGCTGACTCCCTACCGGTCTTTCCTCCCTCAGACAGTGCTCTGATCTGACTCCCTCCGGAGGCCTCCAAACCACGACCGACATCACCCCAGCTCTCCGGAGAGGCTTAGATGCTGGCTGCTGCAGGTCTCCTCCTGACCAAGCCAACCAGCCCTGCTTTTGCCCTCCTGGTCACCGGGTTTTGTGTGTGTGTGTCTGTTTGTGTTTGTGTGTGCGTGCGTGCGTGCATATTTTCTCTTTTTTAAAGGTCAGCCCCGATACAAGAACCGGAGAAGCATGAAGGCAGACTTTGGAGGAACTTTTTTTACATTACAGGTAGTCCTCGACTTATAGCCATTCATTTAGTCTTGAATAAAGGCAAATGTATTTATACAAGTTCACTTAGTGACCAGAGGTGGTATTCAACAGGTTCTGACCAATTCTGGCAAACCGGTAGCAGAAATTTTGAGTAGTTCAGAGAACCGATAAATACCACCTCTGACTGGCCCCATCTATTCTCTGCCTCCCGAGTCCCAGCTGATCGGGAGGAAATGGGGATTTTGCAGTAACCTTCCCCTGCCACGCCCACCCCACCACTGTTAGTGACCTTCTGACAAATAAAGCCAATAGGGAAATCAGATTCACATAACAACTGTGCCAGTAACTTAGCTGCAGTGATTCACTTAACAACTGTCTCACTTGGCAATGGAAATTTTGGGCTCAGTTGTGGTCATACGTCGAGGACTACCTGTATCCACTCCTTGGCCACTGCAGGAAACCACTCTGCTCTGTCAAACAGTCCTCATCTGAAAACCTCCAGCCAGGGGGGATCCACCACTAATCTAAGGAAATTGCTCCACTGCTTACCAGCTGCCACCCTTCTTTCTAATAACACAGGTTAAATGGATTACACAGGGAGTCTCCAATTTGCAACCATTCACTGAGCAATTGTTCACAGTCCCAGCACTGAAAAAAGGGACTTATGACTGGTCCTCACACTTATGACTGCCATAGCATCCCTACAGCCACGTGATCAAAATTTGTGAGCTTGGCAACCTGCATGGTATTTATGTTGGTGGCAACATCCTAGGGTTACATCAGCATCATTTGTGGCTTCCCAGCTGGCTTCCAATAGGCAAGGTCAATGTAGGACACTGGATTCGCTTAACGGCCGCATGATTCACATAACAGTTGCAGTGATTCGTTTAACAGTGTGGCAAAAAAGGTCAAAATATTGGGTGCAACTCATTTAACAATCATGTTGCTTAGTAGCAGAAAATGTAGTTCCAATTGTGGTCATAAATCGAGGACTATCTGTGTTTAAATTTCAGCTTTGGGATCTTTATCCTGCACTTCTGCTCTCCCACCTCCAGCCTGCTTGCAAATAACAACCATCCAGATATTTGTCAGCTGCTATCATTACATAGTTTGCAAGCAGTCCTTGCAAGTCCTTTTAACTATTTCTTGGAGGTTTCCAGGTGCCGTATATTCTTATCCCCTCTCTAAACCCATATCAGGGGTGGATTCTGGATTCTTTTACTGCCGGTTCGCTAAGGGACGCACTTCGGGCACGCTTGATGCACACTACCTGTGCTTGACACGTGCTATGCATGCAGGCACAGTAGTGAAAAATTGCGTCTGCGCATGCACAGAAGCAAAAAACAAGATGGCCGCGCCTATGGCGCTGCCAATAGAACCAATTCAGGAGCATGGGCAGCCGAGTTACTACCTATTCGGCCGAACCGGGCCGAACCGGTAGGAACCCACCTCTGACCAACACCAGCTTCTTCCTATCTAGTACCCTGAACTGGACAGGCTATTCCAATTCTATACACAGTACTGACCATAGTGGATCTGTTATCTCATGGGAATGAGAAGCAATCCTTCTGTTAATGCAGCCCAAGGTTACATTAGCCTTTTTAGCTGCCGCATCGCACTTTGGCAGGCTCAAAATCAAGAATGGCACGTGGCAAATTTTCCAAGCTGAGTTCTTTATTGTTGCACACCTATAGACAAAATCTTGCCAGAGTGAATTCTCTGCTATCTGGATGTATAATATACTCTGTAAACTATTAGGGAGGGGGCTGTCTTTGCCCTCTTTCTCTCACACATGATATCTGGACTGGATTGCCCCTTACTCCTCTGGACTGCACTCCATCCCTCCTGGGGATTGACCTCCTGACTGCATTCCTTCACACATTACAGGTAGTTCTCCACTTACAACCAGAATTGAGCCCAGAATTTCTGTTGCTAAGTTAGACATTTATTTAGTTTTGCCGCATTTTACCACCTTGCTTGCCATAGTTGTTAAGAGAATCGATGCATATTTTAAGTTAGTAACGTGGTTGTTAGGTGACTCTGACTTCCCCATTGACTTTGTCAGAAGGTGACAAAAGGTGATGACATAACCCTGGGACACTGCAACCATCATAATTAGGAGTCAGTTGCCAAGCACCTGAATTTTGATCATGTGAGCCATAGGGATGCTGCAATGGTCATGTGAAAAATGTCACTTTTTTCCAGTGTCATTGTAACTTTGAACATTCACTAAATGAACTGTTATAACTTGATACTCCTACATTCCTCTTACCTGCACTGCCACCATGCCACGCCTCTCCAATCTGTAGCTCTAGTTTTAAACATATTTTTTTTTCCTTTAAGGTATTAACCCAGGAACCGTCTTAAGTTATTAATTTTATCAAATCAAATCTTTATTAGGGTCATAGACCAACATAGCCTAATACCCTAGGTTAGTGTCACCTGCAAATTTGATCACAACCCTGCCACTCCATCTCTTACGTGATTTATAAAGATATTGTACAGCAGGGGGCTAAGGATGAAGTCTTGACTGCTCCACGAATGTGCACAATCATTTCTGAGCAGGTTTTATAGATGATAGCATCTACCCTTAGACTTATATACCTCTTTACAGTGCTTTACAACCCTCTCTTAGTGGTTTACAGAGTCAACCTATTGTTCTCAACAATCTGAGTCCTCATTTTATCGACCTCGGAAGGATGGAAGGCTGAGTCAACCTTGAGCCTGCTGAGATTCAAACTGCCAAACTGCTGGCAGCCGGTGATCAGCAGAAGTAGCCTGCAGTACTGCACTCTAACCACTGTGCCACCGCGGCTCATATAATTCAACCCAAATCTCCTGGACTGTAGCATCATCTTGCCCAGATGCTCTCAAACAAGACTACCAGATACATGAATTTCTCCAAAGGCCTAACACGTCTTTACTTATAAAATTACCCGACTTTTTCTTGAGCCTATTTCTTTTGAATAAATAATTCCTGCCTAATATTACATTCTAATTACATTTTTCATTTTATTAGGTTTCTCTGCTCCCTATCAAGTTGATTTCCCTAGTTTTTCTAGACCCATCTGTTTATTGCCATCTAATTGGTGTACAGACAATGGGGACAGGGAATGTCATGTTTTCCTTGTCTGCCTACTTCCATAAATTGAAGATTTCCAAGGACCTTCCTCTAATGATTCCTCTAGTATCATGCTCAGACATGTTCTTAATTGTAGCATTTCTTTACTCACGCTCTGCCTTCTATTTTATTTAAATACCTTATTTAAAGCAGAACTCATTTTCTCCTGTACTTTTTAGGTACAGCTTATATTTTCAAGAATCTACTATGTAAGTGATGTGAACCATTTTCTGGAGACCCAAAACTTTCTCAATTACACCATTTTATTAGTCAATTTTTGTTTCAAGATTTTCCTTTCCTTTTCTTTCTTTTGACCCATCAACAAGAAACAAAATTAGTTCGTACACAGGTAGCACTTGAGTTACAACAATAATTGAGCTCTACAATTACAAGTGATTGTAAAGTGGGTCACCGTGTACTGGACCCAATTTTAAGACCCTTTTGTGGCAGTAATAAAGCAAGTAGCGTGAACCGTTAAGTGAAACATTAAGTGAACCCACTTTCTGCCAGCTTTTGAAAAAAATGTTATAAATTATTGTCATGTAACAACAGGTTACTGCAAACAGTTGCAATGGCAATTGCTGAGTGCACAAAATACAGTCACATCGCCACCAGAGTGGCGCCTGCATCCGGACCTCTTCCACCAACTGACCGGGAGGATCGGAGTTCCAACAGTCAATTATTTGCCAGTCAGGAGAACACCCAGCTTCCCTGCTTCTTCTCCAGTTTCCACTCTCCCTGGGTGAAGGGGACTGATGCCCTCCCCTGGAGGTGGCCACCCGGACTCCTGTATGCCTTCCCACCTCTTTCTCTGCTTCCACAAGTAGTTCGCAAGATCATCGCCAAAGATGCAGAGGTTCTCCTGGTGGCCCCTCATTGGTCCATTGGTATGCCGATCTCATCAGTCTTTCGGTGGCAAATCCCTGGCGCATCCCTCAGCATCAGGTCTCCCTCAAAAAAAAGTGTTATAAATCCCTTTTTCAAGGTCCATTATAACTTCAACCGAAACCTCCCCATCACAGTTATAAGTCGTGATGTTTGTAAAATGGGACATTAATCAACCCAATTTTATGACCTTTTCTGTAGATACTGTTAAGTAGGTTACAGGCCCAGTTTTGCCAAAACCCAGAAATAACTGCTAGTTTTCGGCAAAACCATTATGAAACAGGATCATGTGACTGTGGGATCGGCAAACATCCTTAAATGTGGCCATGTTGCCGAGCACCTGAGGTTCAGTCCAGAGGTAGGATCCTACCGGTTTGGCCCGGTTCAGCCAAGTAGGTAGTAACTTGGCCGGCCACACCCGCGAACCGGTTCTATCGGCACCACCATAGGCACTGCCATCTTGTTTTTTGCTTCTGTGTATGCGCACATAGCGCAAACCAAACGTACACGCACCCAAAGCACGTCCCTGAGCGAACCGGCAGTAACAAAAGCCAGAACCCCTGGTTGAATCATGTGACCACGGATAAGGGCGATTGTGAGAACCTGAGAACCGGTTCATAGATAGCCTCTAGATAGCACTGTCCTAACTTCAAACAATTGCTAAGCAACTGGTTGTAAATCGAGGACCACCCGTGCATACTTTTATTCTGTGCAGCAGCTTGTCGTCCAAGGTGACAAAAATTAAATATGCTTTCATGTCGGCTAATATGTGCCAAACCTGAACCACACAGCACTGTCTCAGTCATTCCCTACAATGTTGGCTCCCGTTGCGTCAACAAGCAGCTCGTCTTCCGCTCTGCTCCCTTCCATTAGAATGGCATTCATAACCACCAAGTCCATAATGGTTTGGACTGCATTCTTCTCACATTCCTGGGCCGGTGCTTGTTCTACAGGGAGTTCCCTGCTTGATGTCATTCAACTTCAAGGACCTCGGCTGCTTTTGCGGTTGCTTCAGATGGAACAACAGTGGCTGCACCCTCCTGTTTTCAGCACGGCTCCCTGTTTTGTGTCCCAACCAGAGGGTGTGAGGCCATGAGAGGAAGGACAAAAAAGCCAAGTTGGGCCACAAGAGATCATTGGAGTTCAGACAAGAGTCTGACTCTTGAGAAAATGGCCTCTCTGAGGTCCCTGAGAATAGCTGTTATTAATGGTGGACTTTCCAGCACCAATTATTCTTTGCAAAAGCAAAAGATTATGAACCTGGCCGAAAATGAGAGACAGATTGGAGACCAATGAATTTCGTGCTTTCAGAGTTAAGAGGAAGAACAATTTTCTTTTCCTCAGATGGAACATCTGCCATTAACCAATACAGTACATTCAATCTACAGCAGGGGAGGGAAACTGTGGCATCTTTATGACCTGTGGGCTTCAACTCCCATAATTCCTGAGTCAGCCATAACTGGTTTAGGAATTCTGGGAGTTGAAGTCCACAGTTCATAAAGGTGCCATAGTTGCCCACCCCGATTTAAGGTCACCATCTTAAGCCTGACACTTTGTTGTTGAAACAACCGACCTAATTTGCCCCTTTGCCTTTCCTACTTTTTGTAACAAATGCCTTAACAACTTTTAGATGTGAGTTCTACAGGATTAAATTTTTGCATGGTTTTTTTTTTTTTTTTGGCCAGCATCAATAAACTATGATCCAAATGTGGATTTGGGATTTCTTTTTTCCACCGCGAAAAAAGGTTCTCCTTTCATGCATGTGATTTGGGATTTAGTGCATATATTAGGATAATAATCCCAGAGATATTTTTTTGCTGCAACCCCCATATATCCTCAGATGTACAGAAATTGATCAAAATGACTTGCCAAAAAAGAAGAAATAAGTTCTATAGTGAAGCCATATTTTATTTTCAGAGACTTTTGCATTTTAAATGAAGGTGTAGTCTGATTTGACACCCATAATCTGAAGTGTGGCATTCCATATAGGCATAGTAATACATTAGCCCTTGGAATTGAATTTAAATTAATTGAACATTCTCCTCAATTATTATCTCGCCTTTATGATTTTTATAAACAACTCAAGATGATGAATAAGCACAATACTCCTTCCTCCTATTTTCCCCACAACAGCAACTCTGTGAGGTGGGTTAGCTTGAGAGAGAGAGACTGGCCCAAAGTCACTCAGCCGACTTTCATGACTAAGGCGAGTCTAGAACTCAGAGTTTCCTGATGATTGGCCCAAAGTCAGTCAGCTGACTTTCATGCTTAAAGCAGGAATAAAACTCAGTCTCCTTGTGATTGGCCCAAAGACATCCAGCCAGCTTTCATGAATTAGGCGGGAATAGAACTCAGTCTCTTGATGACTGGCCTAAAGTCACTCAGCTGACTTTCATGACTAAGGCCGGATTAAAACTCAAAGTCTCCTGGTGATTGGCCAAAGTCACCAAGCCAGCTTTCATGGTAGAACTGGTGCCTTTGCCACTAGACCAAGTTTACACATGCTCACTCAGAATTCCCATTGTATTCAATTGGATTTATTTACCTGCTAGTGGAGGTAGGACTATAACCGTCACAACAACTCAAGCAGTGACTAGTTCATTATGTGTGAGTAATTCTGATTACATTAATGGCACTTACTTAACAGTAGAAATATATAGGGATGCACTGTACAGTATGTCAAGATCCAAAGTTTAATGCTATGTAATGCAAATAAGGAAATTAAAAAAATTGCACAGGAGTTCATATTTCTGTTGGGTATTTCCTGGTTCAAACAGGCATACACATTGTGTCCAAGATACTCCAGTTTTCCTTAGACGTCCAAATTAAATTCAAGATTCTTATGCTAACACATAGACCAGGGGTCCTCAAACTTTTTAAACAGGGGGCCAATTCACGGTCCCTCAGACGGTTGGGGGCCAGACCGTGTGTGTGTGTGTGTGTGGCTAGGAGGTCATGTGACTGGGTGGCTGTAGCTAGGTGGGCATGGCCCATTTAGCAGTCCACTGAACAATAAACACAAATTAAACTTTAATTTGTTTTACTCCTAGAGGTGCTTTTGTTTGCCTGTTGCTCTTTTGGTTGACTTTTCTTCTCTCTCTCCTTCTCTCCTTCTCTCTCTCCCACTCTCTCTCTGTGACTACCTTCTGGAGGCAGGATAGGAAAAAAACAGGGCATGTGGACACCCCGGGAGGCCTCCGTGCACCCTGTTTTTGGCCTCCAGTAGCACTTTGCCGGCCAAAAGCAGGGCATATAATAGCCTCCCAAGGCATCCGTGCACTCCGTTTTGGTCTCCCCTGCCACTAGTAGCACTCTGCCAGCTAAAAATGTTGGCCTTACCTTGCAATTCCAGTCCGTGGGCTAGCGAATGTAAGTCCTGCGCTCAGTGACGTGCGGTGAGGTTTATGACTGGTGAGGCACTGACACAGTGCTGGGTTTCAAATATTTTTAGACTTGTGGACTTCAACTCCCAGAATTCCACAGCCAGGCATGCTCAGTTCCAATTTAAAGTGACAGCATTTGTTTTTCTCCTTTGCTCCTTCTTTCTTTTTCTTTTTCTTCTCCTTCCCCTCCTTCCTCCCTCTCTCCCTTCCTCCCCCTCTCTCAAACACACACACACACACACACACACACACACACACAAGTTGGATTGGACTATCTCTCCTACCCCTTCCCTCTCTCACTCACTCTCAAACAAACACACACACACACACAAAAGTTGGATTGGATATCTTTTCCAGTGGCTTGAAAGCAGCTCCTCTGCCATCCCCCCCCCCATTCCCCTGCTGCCTTTCCCAAACACCTCCACCATTGCAAATGCAGCCTGCTGTCTGGGTGGGAAATGCCTGGAACACAATAAAGCCCACCCACCACCTCCTGCTGGCAGGCTGGGGTGAGAGGAGAGGCAGAGAAGCCAGAGGGGAGCCGAGCCTTCCAAAAGAAAGAGGCTGGGGGGAAGTGTGTGTACTACAGCATGGCTCTTTGCCTGGCTTCCTGCCTCCTCCTGTGGTCTCCTCAGTGCTCGCTTGTGCTCTCCCTCCCCAAGTGTAGTTTGATTGCAGGTGGAGCCACTTGCCTTTTCAAACTTGTAATCAGTGAAGCTAGGCTAGATTTTTATATAGTTTTATCCAGCTGTGTGTGTGTGAGAGAGAAATGAATGGGGGCCTGGGGAGGAAGTCACTACACTTGGGGAGGGAGAGCACCAGTGAGGTTAAGCAGAGTCATCCACGGTGAGGCAGCAACTAGCTCAGCTTTTTCCTTTTACTTTTTTTTTCATGATGAGAGTGGTGAGGCTGTGCCTCACCTGCCTCACCTGACTGCACGTCACTGCCTGCGCTCAACCAAAGGATGGGGGCTGGCGGGTGGGCAAGGCGATGTGGGCAGGCAGCCTTGAGGCCCTGCATAGGCCGGATTAATGGCTTCAGTGGTCTGTATCCATCCTGCAGGCCATAGTTTGAGGACCCCTGATATAGAATCTTGAAACAGTTTGGGCAATACTTGGAAGTTTGGGCAAAAGGAAGGAATTCCTTTTGAAATATTGAATTATTTTTGCAGGAGTTTTGGTTGCCATGAGGTAATAAAAGATACTGAGACACTGGAAAAAGTGCAGAGAAGAGCAGCAAAGATGATGAGGGGACTGAAGGCTAAAACATAAAGAATGGTAGCTGGAATTAGATATGTCTAGTTTAATGAAAAGAAGGACTAGGGTTGATATGATAGCAGTGTTCCAATATCTCAGGGGATACCACAAAGAGGGAGTCAACTATTCTCCAAAGTAACTGAGGGTAGGACACGAAGCAATGGATGGAAACTAATCAAGGAAAGAAGCAACCTAGAACTAAGAAAAATTTCCTGACAGAACAATTAATCAGTGAAACAACATGTCCCTAGAAGTTGTGGATGCTCCAACACCGGACGTTTTAAAGAAGAGATTGGACAACTATTTGTCTGAAATGGTATAGGGTTTCCTGAGCAGTGGGGTGGCAAGTCCTGAGCAAGGAGTTTCCTGGGTAGGGAGTTGGACTAGAAAACCTCCAAGGTCCCTTTCAGCTCTGTTATTCTGAGTGGACCTGAAGAGGGACTCTTGGAAATAGTTTTTAAAAAGGGCTTCCTCCCTGCTAACATCAGAATCTATGGAGCTTCCCCGTACGTACAAATTTGGACATTCCCTTCCTCATTTATTAAATCTTGAAAAAGTACTTTTTACTTTTGCCAGACCTTCTTTAAAATGCTGCTCAGGATTTTACTAGGATGGCTAGGAACATTCTATTTCTTTTTATTGTTATTATTTATAGAAGACATAATGTGTTATGATTGTCTAACGTATTTTAGTGCTTATTAGCTTTGATTTATGATGTTGGACTTATATTGTTAGCCATCACGGGTTGCTTTGCAGTCAGAGCATGGAGGAAATAAATAAATATATAAGTAACTAAATCAGCAGGGAGAAAGCCAACCGCCCAAAGCATATTCCCTAATCTTCTCTTTCCATACTAAATAACAGATTTTTTAAGAAAAAGAAAAAACAAAATTATATGTTTTTGTGACAAAATAATAGATGAGGAAAAAGAAGATTTTTATGAGATAAATGTCACCTGGAAAATAGAAGGAAAAATGGTTATCTATGGAAATAACCTGGATATAAGTTCTTGAAAGTTTCAAGGACAAGTTTGGAAAAGTTTGAGCCACCAGATTTTTAAAGCAATCAATGTTTTGTGTTAACTCTTTAAAAGAAATGCATTGTGGGGTTGATAGGTAGTATGGAAGTCCATTTTGTAGCTCCTTGTGGCTAACAACGCAAGTGCTGGCAAGGCTCCTTAGAACAGGGGTGTCCAAACTTGGGAACTTTAAGACTTGTGGACTTCAACTCCCAGAATGGCTGGCTGGGGAATTCTGGGAGTTGAAGTCCACAAGTCTTAAAGTTCCCAAGTTTGGACACCCCTGCCTTAGAATATGCAGCTGAGTTTTATTTGCTGCTGTTACTGAAGTAATTCAGCCTGATGGCTTCTTCCAAAACAGAGGCGATTCTCTCTCTCTCTCTCTCCCCCTCCCTCTCAATGTAACAGATCCAAGTTGCTTATTTGCTGTCAGCAGATATTAATTGCAAAACCAGATCTGATCAACTACAGTGGATGGCAACAAAACTACGGAAAACCTACACTTTGTTGTCATCTAGTGGTCATCTATGGTTTTGACATACATGATACAGTAGTTCTTATAGAATAACATAATTACAACAGAATAGCAGAGTTGGAAGGGACCTTGGAAATTTTCTAATCCAATCACCTGCTCAAGCAGGAGATCCTATGCCAGTGATGGAACTGCTTTGCACACACGTGTCTGGGCCACAACCCAAAAGAGGAGCTGCCCAGAGGGCATGCACATGCCGGAAAATGAACTTCCCATTTCCAGTGTGCATATGCACACCAACCAGCTAGTCTTCCGGTTAATGGTGTGCATGCACATGCGACGATCAGCTGGACGGTGCTCATGCTCATGTCAGAAAATGGAAGACCAGTTTCAGGGCACTGCCGCGCACACGAAGGCCAGCTGATCATTGCGCGTGCATACATGCCGGAAACCTAGAAGAGGAATGGGCAACGGCGCACGTGCCAGGCGACATGGCTCTGTGTGACACTTCAGGCACGCATGCCATAGGTTCGCTATCAGTAAGCAAAATGAGCTGTCTGAGTGCATCTTCTAGGTTTTTAACCCATCCGTCTTTAATCTTCCAGGTTAAAGAGTGTTGTGTGAATGCAGTCAAGCTATTAGTTGTCAATTCAAATGAAGTTGTCCATCTGTGGAAAGAAATAATATTTGAGAATGGCTAGGAAATCTGGAGGTTTGGAATCCTAATCAAGAGAGGGAGGGAGGGGGGATGGAGGGAGGGAGGAAGGAAGGAAGGAAGGAGGGAGGGAAGGAAGGAAGGAAGGAAGGAAGGAAAGAAAGAAAGAAAGAAAGAAAGAAAGAAAGAAAGAAAGAAAGAAAGAAAGAAAGAAAGAAAGCAAATAATCAAAATATGAATGCCACCTCTCTTCCACCTTTTTATGGATGTAGAAAGGGAGATTTCTAATATTGTGGCTTCTTGTTCACCAATGGGGGAAAAATACAGTTGTTAGCAATGTTTATCCTTTCTACGTTTCTGTTTATAATCTGGATCTAGAGATGGAGGAAAATGCCATATTTAATACAGCCAAACTTAGTCCATCTTTATGCCACTGCCCCTCCAAAGGGAATGGGCGACTCCTAGTGGCTAAGATCAGTTGTGCGCAAAAGGCACCAGCAATTGCCTGCTTAGAAAAAAACATATTTCAAACAGCCCCAATAAAGGAGAATCTAGATTCACGAGCTCCAGTTTCTCTTCCTTTGTTCTACTCTCCCGAGGTTTGGGTCTTAATGTACCCCTGGTTGTGCTGGATGAGGGAAGCACCACCCAAGAACTCATCTGGTTAGCAAAGATTTAAGGAATTTGTAGCGATTAAGGGTATCAGACTGGGAACAAAGGCGAATGCAGGGAATCCTTGACCTATAACTACCCAAAGTGATGATGAAGCCCCCCAAAGCTTCCTGGATTCAAAGTTCCAACAGCTGTTCCCCTTTATGGTCATGTGACTCCATTTTGGGTGCTCAACAACAGCATGCATTTATGACCATTTGCAGCACCCTAAAGTCACATGAATGTGATTCAAGATATTTTTGCAGGAAATTATCACATATAGGTATTCATTGATTTACAGCAATTTGTTCAGTAACCGTTTGAATAAAGTGACTTATGACCACTTTTTTACACTTGGGACTGTTGGAAGAAATGTCCTTCTGGGTTTGGCTCTAAGTGGGGAAAAAGACACTGGAGACATGGAGGCTGCTTGGAAAGATGGTTTAATGGTGAACAGGACCACAAGGCTTGAGTCTTGAACAGAAAAGGTGATCACATGCTTCAATGTTGGGTGAAGAGAGGAGGATGAGATGGTGAAAGTTCCTGGCTTTATATTCTCTGTTCAGCCCCACCTCTCTGTTTCCTATTCCTGTGTAAGAAAATGTATTCTGATTGGTTGTCAAACTCCCATGGGGCCATGCAGGGGCAACACTCTAGGCTGTGTTTTGAGTCTCAAGTTTGGTTGAGTTCTAAGATGCCATGTGGTGAGTTGAGTAAAGGGCTAATACTATCATGCCTTAATCCCATCACCCTGGAGCTGAAGGGGAGAACTCTTTATTATGTAGAATAGACTGGCGTGTGCATCTTAATGGCCCATTGACAAAGCAGAAACAGATTTCTATGGAACATTCTTGGGATATTAGAAGGGAGATGGTAGAAACCCAACAACTAAATAACTAAATCTGTATATGATCTACTTATACAATAAATGTTTCAGGACCATTAATTCTGCTTAATGGTGTGTCTTTCCTATTGTTGTGGCTTATTTGGCCAACAATAAAATAAATGTAATTAACTTACAAGGCATAATATTGTATTTACTTACTCACTCACTCAGGTTTCTATGCTGCTCAATCCAAAGATTCCTGTTCCAGTAAATATCATTAAAACAATAAAAAAAAGTCAGAATAAACAACCCATCCCAATTGTACCTCATTGGTCAACAGTACCAATATCCTTTGGGGGGAGGTTCAATCATCCTCCCCTCAAGAATGTCTGCAATGGGGTTTAAAATATCAAATCAAAAGGATGACTTTGATTTTGCAAAGCCTATTGGTTTTTCCCCCCTTGTTTTTATACTCTTTTTTTTTTTTTTTTTTGGATACCCCTGTCAACCCCCAAAGCGTTTTAGGAAAATAAAAACAGATCTACAGAAGTATAGCCAGGAAAAGGCTGACTTTGCCTTTAAATTGTTTGGGGATGGGGAAGACTTTGCTCAAAAGGCTCATGCACGGCTTGTTTCTGTTTAGGTATTTCTATCGCTTGGATCTAAGGACTCCTTCAATTCTGTTGCCCAAGGAAAAAAATATCCGTGCACAAAGTTGTTTAGATAACGATGCTGAACAGTAAACTAAACAGCTACACATTGGCCTAATGTGCCTTGTGAACCAAATCCTTGTAGTTAATATATGGGTCAATCTGTTGTACAAACGATGAAAATTGGATTAATGGAATAAACCATGCTTAAGTTCACCTTGGGTAATTCTGGCAGAGGGGATTTGAATTTAAATGTCCTTTGTGAATAAATATTTCCTCTTCTGCAAGGGGAGACGATATGAACGCTGAGGAGCAATCGGAAAACTATCTCCTCTTGAACAAGATGTAGAAACTAGTTGTCTCCAAAGTCCATTTTAGTTTCTAGACCACATTTTTAAAAGATAATGGAGGAGACTCCAGTATAGGTAGTCCTTGACTTGTGATGGGTTGCTTAGCAATCATTTGAGTTCCTACAGGCGCCCTCCTAAAGGTACTTATCACACAGAAGTTCTGACAGTTGCTCCCCCCCCCCCTTGTCGCATGGCCATATTTTGGGCACTCAGTTGCTGCCCAACATTCATGGCCTTTTGCAGCCTCGCCTGTCATGTGACCACAATTTACGTTTTTCCTGAAAACCAAGGCTTACTTCCGATTTAGGGCAAACAATGGGTTCGTTTTAATGACTGTGAGTTTTCTTAATGACTGCATTGTTCATTTTATGATCATTACAAACAAAAGCCATAAAATCAGGTCGGTCACTTGATGACCCACTTTACGACTGTCCCAACTTACCATCCTAATTGGCAAACTCCAGTAGGGTCGTAAGTTGAGGACTACCTCTAGTTATTGGATGGGTGAGGGGTAAATCTGGTGTCCCTTCAGATTATGACATGACAGTCACAGCTGGGAAGATGCTGTTGGATCCCATCATTTCCCCAGGGACTTTGCAGCTATGACCTCAGTTTCCAATAAACGAGAACCTCCATGTTTTATGAGTCTGACATGAAGAGAAGGGAGGCTGTATTTGCATTTAATAACTCTTGATTAGATTCCCTTCTGTGCTGCGGGGCGCCAGGAACAACAGAGCCACCAGCTGCTGGGAATTTGAAAGTTGGCGTCCTGTTTGAGAACCGAGCATAAATATCTGTCTTCGATCCTTGGCTGTTTGGGGAAAAGTCATAAGTAGGGGCATAGAAAGAGGGAGGAGGGCTGAGATCAGCATGCTGAATTAAAGCAGCCCACTTGAAAGAAAACTTTTGTGAGGAGAGGAAGCTATTAAAAACATGTTAATTTGGGGCAGGGGTCCCCAGCCCCTGGGCCAGAGCCACTACCGGGGTGTGAGCTGCTCAGAACTGGGCCGCTTGAAGCTTGCCTGCCACTCATGCACAACTATTGCCTCTCCCAACACACACGCACACCCCTCGGTCTGCAAAGATGAAAAGCTGGGAAACTCTGATTTAGGGGGATTAAATGTTATGTTTTCAAGCAATTTCTATACACCCTGTGACAGGCCTTCAACTCAGGGTCTGTATATAAATCCAAGAGCTTCTTTTAATCCCCTCTTCTTCCTTTCTGGCAACATCTGTCCAGATGCTTTTATTATACAGAGGAGATCCCACTGATCCTTTCCACAACACACCAATGGGGATTTTACTCCAGGCTACCTGAATGAATCCCAAGGACTCAAGAGTGGCCTTGGCTGAATCAATCCAGAATTACAGTGACCAATCTTGAATCATCTTTATTCCTTGAATCGTAAAACCCAGATAACCAGAAGCCGGGTAGAAAGACAGGGCACCTTCTGTTTCCTGGATGGCATGCTGATGACCACTCAGGATCCCTTCTGAAGCTAAACCATAATGCTCCTCAATGACTGCTAATGACTCAATGATGTCTCTGCTCAGTGCTTAGTGATGGTATTTTCTATGCTTAGGACAGATCATAAACCTGAGCAATTTCAGCTGGCCCAAGAGGAAAGCAGAACCACAGATATTTTGCAAGAACAACCCATGGGGATTCAAATTTGAGAAAATTATGCTACTACGCAAAGACCAGCAGTGGTCTGTTGCTATATGATGCCCCATGGGATTGAAGACACAGCTGTGAAAGCACCAGCTTTCTTTATACCACCTATCTCCTCTCTAGGCCACGGGGTAGAAAATGGCATTAAAACACTGCTGATTCTTGACTACAGGTAGTGCTCG
Organism: Natrix helvetica; assembly: GCF_964273705.1. NCBI lineage: Eukaryota > Metazoa > Chordata > Lepidosauria > Squamata > Natricidae > Natrix > Natrix helvetica. Next base: position 22,886,287 of record NC_138554.1, on the reverse strand, counting down.
ACTTACAACAGTTCGTTTAGTGACCGATCAAAATTACAATGGCACTGAAAAAAGTGGCTTATGACCGTTTTTCAAAGTTACGATCTTTCCAGCATCCCCATGATCATGGGATCAAAATTCAGCTGTTTGGCAACTGGTTCATATTTATGACCATTGGTGTGTCCCGGGGTCACATGATCCACTTTTGCAACTTTCTGACAAGTAAATGGAGAAACCATTCACTTAACAATCGGGTTTCTCACTTATGAACTGCAGTGATTCACTTAACAACTGAGGCAAGAAAGGTTGTAAAACGGGACAAAATTCACTTAGCAAACATCTCATTTAGCAAGAGAAATTTGGGGCTCAGTTGTGGTTGTAAGTCGAGGACTTCTTGTAGTGGCATAATTTTCTCAAATTTGAACACCCGTGGGTTCTTCTTGCAAAATGTGTAGTTCTGTTTCCCTCTTGGGCTAACTGAAATTGCTTAAGTCTACGATCTGTCCTAAGCACGAAAACGCCAGCATTCAGCACTGAGCAGAGATGTCGCTGAATCATTAATAGCCATTGAGGAGGCACAGCTGCTAAAGCACCAGCTTTCTTCATACCATCGGCCTCCTCTCCACTCCTCCACCGCTCAGTGCCTCTGAGAACCAGCTTTATCATGCAGCCCCCTCTCCAGTATCCATCAACACTTTTCAGGACTATTTTTTGTAGGTTTGTCAGGCCCCAGCCCAGAGACGACACAAAAAAAAATTCCAATGAAATCCAATCCTTTATTTGCATACATCGAATAGACAGAATCTTGCCAGACTAAAGCAATAACCTTCTAACCTAACAGATACGTCCTAAGAGATTCTAGGGCAGTGATGGCAAATCTTTTTTGGCTTGTGTGCTAAAAGCGGGGGGAGCGCAGGGGGTCGTGCGCAGGCGTGTCATACCCATAATGCTATACACATGACCACAGCGCGCATGTCCTCACGACCAGAGCTCCCCCCCCCCATTTTTGACGTGCTTTTTTTGCCCTCCCCAGGCTCCAGAGGCTTTATAGGAGCCTGGAAAGGGTGAAGACAGCCTCCCCCCCTGCCCCCTACCCCCAGAGGCCCTCTGGAGGCATCAGGAGCTTTCCTGAAGCCTCTGGAGCGTGAAAAACAGGCCATAGGGCCGGTTTTTCGCGCTCCGGAGGCTTCAGGGAAGCTCCTGAAGCCTCAGGAGGGTGAAAAATGGCCTCAAAAGAAGGCCTAAATAAGCTGGCCAGAACACATGCGCACTAGCCAGCTGACAGGGCAAGCCTCGCGTGCCCTGACAAATGGCTCCGCGTGCCACCTGTGGCACGCGTGCCATAGGTTTGTCATCACAGTTCTAGGGTATGCTACATTCCAGGTCTTTAATAAAGCACTAAAACTGTGCTTAAGAATAGCAGATGAAAGGCAGGAGGGCTGTTTAATGCAATAGCAGGACTTTTCAGTTCACCACAACTTTGCCTCCACAGCAGAAGACTCCACAGCATTGTCTCACTCAAAGTCCGTGTTTTCTCGTTCTTCCTGTTATTTCCCCCGCCACACACACACACTTTAATTTCTTTTCTTTTTTGTAATTTCCCTGCAAGCAGAAACTTGTCTCTTTGCTCTGTTTTAAAGCTTTGCACCCATCCACTCTGCATGAGAACAGGTTGCCATAAATCGGAAGGCTGGAGACCATCACTCCAGTTAAGATTGGGAAAGATTAGCATTGTAACTCCAGGTTGAAACTACTCATCAGTATGATCCTCAGTAAAGAGGCCTGGAGTAACCCAACCTTCCTTATTGCCTGTGGAGAGGAAGCAGCAAGATCGGTGCATGGAGGAGTTTTTATCCCAATCCCCTTGCTAGTTCAGTCCATCTCTACCTCTCACAATGGGTTTGGCCTGCTCTGGGTCCTGAATCCCTGAGCCCAGGCGTCTGGTTGCTAAGTTACCATTCTAGAACTCCCAGGTTCTATGACACTTCTCTGCGATTCTGACACCACCATCCATGCCACAGCCCAGCCTCCTTCCCAGGCCCACCCGGACTGCACAACTTGAAGATCGGCTCTACCAATCTTTCCCCTGTTCCTGTGAGGAGCCTGCAGTGGGCATCTGCCCCACATGGAACTGACATCCCTAAAGGGAGAGAGATATGAGCCAGCCTAGCCTGGCTTTATTTATTTATCTAGTGCTGGTTTTGAAAGGTAAGAGAAGAAGGAACTTCAAGAAGGATTGCAGTGGGAGGAGACACCAGCAAGGGACAGCCTCTCCCTCCCCCTCCTCATTCTCTTCTTCCTCCTCCTTTCTGATTTTGTGCCCTTTCCTCCCACCAGGTATTAATGGAAGTTTCTTCAAGCCTGTCAGTGAGTAAAAATCAGCATTTATTATTTCCTTTTTTAATTTGTTCTCATTCCCCCCACCCCTTCCTTAAATACTTAGCCCAAAAGCCTGCACTCAAAAAGGTCAAAGTGCTCCCTCTGGAGGCAACAAGAGGAGGCACAGCCCCATTTGTCAACTGTGCTGTTTTGGTGACTTGTGTAGGTTAATGTTGTTGACATAGATACACTGTAGTCTGGGGCGGTAGGCTCAGTTTTGGGATCAACATCAGTACCTGGTCCTGTTGCAAAGAAAGAGAATTGTTTGAGGAAACTCAGCTTTGTACCTTGGGTCGAATTGTTCTCGAATGTGGTGTCTTCTGGACAGACGGATCAGAGGACAATTCAGGGAATGGAATTAGAGATAAACCAAGTGCTTCTGGCCTTAATTGTGCTCATTTAGACCTTTCCATGGTGAAATGTAAACAGAAACAACATTCTGACTGGGATAGCCCATCCTGGAAATTCCTCCCTTGCTGCTAAATCATAAGGATCACTTCTCACTTGGTGTATTTGGTGTATTTTCAACTCTGATGCACAATTCTTCTAAGAAACAACACAGAACTATAGATCAGCCTTCCCCAACGAGATACTTTCAAATATCATGAAGCCATGATGGGCCATGCGGTCAGACTAGCAAAGCAGCGGCTATCGCAGTTTAGAGAAGGTAGGGGTAAAGTTTGAAGATAAAATGGTTGTTTCTCCCTGGGTTTCCAGCCACTGACGCCCAGAGAGCGTCTCTTTCGTTTAGGTTGGTTCTCTACTTGATTAGTTGCCATTTGTCTTAGATTTGAACTAGCCAGCCTTAAAGAGAGGACTGCCTATTGCAGGAAGGACATGATGTGGCCACTAATGTAATACAAAAGAGAGCAGCAAAGTAAGGCAGGTGAAGACGTAGGGCACGGGTGTCGCGCTTGATTTCATTGAGAGCCGCATCAGGATTGTGTTTGACCTCGGGGGCCCGGGATGGGCATGGCGAGCTCAACGTCACTTATGTCGGGGGGGCCCTGTGGTGGCCCAAGCACTTTGCCAGCAAAAATGGGCTCCCGAGCTCTGTTTTCGGCTGCGACAGCCTCCTGTGAAAGCCTCCTACAACCCATTGCCAGGGAAAATGGAGCTTGGGAGGGCTGCCATGAGCTCCATTTTCCCTGGCAGAGGAACTGCCAGCTAGTCCTTTGCTGTTTCCAGGGCAGCCCCACGGGCCTGATCTAAGCACCCCACAGGCCAGGTCCGGCCCACAGGCCTTGAATTTGACACCCCTGATGTAGGGAGTTTGGGGCTCTTTACTTGCATGGACCTTATAATGTCGAAAGCTACCACCCCATCATTTGACATTTTGCTTTATCATTAAAGAGGCCTCCTTATAGTTAAATATAGCTGCCTGTCACCCTCAGCTCCAATGAAGCTTTTTTTTTTAGAGTTAACAGGCACATTAGGCTCCATTCTCCTTGCCTTTGGGTGGTTTCCATCCAGAAATAAGTACAAAAGTTCAAAATATTTCCCTATTTGATTGATTAATATCATGATTTGGTCAGTTTTCAAGAACATCTGCATTGTGACTCTTCCCTCACGGTCTTTACTTCAACACAACATGTGAAGCCATAATGTTAGTCACCACAACTGTGCTGAATTATGTCTTTGTGTTCGTGTTGACAAGCGGGAAGAACAAAATGAGGCAGATACTGAGGTGAGATGTTCTCCATTTCTTCTAGCCTGCCGACTGGAATCCTCATCGAAAAAACTCTGTGGTGGTGAAGCAGAGATTTTCTATCCTCACCAATGCTTACTGAAAGGATGCTGTTACAAGAATAACTCCTGCTACTACCACATTCTTGATGGTAAAACCAAGAACTATCCAGAAATTGATGCTCCTGTTAATTCCCGTGTCTAGTTATCTTCCTTCTGAGGAACCAACTCTGTTTCAAGAAGGCCATTTTCTCCCATGTCCCTACGCGAGTATTTTCAATATAAACTTCTACTAATTGTCATATCTAGGTGACTTCCAGCAAAGGATTCTGGAGGTTGTAGTTTGAAGGGATCTTGGGAAGCTTTCCTCAAAGGATGCTTTCCAGTTGTGTTTAGAGTACAACTCTTAGCCTGGAGGATGGAGAAAGACTGGATTAGTAGTTTGTTCTTTGTTAGCCTTCCCCAGCCTGGTGCCCTACCAAGGTGTTGAGGTCTCAGATAGCTGAGAAGGGAGGTCAGATGTCCAGCCATGGCAACTTTTAAGACCTGTGGACTTCAACTCCCCATTTAGTCATACTGGCTGGGGAATCTAAGAGTTGACACCCACAAATCTTAAAGTCACCAAGATTAGACACCCCTAAAGTAGATGTTGCAATTCTGAAATATTGGTGAATGTCCATTGGAGGGGCCTTCTCAGCCCTCCCCTTTTTCCAGCGATGTCATTTTCTTAAGAGATAGCATGACAGCTAGATCAGTTTGCATCTGCTCTATAAACATAAATGGTACATTGTGGTTGGAGAAAACATTTTCTGTTTTTCTTGATAAGTGGATGCATTGTGATTTGGAGAGGCGTTTGAAGCGCTGGTTGTTTAAGTGTCACAGGCCCCAGTTGGTCAACTCCTGTGACATAATTGACAATAAGGAACTCATATCTCTTCCATTTAATTTTCTTTGTTTCGGAAGGACGTGAAAAAACTACTGGAAAACCTAGAAGTAGTTTGATAACCCTTTATCGGTGGGGTGAAGGAACCCGCACTTCTAAAGCTTTCCCCAAACAGTGCCTTTTTCACGTAAGGAAACATATATGTTGCAGAAAAAGCTAACAACCCATATCGCAGGTTAGGTTTTAATCATGAAAAGTCAAGAAGCAATAAAGCTAAACAAGCTGTCAACTGAAAGGTTTTTTTAAAAAAAACTTTTTAGCAGACCATCTTATATGAGGGACATTTTTATTTGCATTTAGAAGTGGCATTGTTCAGCAAATAATATACTGGTAGAAATTGTTTAACTAACATTGCTCAGGATTAGTTTTTTCCACTGCTGAGATAACTAGAATTAAAATTACACAGACGGCCCTTGATACTGGGGGAATTTAATTTTCCACTGAGTTGGTAGGGTGGTTTTCTTCTCACAAAGTTAAAAAAAGCAGAGTGGGGTGTGACAATGCTCCTGTACACTCTTTGACCAGATTGCCTGGCTCTTCTGCTATTCATTCTATATGGGTTGGGTAGTGCAGGATAATGCATTTCAGGTGGCTTATTTTAAGGTCTATCTGTACGGTCAATGAGGACCTGTTTGGTGTAGTAGTTAAGGCAGAGATGGATTCCTACCAGTTTGGACCAGTTCGGCCGAGTAGGTAGTAACTTGGCCTGCCACGCCCCCAAACCGGTTCTATCGGCACCAGCAGCATCTTGATTTTTTGGTCCTGAGCATGTGCAGAATAATCTTTATTGCAAAAATGTACACCACCACCCCCCGTTTCTAATGTTGTGCACATGTGCAGACCTTTAAAGGTGCAAATGAGCACATTCATGGAGCTCACGTTTGGTTTGTGCACGAGCGAAGCATGAGTACATGAGTGCAAAAAATTTTGTGCGCCAAACCAGCAGTAATGCCAGCAGCAACCCACCCCTAAGTTAAGGCATCAGGCTAGAAACCAGGAGAATGAGAGTCCTACTCTCACTTTAGGTACAAAGCTAGGGGTGTGATCCTGGGCCAGTTATTCTCTCTCAGGCCTTGGAAGGAGGCAAGGGCAAGCCACTTCTGAAATGTTGCCACTTGTACTGACCAGTTCTGGAGAATTGGTAGCAAAAATTTTGAGTAGTTCGGAGAACTGGTAAATACCGCCTCTGACTGGCCCCGCCCCATCTATTCTCTGCCTCCCGAGTCCCAGCTGATTGGGAGGAAAGGGAGATTTTGCAGTATCCTTCCCCTGCCATGCCCACCAACTGGGTTCCTGCCAGTTCTAACCTCTTATATAGAAGAGGTTCCACAAATCTACAGTGCCGTTTAGAACGGGTTCCAGCTCCCTCCTCCTGCCCATCCGCACATCATCAAGATGAAGAGCGAGAGGAGGAATTCTGGGAGTTGAAGTCCACAAGTCTTAAAGCTGTCAAGTTTGAACACCCCTGGGTTTTTTTTTTCCTAAAGGGTTGGGGATGCAAGGGTCTTGTAACTTGACAGCTTTAAGACTTGCGTGCTTCAAATGCCAGAGTTCCTGAGCCAACATTTTGGTTGCTAAGCAAGAGCGTTGTTAAGTGAGTTTCACCACATTTTACATTGGCCATGCCCACCCAGTCACATGGCCAGCAAGCCACTCCCACAAAGCAGGCCACACCTACAGAAGAGGTTCTAAAAAAAATTGAAAGCCACCACTGCCACCAAGCCACACCCACCAAGCCACACCATGCCCACCAAGCCATGCCCACAGAACCAATAGTAAAAATAATTGAATCCCACCACTGGTTGGACCTCTTTACATTGCATGATGGCCTGTTATCTTAGGATGGGGGAATATCATAGATTAGGTTGGAGTCCTCATCCTCACATGCTGATGTTCTACATAGGCGACTTTTTCTTGGGATAAACAAAATGTTCACATATACAACCCCATCAGCCCAACTCCGCTAAATAATACTGTTTTCCCACTGGATTATGCTGCATGTATTTCATTGATCTTCCATTCTTTTTTTAAAAAAAAAATATTGTGCACATTAAATTATAAACCTCATGACAAGTTGTTGCTGAAAGGCATTACATACTGAACAAAATAAAATCAGTCCAGAGATTGGTCAGGGAAAAAAAAGTAGGAGAAGCATGATAGATATCATCATTACAAACCTCTGAACTGGACAGGAATCTTGGCACTGAGAAAATAATATCCAAGTACTGTGTATACTGTAAGAAAGAAGTTCTTCTATAAATTAGTGTTCTCAGACAAAGTCTTCACCAGTCTTGGGGGGCTTGCTGAGGATAGTTGTCCGGCCTCTCCTTTCAATTGTATTTTCTCCCAGGCGTTACAGGAAGTGCTAAATTTGTGGACTATTAACCAGTGTTCATTTATTTATTTATTTAGATTGGAAGGCTGTCTGACTCCCAAATAATACTGGGTATTTTGGATAGTCAAAAGGGGGGGGAAAACCAAAATCAAACAAGTGAAAATGAAAAAGAGAGCTATAAACAAACAAACAAACAAACAAACATTCTAAGGAATCTAGTGTCGGCCTGGAGCAAAGCTAATTTTTCAAAGTCTTATGTAACCCTTGTAGGGTTAAAGCCACATAGAACATAGAATAGTAGGGTTGGAAGGGATCTTCTAATCCAACATCCTGCTGAAGCAGGAGATCCTATACCAGTGATGGCTAACATTTTCGTTGTCGTGTGCTGAAAGGGCGTGCATGTTCCACAACCACAGTGCAATGTGTGCGCGACAACCCCTGACCCCTCTGCATGCTCATGGGCTCCCCCTGTGCTCCTTGCTCCCCTCTGTGCATGCGCACATTACTTCCCCACACCCAGTTTTGGGCCTAGCAGGCATCTCTGAAGTCTTCTGGGACCAAAACGGGGCACGGCCCCCCCACTGCACCCCCTGTGGCCCGTTTTGTGCCTAGCAGGCCTGCCTGAAGCCTCCTGGAACCAAAAATGGGGCGCGGAAGAGCATCCTGCGCATTCACACATGAGCCTCCCTGTGCATTCATGTGCATCTCCCACATGCGCCTCGCCCCTCACGCATGCACGGCAGAGACCCAAAAACCAGCTGGTCAGTAGGGGGCATGCGCGCATGCGCGGTAGACCTGAGTTGGGGCAACAGCTCATGTGCCTGCAGAGAGAGCTCTGTCTACCACCTGTGCCATGCGTGCCATAGGTTCGCTATCCCGGTCCTATACCATTCCAGACAAATACTTGTCCGGGAATGTCCATAATGAATCGTTGGTGAGATACTTTTTCAGACGGATGACGTATGGGATCCCACTAGACAAAACTGCTTAATTGAGGAGATCCAGCGTTCTTCCCGCCCACCCCATTTACAGGTGATACCGCAAATAACCAGGCCATATTCCACAAAGAATTTTTTAGGTGAAAACCAGCAGCTTTGTATTGCACCCGGAAGCCCTCTGGCAAACAGTGCAGTGACAGAGCAGTGAGGGCGGATGGGCAGAGGGAGGCACATCCATAACTGCTTGTGCTACTGCTTGTCTTTTGACTAGTTGTCACTTCTGGGTGGCCTTCAGAGGCAGCCCCAGTAGACCATTTTGCAATCCAATTGTGAGGTGAGGACGATACGACCGATAGGCTGCTCCTATTCTAGGAAATGGGCACAATAGGTACATAAGATGGACCCACGCAAAGATTCTTCGGGCTACATGAGCCCAGGTGGCGCAGTGGTTAGAGTGCAGTACTGCAGGCTACTTCAGCTGACTGCTAGCAGAAGCTCAGCAGTTCGAATCTCGCAAGGCTCAAGGTTGACTCAGCCTTCCATCCTTCCGAGGTGGGTAAAATGAGGACCCAGATTGTTGGAGGCAATAGGCTGACTCTAAACCGCTTAGAGAGGGCTGTAAAAGCACTGTGAAGTGGTATACAAGTCTAAGTGCTATTGCTATTGCTAAAGTTGCCACCAGCTCTCTAAGCAGTCATTGTAAGCCAAGGCAGAACCCCAGGCTCTCCCCAATATCCCACAAAGCCCCCCCCCCAAATTCCATGGGTTCATTCAAAGACACTATAGGAAATTAAAAATTGTAGCATGGGGACTGCCGTCTTGAATTGCGCAACTCAGCAGCTTCCCCAATCCTGCAGAGAGTGGCATATTGCTGATCCCGCTGCCACAATCATTATCAAGGGATAGTGAAACGAGAGCGTTGCAAAAGGTTCCCACAATTAGACATCTCCTGACCTCACTTCTCAGCCTGAGCAACACCTGTTGTTGTTTTTTCCCCTTGCAGTTGACAAACAACGGCGCAATGCAGGCATCCTTGGAGGCATCCTTGTTGTTCTCATCATCTTAACGTGTGTCTTTTTCTCCTGGTAGGTTTTTGATCTTTGTACTTGTGGAACCTGACTGCCATACTATGTTGTGGGACATTACGGGGAGGCAGTTTTCAGCATTGATTGACATTGATTCGTTCTTTGGGATTTTAGTCACCAAAACATCGGCACCCTGAGCAGAAATAGGTAGTCCTCAACTTACAACTGGTCATTTAGTGACCATTCAAATTACAATGGAGCACAAAAGAAAAAGGGACATGTGACCTAGATTTGAAATTTTAATACCTCCTTAGGGCCCATGTTTGCATTTTGGGTGCTTGACAATGAGTCAGCATTTATAGCTGTTTGCAGTGTCCTGTGGTCACATGACTGGGGTTTATGGGTCTTTTTGTCAGAAACTGTCAAAAACAATGGGCCGCCGGGTTCACTTAATGACCGCAGCATTTTGGTAATGATTGCAGATTCATTTAATGACCGTGGTGATTTGCTTAACAACTGCTGCCCAAAAAAATAAATAAATCAGGTTGGTTTCACTTAATGACCAGCACAATTTATAACCATAATTCCAGACTCAATTCCAATCATAAGTAGAGGATTATCTGTATGTACTTCACTTTCTTTTGCTCAATTCCGAGATTTGTGGGAGTTGAGCCTCCAGTAGGTGGCAATTGCATTATGCATTTTTTTTTTATTTTTTGATCTGGTGGCTCCCATATTTTCAGATCATATCTAGAAAACTATCCATACCACAGCTTTTCTGTTGGAATCAGATAACAGAAGGTGTGGAACACGTTCCATGTAGAAGCCAAAGGCTAGCTTTCATGCGTAAGGTGGGAATAGAACTCACAGTCTCATAGTGATTGGCCCAAAATGCCCTGTTGGTTTTCATGCCTAAAGTGGGGGACTAGAACTTATATCTCCTGGTGATCGGCCCAAAATCCCCAGCTGGCTTTCATGTCTAAAACAGGACCAGAACTCGCAGCCAAGAGATTGTAACCTTGTAAGCTTGTTCTGTGTTGAAATCCTTCCTTTCCGTAACAAAGCTGGAAGTTCTTTGCTGAAATTCTACACTGAAGTGTAATATAGTTCTTTATTATACAGCAGTTCCTGTTGTATGGGTGTGCCTGTAGCATATCCATAGTACAGCAGCAGAGCACAATGTTGTGTTCCTTGATTTCTCCAAGTGGAGCCAGTAAAATTACTACCCAAAAGATAGTTTTGCTTCTCACCAGTTTCTCCATGCCCACATGAGACATTTTGGTTGGACATGACGACAAGGAATCACAACAGTTGTGGTATTCAGCTGGTTCTCTCTGGTTTGGGCGAACCGGTAGCGGCGGCGGCAAGAGGCTCCGCTGACCCACCACGATGTAATGTGTGATCTTCTGTGTATGTGCAGAAGGCAGCGCACATGCGCGGAAGGTGACACATGCACTCACATTTGTGAACCAGTAGGGAAGGTAAATGAATCCCTCCGCTGAGTCACACCTCCTGTCACCTTATCTGTTAACATAAAGGCTAAATCTAAATTGGAAGAAAGAGAAAAGATTTGGATGTACATATTTGTGTTTCAATTCACGGACAAAACCACCCACCGTGTGGAGAACCATTCCCTGCATTTATGGTACATGCACTAACCATTTGCTCACATTCAGCTTAGGATGAAAGCTGTTTTCAGGACACTCATTGGACAGCTCATACATCAATCATGAAGCACAGCACTTCCCTGAGACCCCACCCCCACCCCTTTGCAGAGTATGGCTGTGCATCAACCTGATTGGCTGCCTCTTCTGTCAGTCAGACAGCCACTCTTTCTCTTCCCCCAGCCCTCTGGAACAGTTTCAAAGGGAAAATATGCAGTGAGAAAACCATAAATGAGTGAGGGCAGTGGTGGGTTCCTACTGGTTCGGATCGTTTCAGCCGAACCGGTAGTGTTTTGGCGGCCTGGGTCACTGGAACCAGCAGCGACCCAGGCCTTTCATGCCCCCCGAACCGGTTCTCCTATGGCGGCACCATCTTGATTTTCGGTACTGCGCATGCACATTAAAAAAAATTTTTTTTAATGTTTTGCGCATGCACAGACCTATTTATGTGCACACATTTTTTTTGCACAGAACCGGCAGTAATGCTGGCAGCAACCCACCAGAAAGTGGGGGTAATTGAGGTACTTGTAGCAATAGAAATATACAACCACACACCTGTGTAATACAACTGTCCAAATGGGGTGGGCCTGTGATGAGGGAGACAAGATGATGTCTGTGTACCCAAGTACTGGTAGGACTGCAATCCTGGACAGGATATGGATGATGTCAGTGGAAGAATACAGGTGGTTCTTCACCATTTGTTTAGCAAATTTTCAAAGTTCCAATGGGACTGAAAAAAAAGTGACTTATGACGAGTCCTTGCACTTAGGACCACTGCAGTGTCCCCACCATCATGAGATCAGAATTCGAACCCTTGGCAACCGGCATGTATTTCAGACAGTTGCAGAGTCCCCACAATCACCTGGCAGCCATTTGCCACTTCCCAGCTGGCGGAAGCTGGATTTGCGTAACAACCGTAAGATTCACTTAATAACATGAACTGTGGCAATTCGCTTAAAGACCACAGCAAAAAAGAAGGTTGCAAAATCTGGTTTGACTCACTCAATGACTGCCTCGCTTAGTGGTGGACATTCAGTCCAACTCTGGTTGTAAGTCAGGGATTGCCTGTAACTATCCATCATGTTTTAATCCATATATGCAGCTTAACCCCAGGTGTCCAGAAGGGACTGGAGCAGTGGTGAAATTCAGTTTTCTTACTACCGGTTCTGTGGACATGGCGGGGGAAGGATACTGCAAAATCTCCATTCCCTCCCCACTCGGGGGCCAGCCAGAGGTAGCATTTGCCGGTTCTCTGAACTACTCAAAATTTCCACTACCGGTTCTCCAGAACCTGTCAGAACCTGCTGGATTTCACCCCTGAACTCCTGCTCAGAGTTTGTCAAATGCACATAGGCACATCTTTTACTTCCCATCCCCGAATCTGATGTTGTTCTTTCCTACACAGGAGATTTAGAGAGTTGCAGAAGAAGGAAAAAGCATCTCGGACGTCACGAGGTGGGAGTGAAATGGCCGATTACTTAGTCAAGCTCTTAGATGAGGAAAGCGAGGCTGACGACTACAAAGGACATGAGCTACTCGATTCCTGGGCCCAAGGAAGTTACTCACCTGAGCCAGGAGGAGGATTAGCAGGACAAGAGTGGAGTCCGGAGCTTGGCTCTGAAGCCAGTCCTGAACCAATTCAACTAGCAGAACCGCCTCCCCCAAAGCCAGAACCTGCAGGTGGACCCCCACCCCCTTCAGAGCCACCCCCACCCCCACCACCGCCACCGCCAGAAGCAGCACCACCACCACCTCCGCCGCCTCCGCCGCCACCACCACCTCCACCTCCAGAAGGAGCACCGCCACCACCACCACCACCACCACCTGGAGGACCACCACCACCGGCGCCACCACCTGGACAACCAGGAGCTCCACCACCAGCACCGCCACCACCATCTGGAGAACCTCCACCTGCTCCACCCCCTGCTCCTCCACCCGCTCCACCAGGAGAACCTCCACCCGCCCCTCCTCCACCCCCTCCACCCGCCCCTCCTCCGGCCCCTCCTCCGGCCCCACCTCCTCCCTAGCATGATTTTGGAATCTCCGGACACATTTATGGTCACCAATAAAAGAGTATAGTTTTCTTTCTCTCACGTTGATTGATTGGATCAGGGTTCCTAAATTTATAAGCGCCCAAGAAGAATCCATGCATTTCTGCAGGGCTAAAGGGTCTCTCTCCCTGCTCAGCTCTCCCTCTCTAAAACCTGCCCCAGCTGCTATTCTTCTCACTTTCTACCTTGTTGCTTGTCTGGTTTCAAAGCTTAAAGATAAAAAGTTATTCGTTGCCATGTGTAGAAAGTTGCCGTCACAAATCTCAAGGGCACTGGACGTTTTTTAGACTCAGATGAACCAAGAAAGGATGAAAAAGTGGGTAAGAAAAGAATGAAAGCTAGTTGGATTTAGAATAGTAACACTAGTATTACAGTAGCAGTCCTCGATTTACAGCAGTTTGTTTAGTGGCTGTTCAAAATTGTAACGGCACTGAAAAAAATGTGACTTACGATTGTTTTTCACCGTTACGAGCTTTGCAGCATCCCCACAGTCACGTGATCAAAATCCAGATGGTTGTCAACAAGTTCGTATTTATGATGGTTACCATGTCCCAGGTCCCACGTGTTCACCTTTTGCGACTTTCTGACAATCAAAGTCAATGGGGAAGCTAGATTCACTTAGCAACTGTGTTGCTAATTTATTAACTGCAGTGATTCACTTAACAACTGTGGCAAGAAAGGTTGCAAAATTAGACAAAACTCACTTGACAAATGTCTTTCTTAACATCAGAAATGTTGGGATCAATTGTGGTTGAACTTTGAGGACTACCTGTGCTAGTGTTGGAAAAAATGTCCTTCTGGGTTCAGTTCCAAGTGGGGAAAAAGACACTGGAAACCTGGATGCTGCTTGGAAAGATGGTTTCATGGTGGACAGGACCACATGGCTTGAGGTCCTGAACAGAAAAGGTGATCACATGCTTCCAGATGTTGGGTAAAGAAGAAGAGAGAGAAGAAGGGGCTTGCTGGGTTTTTATACTCCCCACGTTCGGCCCCACCTCTCTGTTTCCTGTTCCTGTGTAAGAAATGTATTCTGATTGGTTGTCAGAATCCCATGGGGCCATGCAGGGGCAACTCTCTAGGCTGTGTTTTGAATCCCAAGTTTGATTGAGTTTCCAGATGCCATGTGGTAAATTTGTGTAGAAGGCTAATCCCACCTTTATTATGTAACGTAGACTAGCTCAGGCTTTAATGGTTCATTGACAAAAGGGGGAGGGCAGGAAGCTGCAGGGAGCTACTGTGTCTTTAAAAACATGTTTCTCCCTTTTCACATCCAGGAAAATATAATAATCTGCCTTCTTAATATTTCCCAGGATATTTCAGTTTTCTAGCAGAGGGGTGGGTTTTAACTTCCTACAATCCCTAATTTTTTTTAACATGTGAATGGGACACACACGTTCTTGGCAAAAGACTAAAATTGATCAGGTCAAGGAGGTTAATTTTTTTTTCTGATGCAAAGGGAGAGGCATTGAGAGAGGCAGCAGGGGGGGGGGGGGAAATCCTTCAGTGGCTCCCAGAGAGCTTTCAACCATGAAGGTCTAACAGTCAGGGCAAAAGTTCTGGAAAGAAATTTACAGTATCCAATTTGCTATGCCAATTAATTTCAGTTGTTTGATATCACTTTCTGTGAGCTTACAGACAGGTTACAAGCAAGCAGAAGTCTCAAAATTCTTCACAGCCATGGATTTACCTTTTAAATTACTACAGGCTGCACATTTCCAATGGATGGTTCTTGAACCTGCCCCAGCTCTTATTTTAGTGAGGCCAAATGGAGTTTAGCCAGTGTGCAATCCAAGCTATTTAGTATTTTTAAAATTACACACAATGAGCCCTGGGACTCCTACTCATGAGACCACCAGTGCAACATATCCTGCTTTACTGGGCAACTGGGCAGCATCATTTGTGAGTCACAGTCAGGGTTTGGGTTTTGGAGATCCTTTCTGCTAGGTCTTCAAGTGAGGGAATTTTCCCTCCCCCATTGGATTAAAAGGGAGATATGATTACTTGGGCTTTAGTGCCACCGAGCAGAAATCAACCTAGGAGAAGCTCTGTGGAGGTAAGTGAAAGGAATAAAATTCAATTTGATTTTGAATGGGGTGTCTGTCTCTCTCTCTGTCTGTCTCTGTCTCTGTCTCTGTTTCTGTCTCTGTCTCTCTCTCTCTCTCTCTCTCTCTGTGTGTGTGTGTGTAGCTGCTTCTACAATACAGAAAATACAGACATTTTGGATAAATTTCCCTCCCACCAGACAGAAATCTAAAGTGTTCAGAACTTGCTGTGCTAGCCTCTCTCAAATACAATTCTTACATGAGTACATTAAACTGATTACAATATAAATGAGACAAGAAAGAAAACCTTACAAAGAATTTCTGTGAATGAAGCAAAGAAAGAAAACTTTACAATCAATTTCCACCCTCCCCCATAATCTTTACAGCTGTCTTCCGGGGACTGAAAAGTCTTTACTTGTCCATCGAAGGGTCCTTTCTTTCATGTCTGCTGGATGGCATTAGGCTTGGCTTGGTAAGGGTGGTCAATCAGGCTTGGGCAGGTCTGCTCCACTCTGGTTGCTGTGATGTCTTTCTAGTGGAGGCTGGATTCACACCAAATTCCTGGCTCAAATGGATGGTGTTTCCTCTGGAGACAGGACCTGGATCCATGTGCTCTGCTCATCTGTGCAGGGCTGAAAAACATGAGAACAGGGTCCCTTCCCCCACAGAAAAGGCATTGTTGGAGGATTAGAGATGGGGGTAGATAGCTTGCAAGCAGAGTTTGAAAAAACAACAACACATCAGTATTGCAGTTACTAAACAGATAAACTGGTAACTATGGGAATATCACAGATGAGAAATGGGGCTGGATTCACATGCTTCAGGAAAAAGATGAACAGATGAAATCATTTTAAACACATATAATAAGTACAAGAGTGATATTTTTTTCTGTAAATGAATTTAAAACATTCCCTCATAACTTTGGGTTGGTACTTTAAAGTACAGAGAGGGAAGGAAAAAGAATACTTCTCTTTACTCTGCTTTTGTTGGCCAAACAAACACACGGCAAAGACTCCTTTTTAAAAATTGGAGACATTTTACAATTACAATTACCTCAAGAGCGCACAAGAAATACATATACACATGAACAAAGAGAAAACGAGAGGGGGAAAAACCTCACAACTCTCAGGTTTACACACCCTAGTCATTCCCAGCACAAATCTCAGTTAAATTAGGGAAGGCACAGATCTTAACAAATAAACCACATGGTTGCACTTGCATAGAAGATAGAGAAAGAGACAAACAGACAAGAAAAAAAAACCCCAACATTTTCTCTTTTCTTTTAAGTACCTTTATTTAGCCAAATTAGTTTTCCTGTGTCATCCCTCAGCAAAGTCCATTTGGCACACAATTTCCTTGCTCTCTTTTTACTCACACCAACCAAAATAGGCATGTGCCTGGCATCCCAGGCTTCAAGGAAATCTCCGAGGACATTTCCAGCCACTGCGAGCTAATGCTTCCCATGACCCTTTAAATGTAAGGCTCACTTTGGCTTAGCTGCCAAAAGTTTCAGGGGGGAAAAGATTCTGGGAAGACACTTCGATTCCCTCACGAAGTATTCAGCACCTTCTCTACAGGGAATCACCTGGGGTTTTGGATCAAAAAGGTAACCTGGGAGGACCTCTGGCCCTCTGCAGTTTAGTATCAGCACCTCCTACACTTTTTCATGTATAATAAGCCTTTGCTTTTTTGCTTTCACAGGGCAAAAGCAACAACAACAAATTTTCATTCACTTTTCAATCCCATTTTCACACACTCTCTCCTTTCTCTAACAGAAGGTCCTGTGCTCTGGCCTGACCCCAATACTTTCCAGGCTCTCTTGGTAAAACACACAGAGGAAGCAAGGTCCAGCTGCGATTGGGAGAAGGATGCCATCCCTCACACACATGCAGGTGTAAACACATTTCCCACGCTTTGCCATGCTTTGAAATTACATTTTAGAGAATTAAAATTTAGAGGCACTCACCTTCTTTCCAAGCAGCCTTTGAGCTCAAACTCAAAACTCCTTTAAAATCTAATTCCAAATGGCTAAGGTCCAGGAAAAATCCATCCAGAGACTCAATGGGGTCTGTGCCGGCAATGGAGGCTTACATGGGCCATATCCAGTGACGTGCGGTGAGGTTTATGGCTGGCGAGGCTGGTGACATCATCAGCGCGAGCCGCGGTCCCCTTCATGTTGACTCAGGAGTCAGGAAGGAGGGGAATGGGACTACGTGTGCAGGAAGCTGAGGCAGCTTCAGCCTCCTGCACACGTGGTCCCATTCCCCGCCTTCCTGAGTCAACATGAAGGGGACTGCGGCTCGCACTCCGCGGTCCCCTTTATGTTGACTCAGGAAGGCGGGGAATGGGACCACGTGTGCAGAAGGCTCCTCAACGCCTTTTCCCTTTTCCTTTATTTTCATGATGAGAGCGGTGAGGCTTTGCCTCCCCTGCCTCCCCTGACCGCACGTCCCTGGCCATATCTATTAGTTAGGTTAGCTTGGAGTTCCATCTTTGGGTGCCAAATTGTTGGAATAAATGTCCTTCTGGGTTCAGCTCCAAGTGGAGAAAAAGACACTGGAAACATGGAGGCTGCTTGGAAAGTTTAATGGTGGACAGGACCACATGGCTTGAGGTCCTGAACAGAAAAGGTGATCACATGCTTATAGATATTGGATGAAGAAGAAAAGAGAGAAGAAGGAGCTTGCTGGGTTTTTATACTCTGTTCGGCGGCCCCACATTTCTGTTTCCTGTTCCTGTGTAAGAAATGTATTCTAATTGGTTGTCAGACTCCCATGGTGCTATGCAGGGGCAACTATCTTGGCTGTGTTTTTGAGTTCCAAGTTGCCAATGACTTACTGACAAAAGTGGGCAGGGGCAGGAAGCTGCAGGGAGCTACTCTGTCTTTAAAAACATGTTTCTCCCTTTTCACATCCAGAGAAATATAATATTCTGCCTTCTTAATATTTCCCAGGATATTTCAGTTTTCTAGCAGAGGGATGTGTTTTAACTTCCTACACTAGGAAAAGGAAAAGTTATAATAATACCACACCTGGTTTTGAAAAAAAATATACCCTCTCTCTATATATGTTTATACATTTAGAAACAGAAAGAAAGCAAAATTCATCCAGTACTGTACAGCAATAATATTACAAAGTACTATGTGGATATGGGCAGGATTTCCAGGGTACTGAATGAAGAGTCACATGTTTTTCTCAGCGAGGTCCAGTTTTAGAAGAACGTTGTCCAGCTAAATCCATCCTGCAGGTAGAGCACACAAAATCACAAGCTCGTTACAAATATTCATCTACCATACTAAAGGGAATAATGAGTAGGCTGGGATAAGAGAGGAAAGAGTCAATAATTTTCAAGCCCTGCAGCTTAAGACAGATCAGGGGGAAAGAGACGATCTATTTAAGGAGTAAATTTTCCTTGGAAGATTCTCACTTCAGTTTCTCATGGGAAGAATGGAAAAGACCCAGAATTCAGGTCATATAACATATCAATATGTCTAGATAAATGATTTTGTTCCGGAAATGCTGGAATTGTTGGAAATGTTACCGATACTCCTCAACTAACAACTGTAATTAAGCCCAGAGTTACAGCTGCCAGTTGTGGCAGTGGTTAAGCAGGTCACCATGTGAGTGACTGTGACTAATTTTTTTGCGCCTTTTTTCCCCTTTTCACCTTTTTTGAGTGAACACTGTGGTTGTTAGGTGAACACAGCAATTGTTAAGTAAGCCTGCTTTCTGCAATCACCATTTTTGATAGAAATCGGAAATAAATAAATTTCGGCAAGGCGGCCCGGCAGTGTGGGAAAGAAGGAAACCAGCCCACTGCTCGCACAAATCAAGCTGCACATGCGCTGCCCAGCTGCTTGCACGGTTCCATTTCGAATAGGCCGCGGCCCAATTGTGGGGTTGGGGACCCCTGTAGCAAAGGAGGCTGTGTTTGCAAGCAAAGGCCATTCAAGGCAGAGCAACAGGAGTTCTCCAGTTTCACCCAGACATGAAAAATGATATATGTGGCCTGTCTCCGCATATGTGGCATTAAAAGTTTAATGAGGATGCTGAAAGGTAAACAAAAGCAGTCAGCGAGGGAAGTAATAACAGGGAGGACCGAGCTCTAAAAGCAGTTTCTAGGCCATTGCAGGAAAGAGACTGCTTAATCATATATGACAGCAGTGGGATTCACTTAGGTTTACCACCAGTTTGCAACTGTGATTGCGTGCATGCATGCTTGCATTGCGCACACACCTTGCGCATATGCATGCAGCCTTCCATGCATGTGCTTTGCACGCATGCATGCAGCGTCAAAAACGAAGGTACATAGAATGTTTTGGAGCTGGGGAGGGTAGGTAGCCACCCACAGTTTGGCACTATCGGTTTTGCTGAACCAGTCCAAACCAGCTGAATGCCACCTCTGATATAATTTCTCCAGTCCAGTAGGACGCCTAGAAAAATAAAATAAAAAATGTGAGAGTCTGATATCAGTCCATTGTTTCAAGGGAAGGCAAAGAACCGACTTGGTTTAAGAAGCCATGAAGAAGTTCATCCACAATTGTTCCCCGCCTTCTCGTTTATAGGTAGTCCTCAACTTACAACAGCTCATTTACTGACCGATTGAATCACAACAGCACTGAAAAAAGTGATGTATGACCAACTTAGGGCCATTGCAGCATCCTCATGGTCAAAATTCAGACACTTGGCAACTGACTCATATTTATGACGGTTGCAATCTTCCGAGGTTATGTGATCTCCTTTTGTGACTTTCCTGACAAGCAACGTCAGTGGGGGAAGCCAGATTCAATTAACCACTGTGTCACTACCTTAACAACTGCAATGATTCACTTAACAATGATGGCAAGAAAGGTTGTTAAATGGGGCAAAACTCACCTAACAACCATCTCGCTTAGCAACATTTAAATTTGGGGTTCAATTGTGGTGGTAAGTCAAGGACTACCTGTATAGTATGTGATTTGAACTGCATTTCTAAAGGACCCTCTCTTTGCAAGGATGAAAGATATTGGCCTTCCTTGCATCTTAAAATGAGGTGGATTGTTCACTGCAGCTGTGGCCAGTTGAACCTCTAACATATGAACTATGGAACAAGGTCCACGGTTTTATTCTCACTTCCACTGTGAGAACAGCTCTTACTTTCTACGCCTTCATTTCCTCCCCACCTGCTTTTTACCATGGATTGCCCATAAAAAGAACGAGGACATGGTAAACACAGTACATTCCACAGAGTTTATGTTATGTGTATATGAGGTCAAAGAGAAGTAGGACAGATAGAAGAGAATATTGGTAGCTCAGAGTCGAACTGTGGGGTCCTTGGTGTTCTCTGAGCGTGGTTGTTTTCTTTCAGACGTTTCATTAGCCTTCATGATGATGTTACCTAGTTGGGTAATAAAATGTCAGCAAGTAAACAACCAAACTCCTCCTATGATCTATGCATCAGTTACCCAAACCTCTCCCTTTCCACAAAACATTTCCTGGGAATGAGAAAGAGCCGGTGCATATAGTTGTGACTGGGAAACCTGACTGGCAATCCTAGGATTGGAGGGATGTGGTCAGAAGTGTCTCAGGTTGAAGGGCAAAACTATGAAGACACTCTATACACACGTGAAGGGATGGTGATAATGGGATATACATATTTAGGAATCTTCATCTTTATAAAACCCAGAGGCATATTCCAGTAACAAGAGTTGGCAGCTGAGCTAGTGGTTCGAATCTCTAGTGCCACGTAATGGAGTGAGCTCCCTTTACTTGTCCCAGTTTCTGCCAACCTAGCGGTTCAAAAGCATGTAAAAATGCAAGTAGAAAAATAGGAACCACTTTGGTGGGAAGGTAACAGTATTCTGTGCGCCTTCGGCGTTTGGTCATGCCAGCCACATGACCACGAAGATGTCTTCGGATAGCACTGGCTCTTCGGCTTTGAAATGGAGACGAGCACCGCCCCCTAGAGTCGGGGATGACATATTTGCGAGGGGCACCTTTAACCTTACTTATATAATGTATATGGATATGTATCTATAGTATATGTATATGTAAATATCAACACCCACATTCACAAACACCCACATAAACACACATTACGATCTTGTTGATATGAGATTCATTTATTCAGTCAGTTAGTAGCCATTGCCAATTGGTTAGTATTTTATTTCATTTTGAGTTTAGAGTTAGTATTTTATTCTATTCTATTCTATTTATTTCATTTTATTTTTACAGGTAAAAGATTACAAGTAATCCTTACGTAGCACTGCCTCAATTATTGTCCATTCGCAGCTACCAAGAAGGTGAAAAAGTAATTTTATGACCAGTGCAGGTAGTCCTTGACTTATAACACTTCATTTAAAGTTACAATGGCACTGAAAAAATTGACTTATGACCATTTTTCAGTTACGGCCGTTGCAGTATCCGCATGATTGTGTCATCAAAATTCAGGTGCTTGGCAACTGTTCACATTTATGACCATTGCTATGTCCCAAGGACACGTGATCACCTTTTGCAACCTTCTGACAAGTGAAGTCAATTGGGGAGCCAGATTAACAATCAGGTTACTAACTTATCAACTGCAGTAGT
The DNA here is from genome assembly GCF_964273705.1 of Natrix helvetica. NCBI lineage: Eukaryota > Metazoa > Chordata > Lepidosauria > Squamata > Natricidae > Natrix > Natrix helvetica. The sequence continues at coordinate 22,864,679 of NC_138554.1, read as the reverse complement.
TCACTTAACAAATGAGGCAAGAAAAGTTGTGAAATGGGGCAAAACTCACTTAACAAATGTCTCACTTAACAACTGAAATTTTGGGCTCAGTTGTGGTCGTAAGTAGAGGACTACCTGTACTCACATTTACAACCTTCACGAGCCTCTAAAGCAAAGGAAAGCTGAAATAAAGCCATTAAGCATAGTTGCATTTCACTTAGTGACCACTTTGCTTAATGACCAATTTGCCAGTTCCAATTGTGGTTGCTAAATGAAGATTACCTATAATACCATATCCGGGCTATAAAAATTCCAGATGACCAATTGATGAGCAGAGAAATAGAGAAAATGGTTGCAATTTGCTGCCACCTAAATATCATCTCGATTACTGTTGTCCTGATATGGTACGCCTTACGTAATAGCTGAAAAAAACTGGCCATGATTTTTCTTCAGAAAGCATAATCCTCTGTTGGCTTGATTAATACCTGTCTAAGCCTAGTATATAATGAACAACATTAAAAAGATGCGAGAGTAGCTATCTTTCAACAAACTAAGTCAGTTATATGATGAATTCTATTAGGGGCTATATTTGCATCATATTCCAGCAAAATAACTGAATAACAGAATTGGAAGGGACCTTGTAGGTCATCTTGTCCAACCTCCCACCCAAGCAGGAAACTCTACACCCTTTCACCAAAACCAACCAAATCACATAATAATTTAATACTCTTTGGTTAGCAAACCAACATCACGTGTTGTGTGAACTCAAGTTATATAGACATTGTTTTTAAGTTTGTTTGTTTTTTTGTCATATGATGACTTGTGCAAATGTTTCCCTTTTTAAAAACCCGTTATTCAATTGATGCCCTTTCCCTTTTTCAGTACGGTATCACACCAGTGGGCACCACCCAGTTCTTCATAACAGCAGGTTGGTGAAAAGTCAAAAAGATATTTGTTCTTGGCATAGATTCATTGGCAGAGATTGCTGTGCCAATGTTCATTGCTGTGTTGTGTTCATTGAAAAACTACCTTTGCATGAAAAACAGGAAGCCAACCTTAATTAGCACATTGAAAAGAATTGTACTGACAGAAAGCTGGTCAGATTCTTTCCAATTATATGTTTATTGTCATATATTTGGGAGCATCTAGTTGATCCTGAATGACCTTGGAAAAGATAAGCTGGTTCAGATCTGGCTAACATCCGGATAAGAAGCCACCAGTACAACCCAAGACTATAATCCAGTCTGCACAATCAACCCAATGGAATAGCAATAGCACTTATACACTGCTTCACAATGCTTTTACAACCCTCTCTAAGCAGTTAACAGAGTCAGCGAATTGCCCCCAACAATCTGGGTCCTCATTTTACCCACCTTGGAAGGATGGAAGGCTGAGTCAACCTTGAGCCTGGTGAGATTCGAACTGCCAAATTGCAGGCAGGCAACAGAAGTAGCCTGCAGTATGGCATTCTAACCATCACAGCTCCTAGCCACATCTTTGAAGTCAACTATAATCAAGCTCAACTTGAGGTGGTATTATTTTCATTGACCTTTCATATGCAGTAGATGTTGAAGGCAGAGGTCTTCCCCAGTCTCTATAAACCCAACCTTTCCCAGGTATGATGGTTTGTAGATGTGCTGGGCTGTAGCTACCATTATCTGCAGGATAAGGACAAGGAGAATGTCTTCCACAGGGTAATATATGAATGAGAACTAGGATAATACCATGGTAGAGTGAAAGAATATGGAAATTATAGAAGTGCAGGAGAAGACAAAGAAACACATTTCATTCATTCAATCATGCAAGGAGAGAAAATTGTGTATGACACCCTACTACAGGTACTCCTTAATTTATGATCACAAATTTCTCTTGTTAAGCAAAACATTTATTAAGTGAATTTTGTCCCATTTTACAACATTACTTGCTGTAGTTGTTGAGTAAATCACTGCAGTTGTTAAGTTAGTGCCATGGATATTAAGCGAATCAGTCTTTCCCATTGACTTTGCTTGTCAGAACCCGTGATGTGAGTCAGTTGCCTGAATTCTGATCACTGACCTTGGGGAAGCTGCAATGGTCCTGTGAAATATGGTCATAACTCACATTTTTCAGTGCTGTTGTAACTTTGAAGAGTCACTAAACAAGTTGTTGTAAGTTGAGGGCTACTTGTAAATTTATATTTACAATCACTAAGGTAAATTGCAATCCTTATTTGTGCATTGTACAAAATCAGTTGAGGTAATTCTTTTTAATGCTGCTTAATATACAAACTAGATAAAAATAATGCCCAGAAGAAAATTAGTCTAATTACAAAAGTGCACCTGTTTATATTACAGGAATGGGAGCTGGGCTAACCATGATCTTCAAAAGTCCCAATTACGGTTAGGTTTGCAAACAACTCCACAATAGAACAAGGGATGGTAAAGATAGTAGAATTGATACAGACTGTTCTAATTAAAGAGAATTTTTCTAATTTTGTTTCTAGTTGGAAACAATTACTGGATTTTGCATTTGAAGCTGAAAAAAATGAAACTCTAATTTTAGATTTTGACAAATTAAAATTACTTTGTTGTTACAGAAATGGCAAAAGGTTGTAACTTTTTTTTTATTCCATTGCACTTAAAAGATGCTACTTTTTTTCTTCCTTTTTCACTTCTTTCTGCGTCTCTTTTTAATTTTCTCAGTTTTTGTTTCTATTTGCATTTTTTCTTCTAATAAACTTGAATTTTAAAAAATTAAAAAGATTCCTAATGAACTATAAATTTGCCCAAGGCACCTTGTTAATAAGACGGTTTCATATGGAAGTTGGTGTGCAGAAATCAGCACAGAATCTTTGGAAAAAAAAGGGGAATAAAAGCCAGGTGTTCAGATGCATCTGAAACATAGTTTAGAGAGGAATTGGTTGGTATACTATGAAAATCCGGATGTGATCTGTAAGGAAAAGAGAGCGTATGTTACCTTTAAGCTGCTTCTCGGCTGCTTGGAATGGTCCTCATGGCCAGTCCACCACCTTGGCGTCGTGACCAGGTCCGTGAGATCTTCCTAGCCAGCCGTGCCAACGTGCCTTTCTTGGCGTGATAATCCCTTGCCAGCTCTTCAGGGGCTATCTCAATATTGCCCGTGTACCACATAATCCAACCTAAGAGGCTCAGGAACACCAGCACCGCGCCCGAGTAGATTAATAGATCCCCAAAGTCTCGGCCTCGCAGCCTCAGTCTAGCAAAGATGCCGGTCAGCAGTGCCCCCGTGCCCGCAGCGTCCATAAACACCGCAAATGCCAGGGCCAGCCGGCAACGGCTCAGTCCCGAGGAGACCATGAGACTGGAGCTGTTGAGTGCGGTGTATTTACTTGAAAGGAGTTGGGGAGCCCTTCAGAAGGGGGAGGGAAAATAAGGCTCCCAAAGAACAGGTTGCAACGGCAATTGGCAACTGCAAAGGGGGGGTCCTTCATAAGCCAGTAATGCAGATTTACAGCCAAACCCAGCTGAAAGAAAGGAAGTAGAGGAGGCAGAAAAAGAACAGCGGTAAAGGCAAACTATTCAGGCTGGGAGTGGAAAGAAGGAGTGCCCAGTGAGTGCACCTAGAAAGTGGTCCAACCAGTTTCAGAAAGGGAGGGACCAATAATTTAATTAACCCTCCTCTACCCTCAGAGCTAAGAAACCTGGTTAAGCTCCCACTTGCTCACCATCTTCCTTCAAATTTCCCGAAAGGAACTCAAAAGGCCTGGTTCCTAGGTACTGAGCCCCCGTTCCCCTCCTATCCACCCCCCAAATCTGCCTTCTCACGCAGCTGGGAGAGTACTGGGTAATCCCTGTCTTTGGTTCAAATAACTTCCTTGCAGAAAGCAGGAAGCCTCTGGTTATTTATTTTCTTTTCTAAAATCCCCCACCCTCCACATTTCCTAGCAACACTTTCCTCGGCTGCTCGGTTTTCCTCCCTTCTCAATACACTGAGCTGTCCATAAAAGGAATCTCACCCACTCAAGATTTTCAGGGCTGCTGCCTGTGGATCTGTGCATGCACTCACCTGACAGCCAAACCAAGTACAAGGAAAGAGGAAGATAATTTGAGATGGTTCAGAGTCTGTGAAGAGCCAGATGAGGTGCAACAGGGCATTTTGAAGTCCATGTTTGCAAAGTTATCATTATTAGGCTTATTTCATAGAATATTAAGAGCAAGGGTTTCAAGGCCTGAGGTCCAGATCTGGCCTGTGTGGTGCTTAGATGTGGCCCACGGGGCCGCCCTGGAAACAGCAAAGGACTGACCCACAGTGCCTCTGCCAGAGAAAATGGAGCTCGGGAGGACTGTGTGCAGCCCCCCTAAAGCTCCATTTTTGCTGGCAGAGGGTTGCAGGAGGCCATCGTAGCCGAAATGGAGCTCAGGAGCCCGTTTTCGCTGGCAGAGTGTTTGGGTCACCACAGATGCCCCCAATGAGTGACACTGAGCTTGCCATACTCACCCTGACCACACACACCCCAACCCCCAAGGTCAAACTCAACCCTGATGTGGTCCTCAATGAAATCGAGTTTGACAACCCTGATATAGAGTAACAAAGTTGGAAGGGACATGGAGGTCTTCTTGTCCAATCTCCTGCTCAGGCATGAAACCCTATACCATTTTAGATTGTTGGTTGTTCAATCTCTTCTTAAAATTGTCCAGTGTTGGAGCATTCACAACTTCTGGAGGCAAGTTGTTCCGCTGATTAATTGTTCTGACTGTCAGGAAATTTCTCCTTAGTTCTAGGTCACTTCTCTCCTTGATTAGTTTCCACCCATGGCTTCTTGTTCTACCCTCAGGTGCTTTGGAGAATAGTTTGACTCCCTCTTCTTTGTGGAAACTCCTCAGATATTGGAACACTGCTAACATGTCTCCCCTAGTCCTTCACTAAACTAGACATAACCAATTCCAGGAGACATTCTTTATATATATTTATCCTCCAGTCCCTTACAGATTCAATACATTCAAAATTTATTGACTAAAAACGAAATTCTCCACTTCTAAGACACTTCTAAATAAATGTGATTCAACCTGTAGTGTCTATTTCTTTGGCCTCTCATTCACTCAATCAATACATTACAAAACATGCTGTACTAATAGGGGGAGAATATTTGTAGCTCAGGGTTGAAATGAGGGGTCCTTTATGCTCTCTGAGCTTGGTTGTTTTCTTGCAGAAGTTTCATTACCCAAACTAGGCAACAGCATTAGTGAGCAGAAAACATCAAGGACCCTTCAAAACTTGCTGTGGTGGGAATTGGCCATTTTCATGGACTACATATTCTGAATCATGAACCAAACTGTACCTCTAGTCAGCTAATAGAGGAAATGTCTTTACCTTCCTTTACTATCACTTGCAATAGGAAAAGAGAATCACCTTTCTACCCTGGAAATTATGCTGTTTTGCTTTCTCTGGGTAACTAAAAAGATTCATTGTAAAATCCTAAATGGAAAATTCAGAAGTAAACACATCAACGAGAGTTACCAATACATAACATGCTAAGCAATTTAAACTGCATTGTAAAAAAACTAATCGGATGGACTATGATCCATGAAACCTTATAGAGTAATAAACTGGTTAGTCATTGATAGATCATAAACCTCTGTTTTTACTAATGATCCCGCCCTATTCAAAATCAAAGACAGAAAAAAGCCAACAATTTGGATATGGGAATAAAAGACTTGTGTTGTCTGATTGATTCACCGGAAATTCAAACTCCATAGTTGATATTTTTATTATGCAATCAAAATAACAAAGGAGGGTGTGTAACCTTTAAGCCTCAAAATCCTTTATCAGGCAAGAGGATATAAGGCAAGACGATGAAAAGGAACTCTCCACTCCTTTCTCTGAGCAATATAGACAGGATAGACTTTGCGCTAGAAGTAAGGCATTATCCCAAAGATACTCATCATATGTTGCATCTAAATCAATAGGAAATAATCTGGAGTTTGCCGGGTATTTTAGATTTCATTTCCCACAATTCCTTGCCTATGACTTTCATGAATGAAGCTGATGGGATTCCAAAATATTTGGAGGTGCCTGACATCTTAAAGATAAAGCTTCCCCTCGCACATTTGTGCTAGTCATTCCTGACTCTAGGGGGCGGTGCTCAACTCCGTTTCAAAGTCGAAGAGCCAGCACTGTCTGAAGATGTCTCTGTAGTCATGTGGCTGGCATGACTAAATGCTGAAGGCACACAGAACACTGTTACCTTCCCACCAAAAGTGGTTTCTATTTTTCTACATGCATTTTTACTTTCAAACTGCTCGGTTGGAAGAAGTTGGGACTATTAACAGGAGCTCACGTCGTTATGCGGCACTAGGAATTCAAACCACCAACCTGCCAACCTTTTTGATCGACAAGCTCAGTGTCTTAGCCACTGAGCCACCCTTCCTGGACATCTTATTCCTGCTCTAAATAGTGGTCAACTCTCAACTTTGCTTATCTAGTTGAACTAATTTTTCATTTCCAACTGTTTGGAAATTGAATGAAATGAAACTATTCAAGTTTTAAGCATAAAATTAAATATTTGATCCGTCGAGAGATCATATGAGATTGAACAACAGTGTTACCTATGATCAAAGGATCATCTGAAGAAGCTGCCCAACGCTGATGGTGCAAAGATCCAGCGAGATGTGACACCGATGTTTGACTTCACACCAGGATCCCGCCATCGCAACTTTCTTTATTCCAAATTTGCCAAGGGTATTTGGGAGTTGCACTCGGGATAATAGCAATACTGCTACTTTTGGGAATCTCTGAGCTCAACCTTTGTAGTCAGCAGTTGATGAAAGAACCAAGATTCAGAGGTCCCCTTAAACGAGTATTAGGCAACCTAGTCCAGAATGATATGCTTTGATCTATACAGCTTTGTGAAGTAGAAAAAGCTTTTTGGTTATGCCCCTACAGGAAATAAAACTATTTGCATTTTAAATAAGCACTGACGTTCCTTTTTTTTTAAAAAAAAATTGGGCTGGAATTAGCTGCTTTCCCCCCCCCCCCATCCCTGCCTAATGAAAGTACTTGTGCAACATGAAAGTTCTCATCCTTCTCTCTCAGACTTAAATCAAATATTCTTTCAAAGAGCTAAAATTTCCACAAACCTTATCTGTCGAGTTGGTCCTTTTAAGAGATAAGTGGGCCTAACAGAAAAAGAAAGGTCTGAGGAAGAGGGAAAAGATGTGGAAGGAATCACTCTACACTCTGCACACATAACGAAGATTTTTGTTTTTAAAATATTTCATTGACAGTCATTTATTTTCTCAAAATAATTTCTCAAGGAGTGCTGAAGGAAGAATGTTAAATCTGGCTCTGAAGAAAGCTATTCTTTGTTTTGGGAAGATCAGGTCATTTAGATATCTTGCCAATTCCCACACACCCTGTTTGATTCTGTGCCTACTGTGGAGAGGCAACCTATTTAGTTCTTCTTGGAACTCCATGTCCTTCATTCTATTAATTACTACTTGCTTTGCTTGATCAAAGCCTAGGGACATTAAGAATAACGGCGAGAGCCCATAAGAGCCGAGTTTGTGATCAATTGCCTGTTTCCAGGGGGAGGGGAAATTGTCAGTCAACACTAGTGGGGACAGTCCCTCTGGAAAGAAATGCATTTTGAGCCAATGAATGATCATCCTCTTCCAGGCTCTTACCTGAATTTGAGGCATGCCTGTCTCAATTCTTAACTGGGCATTTGGAGTTCCATTGGGTGCAGCTAAGATGGCTTACAGAAATTTGGCTTGTATGGTTTCTAGCAAGTCTTTCTTTGCAAGGATTCCTGTTTGTGCCCCATATAGAATTTGTGCCAATGTTTTGGCCTCAAAAAGTTTTAAGGCAGCAGGTACCAACTGACCTCCACCTGTATAAAAGGAAATGTTTAATTGCATTTGAGGACCTATTGGCTACTTGCAATGTGTGATCCAGGTGTGCCTTCCATGTCCCTTGCGAGTGGAAAACCACCCCAAGATATCTAAATGCTTTAACCTGTTCCAAACTATGTCCTTCTATTTTCCAGGAGTATTGGCTTGGTCTTTTAGCAAAAACTTAAATTTTTGATTTATCAAAGTTAAGGACCAGCTTGTTTTGCCTGCAATAGCCGAGTGTTGCCCTAATTGCTCTCTTCAGTCCTACAGGGGTTTGTGAAATGATGGCATCATCAGCATATAAGAGAATGGGCACTTTGCATTGTGCTAGGTTAGGAGGATGGAAATCAGGGTTCTGTAAGAGATCAATCAAGGGATTAATATAAAAGTTAAAGAGGGAGGGGGACAGGATGCAACCCTGCCGTACCCCTTTTTGTACCCTTACTGAGCCGGTTAAACTCCCTTGGGGATTGCACCTCACTTTCAAGATGGAATTGGCATACAATTTTTGTATGAGGAAGAGGAGACGTTTATTGATAGTGGTGCATTTTAATTTCCCCCAGAGGAAGGGAGTTACAGGTCATCTGTCAAACTGGCACCCTATGGGCTGGATGCGTCACACGCAGCCCATTCCCAACCCAGCTCTGCAAAGGGGAAAAAGGTTGTGAAATGTCACATGATGGCAATGTGACGCCGCAAGTTTGACACCCGTGGATTACAGGGTCATAAAAAGGGAGTTTTTTATGTAGATGATGTATGAAATACATTTTTTTTCAAATCTATTGGGACCATATCTTCTTCAGCTGTTTAAAACTTGGAACCTAAGGAAAAATTAGCACATAAAACCAACTTGCAGTCTTTTGGCTTTTATATTTTAGCAGGATATTATATTTTATTCTGGCTGTTTTCTATTGCAGGGACCTCTCCGAAGTCCTGTTGCTCAGTGGTCCAAAGTCCTCTTTTCTGATGAGAACAATTTTTGCATCTCATTTGGAAACCAAGGACCCAGAGTATGGAGAGGCCAATCAAGCACAGTAATCCCAGGTCATTGAACCAGTTTTTGGTGGTTTGGCAAGAGTTGCTCTCATCAGAAAAGAGGACTTTGGACCAAGGAGCAACAAGACTTTGGATCACTGTGCTTCATTAAAACCAGGGTCAATGCCGCCATCTACCAGGAGATTTTGGAGCACTTCATGCTTTCTTCCGCAGACGAGCTTTATGGGGATGCTGACTTCATTTTCCAGCTGCCCACACTGCCAAAAGCACCAAAACCTGGTTCAATGACTGTGGGATTACTGTCCTTGATTGGCCAGCAAACTCGCCTGACCTGAACCCCATAGAGAATCTATGGGGCATTGCCAAGAGAAAGATGAGAGACATGAGACCGAACAATGCAGAAGAGCTGAAAGCCGCTATTGAAGCATCCTGGTCTTCCATAACACCTCAGCAGTGCCCCAGGCTGATAGCTTCCATGCCACAGCGCATTGAGGCAGTAATTGCTGCAAAAGGGGCCCAAACCAAGTACTGAGTACATATGCATGCTTATACTTTTCAGAGGTCCAATGTTGTTTTATGTACAATCCTTGTTTTATTGATTGCATGTAATATTCTAATTTTCTGAGATGGTGGATTTGGGGTTTTCATGAGCTGTAAGCCATAATCATCACAATTATGACAAATCACGGCTTGAACTATCTTGCTTTGCATGTAATGAGTCTTATCTCATATATTAGTTTCACCTTTTAAGTTGCATTACTGAAATAAATGAACTTTTGCATATTCTAATTTTTTGAGTTTCACCTGTATTCTGCAAGATATTGTGCAAAAGACAGCAGTACCTCAGTTCTACCACCAAGAACACTCTGCTTCTTACCCCTAGCTGCTATCAAATGTGGATAAAGCAGAGTATAGAACCACCAAAAACTAAAAGCAGAAGGAAATTTAAATATAAGAGTACCTGTTTAATGAAACTAGGTACAGTTCTATATATAGTAATAAAGTAATTTTCATAGATTTAGTGGAATTTATTGTTAGGTAATGTACATAAAATGCATTCTAAAAGACTGTCCGTCTCAAAACAAAACAAATTAACATCTTCTATATAAAAATAAAAACGTATATTGTGCAATCAACCCAAGAAAACCTTTAGACCAGTATTCCGCTACCTGGACAATTTTAAGCTGGGTGGACTTCAACTCCGAGAATTCCCCAGCTGCGGAATCCTGGGAGTTGGAAGTCCTCCAACTCAGCTTAAAATCGCCAGAGTTGGGAAACTCTGCTCTAGTCTAGAGACTTATGCACGTGCTGGGAAAATGGGCGGCTCAAAAGCAACGCAGCCAAATCTTTAAATAGTAGGGTAACCTACTTGTAAAGCAACAGGGAGTTTCAAACCAAGCTCATATTATTCACTACTGGGAAAACCCAGTATTAATATTATCCAAGACGGTGCCCACACCTGAAACCCCCATTCTTTCCTCCCCCCTCCCGTCCCATGCCAACAGGGACTCACATGGCAATTCCCCACCCTCCTCCACCCAGAGATTTTCCAGGTCACATGACCAAGAATCATATGATGCCAGAACCTTCACACATATTATCTTCCCCTTTTGCCGGCCTTCTCCGGAGCACTCCCACCTCCGTGTGTGCTATTGGACACCAGGCCGCAGGCGGGCGCGCCATTGGCCAGCCTTAGGGCTTTCCTCGCCCGCTACTGGTAGACTTGTGGGCTTCTGGGCCCGCCCCTCTTTTCTTCTTGGAAAGTGACTTGAAGTTGGGATCGCAGCGACCGCCGCTGGAGGGAGGCGAATCAGAAGTTCAGGCCAGGGACCGGCGGGGGGGCGGGGGAAGAGTCAGAAGGGGGATTGGACAGGAGGAGGGGAAAAGACCCTCTGGATCCCCAGAGACAGTTTTGCCTAGTGGTGAGAGCTCCGGAAAGTGGAAGCCAGGGAGTGCAAGGGAATGGATCTAGGGGGCAGAATATAGAGTTGCCTGTAGCAAGGGGGATAGTATCTTGGATCTGGGGGGAAACTGGGAACCGACCCCTAGGCTACGACCTCCTGCTTCCTCGGGGGAGAAAAGGGGGAACAATCGTATAAGTAGCCTGTTTTGCGGGGGGGCAGGTAGGCAGGAAATTGAAGGGGCTTCCCCTAATTTAGAAGAATCCGGGAAATCGGAGCAGGAGAGTCAAGGAGCCCAGGCACCCCCTGTGTCCCCAGTGCCAGACTGGAGAGTGCAGTGGTTAGAGCACTTCGCCATGGATGACCCCGAGGAGACCTTCGGGGAAGACGGGGATGCCACCCCGGCGCCTTACGAGGAGCTGGTGTCCGTGATGGCCGGGGGTTTGTACGGGGAACTGGAGCGGCTGGTGGGCGCCCACGGCCCTACCGCTGTCTCTGGGCTGCTGCCGCAGGTGGTTTCCGTCCTGGAGGCCCTGCAGGCGGCTTGCGGGCAGGTGAAAGACCGGGACCAGGCTCTGGAGCGGCTGCGCGATGACCGACTGCGGCTCCTGGAGCAATACGAGCGCGAACGGGCAGGGCGCAAACGGGCAGACGAGGTGGGTATCGCCTTCCGCTCAGTTGGCGGTGTCGACTAATTTTAACTATCTTCAGACCTTGGTTTAAGTCTCAACTGGCGACGGCAGAGGAGAGAGGAGAGAGGAGAGAGAGAGAGAGAGAGAGAGAGAGAGAGAGAGAGAGAGAGAGAGAGGGACGGTCCTGCAATTCCTGATCAGAGAGCTTAGTTGCCAACTGGTGCCAGCCGGAGCTGTCGGGCAAGATGATTGCCTCCTCCTCCTCCTCCTCCTTAGCAGTCGGGAGGGGCGCTCTCCTGCCCGACAAGCCACAACGCGAAAAAAACTTTATTTTCTCATCTTCTTGTCTGGTCTATGAAGCTTTCTCAGGAAGGCTTGTGTAATCATAGCACAAATCCTGCTCTGAAGACAGACAGATAGTTGTGCTACCTGTTAAATAGGAAAGCTGAAGTCGACTTCTGTCAATACCCAGAAATTTTTGACCAAAACGAAAACAAAAAAACCAACCACCAGCTACTGAGCCAAGTAATCAGTCCTGGTATGAGAGAGATTGTCAGTACAATAAGTGGTTAAAGAAGAGAATATAGACATAAATAGACTCTTGAAGGCAAACTGGAGATTGATTCAAGGTTTTATACTGGCATTTTTCACCATATGAGTGAAATGCCACGTTTGCTGACATTTCCATATAATGTCTGATAGTTCGGGTCAAAGAGCAGTTTGCTCTATAGATACCACTGAGTCAGACTCTACCCCTGGATAAAGTCTCACACCCAATAAGATCTCTTTCGAAGTCCGATTAACATTCCGGTTATCACTTAGATCCTGTCCCTGTATCTTAGTCATTATTTTTCTGACATTTTTCATTCTCCCGATTCATCAATGCTCCACGTTTTTCTAGAAGCATTTTAATGTTTCCACAGCATTGTCATTTCAACCCTTATTCCATCCAGAACCAGTTGATTCCTTGCAATTCATAGAAACTCTCCAGATTCCTGATTTAAAATGTGTATATTTTGTCTTTCATCCTTTTTTTGAGTTTTCATTAAGATACTTCACGGAGTTCAATATGAGCTACCTGTGATATGTATCAGAGTAAAAATTCTTACTTCACAACTCATCTTAACTGCTGATTTAATGTAGGGCAGAATATGGCTCTGTAAACCACTTAGAGAGGGCTCTAAAGCACTGTAAAGTGATATATAAGTTTAAGTGCTATTCCATTGCCTCAAGTTACTTCTAAAGTGGGTGGAGAACAATGGCCCTTTTAAGACATGTGGACTTCATCTCCCAGAATTCCTGAGCCATCCATGCTGGCTCAGGAATTCTGGGAGTTGAAGTCGACAAGTCAAAGGTTTTTTAATTTAAAATATTAAAATGATGAGGGTTTTTTAGTTTAGGGAAAAAAGAGGCAAATATGGAGGAAATGATCAGAAGTGTATAAAATGAGGTTCTGTGTTGAGGATTTCCCCAATTCTCAGTAGAGCTAGGATGAGCCAATGGACCCTAATGGTAAAAGGATAACCAAAAAAAAGTGTAGATAAACAAGATGTGATGGTGAATTTTGTGGCTTCAAAGAGAACAAATTCATGAAGGATAAAGTTACTTAATTATTAATATTCAAGCTGTATTGGGAAGCTAAAATGCTACCTTCATATCATACCAAGAAAATTGTGTGTATGCATCCATAAAAGTCACCAGGAGCCAAAATCCACAGGTAGGTGTTTGTGTGTGTGTGTGTGTGTGTGTGTGTGTGTGTGAGTGAGAGAGAGAGGGGGAGAGAGAGAGAGAGAGAGAGAGAAAGAGAGAGAGAGAGAGAGAGAGACAGAGAGAGGAGTATGTGCGTGTGGACTATTTAAATCCAATACCAGAGATAATACAGTTACTAGGAACATAAAGAGGATGCTACTATTATTGGGTTTTGTGTTCAGTGGAGAAAACGAACAGCAGCAATTTATTCATTCTCTTTTATGTGCTGCTCACAATTTTAAAGTAATGTTGGGCCCCTATTTTGCTAAAACAACAACTGCTCAAGTTTGTCTTGATTAGGAAAATAATGTCCCTAGACCAACGAAATAACTTTATGTTGATACATAAATCTTAACGTCTAAGTGGCAATAATTTCACACTGGATATGGTGGATGGGCATTTGAGCTGGAGTAGTAAAGGTATGGGGCAGAGAAGAAATCTGCTTGAAGAAAACACTTTGGGATGGCGAAAGCTTGGAAGATAGTAAAGAGATCAACTAGATCCGTAACAAGAGGAGGGGTTGATTCTTGCATTCTCTTTCCCAGCGATTCATGGAACTGGAGGATGTGATAGATCAGGAACGTAAAGCGCATTCAACAGCTGTGAGCCAGTTAGAGGGCCAGAGCCGAATCCTGGACAGCAAAGCACGAAGCTATGCAGATCAGGGTAAGAATAGTTATTTTGCCAAATAACGCTGCATGATGCCAATGTACCACCATTCCATATTCTCTCTCAACCTGTAATGAGCCTCCTATGACTCTTGAGGGTGTAGATTAGCCAAAATATGGATAAAATAAATTCAAGTAGCAGGCATCCGGTTAGTATCTTTTCTCTCATCTTTGCTTGTAGGAATGTACAGTCCCTCCTATGCCCATCCCATAATAGGCATGCCCCATTCTGTGCCCTTGAACATCTTCACTTTTGACAGCTCTAGCTAGACTGGTCTATCTCGTTAGCCAAGATTGGGTGTAAGACAAGAGAGACCGTAGAAGTTGCATAAACATTTTTTTTCCAAGGTACATCAAAATCATTAGGAAATATAGATTAAACTGCTATTCAGTTTTGGGGATGAGAGTTGAAGGCCATTGAACTGAACAGAGTTTAACTGCTGGATCAATGAAGAGAATTTGATTGCCCATCACAATATTTCAAATGATGCCATTTTGCTGGATTTTAGCTTCTGTTTAGCAGATAAGCCTGATAATTTGTTCAGTTTACATCTAATAAAATATCCCTTTATGGAAACAGTTTAATAATGCTGTTTGGCAAAATGTTATCTCACTGCTTCACTGCCTCCCTTTGTGTGAAGGTTTTGTTGAACAGGATTATATATGGTCCCTAACTGTATCTATGTATTTTTTACACATTGCTCAAAATAGCTTATATAAGAATTTCCATAAAAAAGAGAATATTCTATTAACATTGCTTTCCCCCCCAAAAAAAGTCAGTTCTAGAACATGCAGATGGTTATTTTTTAAATGCTAATTTTAATTATAGTTAGTTTTATTTTTTTCGGTTCCCTATTTTATTTTTCACATTTCTATCCAACTGCACTCAAGCGATACTTGTCAGATTACGTAGAATATAGAACAGATAAAAACATCCATGATTTTGGAAGAACCATTCTTCCTTGGGAAAAAAAAGTGCTGTATACTTAGCATAAAGCATTGCTAAGCAAAAGTCTCTGTTGCTTTACAAAATGAAAAGATTTGTATAAGTCCATCCTATAAATTCCTTCTTTGAAATAGACTTTTCTGCATTCAAATGAGATTGATTCCCAAATGGATGTAAGATTACAGCCTCAGCATTCTCTGCATGAATCTACAACGTTAGGGTATTTTCACACAGGAGGCTTCTGATTATTGGAACTGGATCATCAGAGTTAATCTTCCAGGAAATGGATCCTTCCTGCTCTGCTTCCCACTTGAGCTGCACAAATAAAATACAAGGGAAATACCTTAGCATTATGTTTGAAAACAGCCACGCTAAGGTTGGTTTGAAGTCTTGTTAGTGAGAAAAAAAACCCCACCACCATTCTCTTCCTTTGCAGTGGCTGGCTTGGAGGAACAAAAATCTTCACTGCTCAAGGAGATTTCGATTCTCAATCAGCGCCACACAAAGGTACTTTTGAACAATCGGGGTGTTTCAGTGGCCTTTCTCACCTCACCTCCCTTTCTCTTTCCAAGCCAAACCACTGTTACACTTCCTCTTCTATTTCCTTCAGATGGTACAAAGCTACAAAGAACTGAAATCACAAAAAGCAGCATCAGCTGGTCCAGGACAAACTAATACTTCATCCACAGAAGATAAAAGGTTTGGAAGGAGGGAGGAAGGAGTGTGTGTGTGTGTGTGTGTGTGTGTGTGTGCGCGCGCGCGTGCATGCAAGATTTTAAGACCAAAGCAGAAAAGATGCCGGGAGAAGTTGTGAGGTAAGGTCAGTACCCTTTAAGTGGCTGTGACATCTTTTCCTGAGTTGTGGCTATGTACTCCTGGGGGAAATTTTTTTTGTTGAGGTCTGAAAGCACTGATAGTGCTCATTTCAAAAGAGCTTGTTGGACTTAATTCAAACATGTGTTTTCCTGAGATAATTGCAGCTCAGGAAAAGATACCATTTCCTTAAGAAGGTATTGACAAGGACAGTGTCTATGCCCACTCTCCTCCTTCAAAGCCACTTCCTTTTGCTTTAGATCCCCCTCCCCTTTGCTGAAAGGGAAAAGTTGGGATCTTCCAGAGAATCCTTAAACTGAGTAGAGTCTCTCTTATTGTCAAAGAAGAAAATTTTGGTCCATGATCCTGGCTCAATTCAACAAATGTGACTTCATTGTGTGTTACTGAGTAATGATTTCCTACTCCTCAACTTACAACCGTTCACTTAGCAACCATTCAAAATTGTGACAGACACCCTCCCCAAGATACTTGTGCCCCAATTCCAAAGTTCCTATTACTGCAGTCCACTTCATCCTCCCAGTCATGTGACCACATTTTGGTGCTCGGCAACTGGCCTGCATTTACGGCTGTTTGCAGCATCACGTGGTCACATGGCTTTTACAATGCTTTTGCCAGAACCCTTCTTTTGGTTTCCAGGAAAAATATCCCCCTAGTGAACAATGTTCATAAAATCGGGTCCGTCACATGATGACCATCACGGCTTACGAAATCGGCAGGCTCTGTTATGGTTGTAAGTTGAGAACTACCTGTAACAAATTAAAATAATAAATCAATAATCTGAAATTCCACAATGGCCGGGTGAATTCTGAGATGATGGGGAGTTGAAGGGTGTCCCAGTTATCCTCATACCGCAGGTGCCAATCCACCACTGTTGTTGACCATTTGCAATGGAAGGAAAGACCTCTGTGGTTGCCCAGCATTAGCATATTGAAATAAAGGCAGCTCTGAACTGTGGCCTGTAACACACAGGCAACTGCCACAGTTTGCACATATTCAAGATTAGTTAGCTATGTGTGTGTGTGTGTGTGTGTGTGCGCGTGCGTGCGTGCGTGCAGTGACATTTACCTCCTCCACTGCTATGACAATTAGTTGTTCCCAAAACACTGGGTAGAGATAGATTGCCACTGAGTCCTTTAACTACCTTCAGAAATCATGCAGAGCACTGCAGAGAAAGCCCTATTTGGTGACAGGTTTACTGTATTTCATTCAAATCTGGCTAGTTTGCCTTCTCTTGCCTTTTAAAAGGATAACAAATAAGTCTCCCAGGCCATTAACAACAGCAATAAACTATTCATCTTTCTGTTTTTATTCAGTGTATTATATTGGTACCCCAAAGGTGTTTTTTCCAAAAGGCAACTAGACTTTCTTAGTTTTTCTTTCCTTAGAAAACATTTTGCTTCTCTTCCAAGAAGCTTCTTGGAAGCTCAGTTGTAACTGACTGTTGGGGAATTGATGGATTTATATTCTTTGCAGGCATCTTGGTCGTTAGCACTCTACATTTTGCAAATGACTGCAAAGAATACATATCCTTCCATTCCCCACAAGTCAGAACTGAAGAAGCTTCTTGGATGAGAAACAGGCAATTTTCAAAGGAGGAAAAAACCCCAAGTCCAGTTGTCTTTTGTAAAAAGCACCTTTGGGACAACCACGACCTACGTAATTGAGACTCTTCACGGACATATATTAGTGCCTCTTTAAAAATGTTTTTTTTTGGGGGGGGAGGAGGCAAGGAATAATGTATGCCTATTTTAATTGCATTGATAATTAGAGTAGTTTAACTACCTGCTTTTGAGGGTGCAAAGAGAAAATATCTGCTGCAAACTTCGCATAGACGTCAGGAAAGGCATCCAGACAGTAAATGCTCAGCTCTATTCAGTCGCCCCAACTCCACCCCAAATAAAGGGTCATTAAAAAAAAACCACCCTACTGCTTTTAAGTAGAGTGAAAGGTATAAGAAATGGCACTGACTGATCGAAACTTTCCAAGACATTTAAACAGACCAAGACAGACATGAGAAAATCAAGATCTTTTCCTTCTTTCTCCCTCAATGAACAGGCCGAAGCCGCCACCAGTTCGTGTACCTCCACAGTTTCTATCAAGTCCCTCAGACTTGAAGCCTCCTGAGTCCTCAATGGTAGGTGGATTCCGGTGAGGGTTTAAACTCTGATGGCCACGGTGATGGCTGAGAAGACCAGTGAGAAGCAGGGGTATTAAGGGAAGCCATAAAACAAATTCTGTTTTTGCTCTCAATCTGCCGGATCTTTTTAGGAACATGGAGAAATGAATGAACTTTCTCATTCAGAGAAAACACCCCAGAAGGTTGCAGAAAGAAATGTGTTTCCCTTGGCACAGGAAATGGACATTCAGCCAGGAAAGGATGGTATGAAGGAGATTTTCTCTTTCTCTCTTTGGTAGGATCAGTTTTAATCCCAAACTAGATTAAGACAGGTCCCTGTAGATTAAGACAGGTCCCTGTGGCTTTCTTGGCAATATTTTTCAGCGCTTGTTCACTACTTTCTTCTTCCTAAGGTTGAGAGAAAGTAACTAGGCCAAAGTCACTCATTGGCTTTTTGTCCCTAAGGCAGGACTAAAAATTCATGGTTTTCTAGTTTCTTGCCTAAATGCTTTTAATCCTACATCATGGATTTGTGGATTTCTGGGCATACTGGGGCCAACATTTTTTTCCTGATGGTAATTACTTTCGCTCAGGAATCGTCTGCTGGAGGCTCAGACAATAATGAGAGCTGAAACTCTGTCAGCCGTAACACCAAGAGCCAATTTGATCTAGGCACTAGGCTAGAAACCAGGAGACGGTGAGTTCTAGTCCTGCTTTAAGATGAAAGCTGGCTGGACCAGTCTTTCTCTCAGTCCAATTCATCTTGTTGTTTGTGTGTGTGTGTGTCTGTGGGGGGAATAGGAGGAGAAAGAAAAATTAGGTATGTTCAGCACCCTGAGTTATTCATAAAAACAATAAAAGGCAAGATAATGAATGAATGAATAAATACAAATATCACTTTTTTTTCTTTTTCTGACCCTCTTCTTCCTCCTTCCCTCCCCCCCCCCACTGCTTTCTCTTTCTGGTATTCTCTTTTCTCCTTCCCCCAAATAGCAAACTGCAAGGAAGGGGCAGGTAAATTTCCTGAACTAATTGATTGCCAAAGTCACAAGCTAGATGTGCGTCTTTGAGTTTAAGTTGCTGATCCCCCGTCTATAACACTGTGCTCTTATTTGCTTGGCAGTATCTCTCAGTGGGCCTTGAGAGAGGTCCTTCTCCACCTGTGCTCTGACAACAGCCAAAAACTGAAGTTACGGCTTTTTCTATGCTCCACTGACTTTAACAAAGAGCTGTGGTGGTGCAGTAGTTAGAATGCAGTATTGCAGGCTATCTCATTGCTCACTCCAGGAGTTCAATTCTGAGCAGTAGCCTTCCATCCTTCTGAGGTCGATAAAATGAGGATCCAGATTGTTGGGGGCAATATGCTGACTCTAAACCGCTTAGAGAGGGCCGTAAAGCACTGTGAAGCGATATATAAGTCTCAGTGCTATTGCTATTGGAAGTCTCACACAGACCAGCTTTGAATTGCTTGCAGTGTGAGTAATAGAGTTCTGAAGTGATAGAGTGGGCTGTGTAAGTTTAGGTTAGAAACCATTGTGGGATGCCTGCCGAAACTCTCTCTGGCTAAAGGCTCATACAAATGAAAGCAAGAGGGCTGGACGGAATATTTTTACAGGTAGTTCTCAACTTACCATAATAGTTGAGCCAAAAATATCCATAGCTAAGCGAGGCAGTTGTTAAGTCTGTTTTGCCCTTTTTTACAACCTTTCTTGCCACAGTTGTTAAGTGAATCACTGCAGTTGTTAAGTTAGTAACACAGTTGTAAAGTGAATCTGGCTTTCTCACTGACTTTGTAAGAAGGTCCCTTGATCCCAAGATACTGCAACTGTCATAAATATGCACCAGTTACCAAGCATCTGAATTTTAATCACGTGACCATGGGGATATTCAATGGTCATAAATGTGAAAACGCTCATAAGTCACTTTTTCAGTGCCATTGTAATTTCGAACAGTCACTAAACGAAAGATTGTAGGTTGAGGATTACCTGTACAGATCCTTACTTAAAAGTAAATCTAGGAATTCATTCTCGCTGGGGAATTGTGGGAGTTGAAGTCCACACATCTTAAAGTTGCCAAGATTTGGACTCTGCCCTAAAAACCTGGGCAAGAGAGATAATAAGAATCAAGAATAATAACATATTTGTGATTTTCCCTTTCTTTTCTCATCAGCTTCTCCTAGTCAACCTGGCTTTGATTTGGATGAACTTTTAAGCTCTACTCCAGAACTCAAATCTGACCCCCAAATGCAAAACAGGTAAGGAAAATGTATTCATTAATTATACTTATACGTGGAAAGCACAAGTTGGACCACTATAATTAATATACACCACACTAGTCATACTTCTCCAGTGGAATTAAAAAAAACAAAAACACCTAGGTCAGTGATGGCGAACCTTTTTTGGCTCGCGTGCCAAAAGGGGGGGGGAGTGCAGGGGGGTTGCACACGGGCATGCCACACCCATAATGCAATGTGTGATCCCCAGCGTGCATGCACGCATGAATAGCGCTCCCCCTCATTTTTTGCATGCTTTTTTCACCATCCCCAGGCTCCAGAGGCTTTATAGGAGCCTGGGGAGGGCAAAAACTGCGTCCCCGTCCCCCCCAGAGGCCCTCCGGAGGCTTCAGGAGCTTCTCTGAAGCCTCCGGAGCGCAAAAAAACGCCCTTATGGGAAAACCGGAAGTTCAGGAACAGAACTTTCTCATAGGGCCGGTTTCAGCCTTCGGGGACCTTCAGGAGGCTTCCCTGAAGGCTCTGGGGGAAAAAAAAGCGACCTTACCGGCAAACTGGAAGTCACTTCCAGTTTGTCTGTATGGCCGTTTTTTGTCCTCCACAGCTTTCAGGGAAGCCTCCTGAAGGTCCCTGAAGGCTCCGGAGGGCTAAAATCTGCCCTACGAGCAAACCGGAAGTCCATTCCCGAATTTCTGGTTTGCCCATAGGGCCGTTTTTTTGCACTCCGGAGGCTTCAGGGAACCTCCTGAAGCCTCCGGAGGACTTCCAGGGGGGCAGGGGGAGGCTGTTTTCGCCCTCCTCAGGCTCCTATAAAGCCTCTGGAGCCTGGGGAGGGTGAAAAATGGCCTCAAAAAGAGGCTGAAGTCAGCTGGCCAGCATGCATGAGCGCGCTCATGCATGCTGGCCAGCTGACAGGGCAACGCCTCGCGTGCCCTGACAAATGGCTTCGTGTGCCACCTGTGGCATGCATGCCATAGGTTCGCCAACTCGGACCTAGGTCTTTCTTTCCTGCCATCTTTATCTCAGCATGATCTTAATCTCATCACCAATTATCTTCCCTTTCTGATCTCTTCATCCTTCTGATGCTATCGTTCAATGGACAGTTAGCTCTTCTAGGCATCCCAATTTCTGTTTTGGAGGATCATGTACCATTGAGTTTGATGGCCAGACAGGTAGCTTTTCTCCTTTCACACATGTCTTCTGCAGCTGCTGTTTTGAAACCATTGCAGTCTTGGATGTAATGCAGTGTTTCTCAACCTGGGTGACTTTAAGTCCTGTGGACTTCAACTCCCAGAATCCCCCAGCCAGCTGGCTAGGGAATTCTGGGAGTTGAAGTCCACAGGACTTAAAGTCACCAAGGTTGAGAAACACTGATGTAATGGGAAAAGGGTACAACGTTGAGGAGCAGGAGGAATTTTTACACCAAAATGACGGCCAGATAAAAGAAATTTGAGACTAGGACAGATATGTAATTTGAGAAAGTGTCTCAGACATGACCCTCCCTAGTTCTCATTAAGATAAGGTGTTTGTGTGTGTGTTTGAGACTTGCAGGGCTCTGTTACTGTAACCTTATTAAAAGTAGTATTAACTTGCGTGTCTTTGGTTTCCAAATTTGATAATCTTAGGAGGACTGATAACATCCTTGCAAGTCTCAATGTGCTTGCTTTCTCAGGTTACAGTTTTGGTTCTAGATTCTGTTTTTATCTGACCTTTATTTTGATTGTGGCTCTTCCTTCTGTTCCTCAAGGTTATCCCTACCTCATGCATGGGATAGACCAGCGATGGCGAACCTTTTTTGGCTCGCGTGCCATAAGTGGGGGGAGTGCAGGGGGGTCATCTGCGGGCATGCCACACCCATAATGCAATGCACGACCCCTAGTACACATGCACACTACAGGCGCTCCCCCCCCCCCCCCATTTTTACATGCTTTTTTCGCCATCCCCAGGCTCCAGAGGCTTTATAGGAGCCTGGGGAGGGCGAAAACAGCCTCCTCCCCCCCCCCCCTGGACGCCCTCCAGAGGCATCAGGGAAGCCTCCAGACAGTCCCTGAAGCCTTCGGAGCGCTCAAAAGGATCCTCCGAGCAAACCGGAAGTCACTTCCAGTTTGCTCGGAGGATTGTTTTGAGTGCTCCGAAGGCTTCAGGGACTGTCCGGAGGCTTCCCTGATGCCTCTGGAAGGCGTCCAGGGTTGCAGGGAGGCTGTTTGCAGGGTGAAAATGGCTTTAAAAAAGGTTGAACTCAGCTGGCCAGCGCGCGCATGTGCGCTGGCCAACTGACAGGGCAGCGCCTTGCGTCCCCTGACAAATGGCTCCGTGTGCCACTTGTGCCACGCGTGCCATAGGTTCGCCATCACTGGGATAGACAGAGAAGTAACAAACTGATGGCAACTGAGTCCAAGTTCTTCTCCAGGGACCTCCCTCAACATAGACATCATCCCTTGCCCCTTCACTGATTTCTATTTAGTGTAGTGTCAGACATGGCTGTGTCTTATTGGCAGGATGGAGGTGGGTGGGGACTCTTGTCTATTTGTCTGTCTGTCTGTCTCTCAGCCCTTTGAATACCACCCTCGAGCGCAACATGGTCTCCCTTTTCGCTGAAGTTTCAGGCCTCAGCCCAGACCTCCTCACTGATATGGATGATGGTGCTGATTTGCAGGGTAAATATAATGTTTCTTTCTCCATTTCCCTCCCACTGGGATTTAGAATTCAGGATTCCTAGCTTGATTGTCGTTCCCAAAGAACCCTGTAGCTTTCGTGCAGTGGGACATTCTGATTTGCATGCATGTCAACTGATGTCCATGCCTACTGTTTTTGTAGGGGATGCCTTAGAAACCTTGATAGCAGAAAACACTCGGCTTCAAGAAGCACGGTAAGACCAAGGATCTAGTTTGTCATCTCAAATTAATGAAAGCCAGAAACCTTGTTAAACATAGACTTGAACCCACTATCCGTAAAACTGTTCATGTTTTAGTTGGCTTTAGAGTCATGTCCTTCTTGATTTTGAAGCTTGGCTTTAAAATCTTTATGTCCTTGGCCATCCCACCTCCAGAATCGCTCTGGATACAGCCCGCCGCCATCTTATTAACCGTGTGGAGGAGCTCAGCGAAGAGCGTGAATCCTTACGGATGGAGAATGAGAGATCATTGATTGACCTGCGTAGCAGCCAAATGCAGCTGAAAGAAGCTGAGTTGGAAATTCTTCGGTAAATTTTGGCCACTCCCCCATATTTATCCCACCTCTTTGTCTACAAAGGAACACTGGATTTGATCAAACAAAGTATAGCTAGACCTCCCTTACTGGCTGCCTCATGCAGCTAGTCAAAATTACGATGGTGCCGAAAAAATAATTTTGTAACCAAGGCACACATTTATGATCTTCACAGCATTGCTCAGTTATTTGAGCACCACTACAGTCATTACTTGTTATTCAGTCCTCTGATCAATTTTGTTCTTTCCCCATCTCCAATTGCAGACCAAAGGGATTGGAGAGGAAGGGATTATAGGAGAGTAAGCACTCACACAATGATGAATACACATCAAAGGAATACACTAGAACCAGCTGTTTGCCTGGTGCACTTGGGGCTTAGAGCTACATGCACACTAGGACTAGCATATATTTTTTTACCACTGTTTAAATGGTGCATCGGTTGTCAAAATACATATTGTCTAGAACAGTGATGGCGAACCTTTTTGGTGCCAAGTGCCCAAAGTGAGTGCACCCCCAAAATGCAATGTGAGCACCACCACCACCCGTGCATGTGTCCCACCCCCGCACATGTACGACCCCCAAATGCGCCCCGTGCATGTGCGGCAGAGACCTGGAGACCAGTTGGCTGGTGGGAGGTGTGGCACGTGTGGTGGAGCTGAGCTGGGGTGACGGCTGGCATGCTCGCAGAGAAGACACTGTGTGCCACCTGTGGCACGCATGCCATAGGTTCGTCATCAGGGGTCTAGAACATCATTCTAGAAAGACATTCCCTTTTATTTTAGAACTGATGGCTAAAACAGGTTTTAAGATTGAGAAGAAAGTAAAATATCTGGGTATTGTATGTTATTTCAAAATAATTATGTTAAGATATGGAATTAAAATATGTTGAGGTGGGAGAAAGTACAATTGTCATTGCTGAGGAAATTTCTGTGGTAAAAATAAATAAAGACCAGTGCTTTGTCAAACTTTTCATCCTTGGGACTTTTAAGATGTGTAGACTTCAACTCTGAAAATTCTGGGAATTAAAAGTCCACATATCTTAGAGTTGTCAAGTTTGCAAAACACTTGAATAGACTATTGTGTGCCTTTCAAAGTTTATGTTGGCTGCCTTTTCATTCTTTTTTTTAACCATCAAGTATGTCTTCATTAGAAATTAATGCATGCATATGTGGGCACTGAATTGGTTATGTGATTTCAGATTCAGTTCTAGGATATTAAACATCTATGGATTTAAAAAACAAAACATGTTTTCATTTTTCTCTTGCAAACTTTGGATTTCAGGATCCGGCAGGAATTTAAGGAATCAAGGCGCTCCAGCGAGGAAGGAGAGGTAACCACTCAGGATCCTCATCCATACCTGACAGGGGTGTTGAAGTCTCTGGGATACAGAGGCAAGAGTGTACACCAACCCAGTGCCCTCCAGCTGTGTTGTGTGTTTCCACCCAAATACATCTGTCTGGTAAAGTCTGGGGACCTCTACATCTAGAGAATGCTAAGCTGGGAAGCCTGGGCTACTGGTGAAAGAGGATTCAGAACTTTGAATGGCCATGAATACCTGAGCTATTGAGTCAAGGCTTGCCATTTCCTCCACAGGCTGAAGCGGGGCTGCCCCGAACTCAGAGGTTCACCCGCGCGGAGATGGCACGCGTCGTGATGGAGCGTAATTTGTATAAAGAGAGGCTGATGGAGCTACAGGAAGCAGTTCGACGGACTGAGCTTCTGAGGTGAGCCATATTCAAGATTACGAGAGAGAGAGAGAGAGAGATGGGAGAGGGGAGAGAGAGAGAGAGAGAGAGAAAGAGAGAGAGAGATCTGTGACTACACATAGTCCTTGACTTATAACCACAATTGAGCTTCAAATTTCTGTTGCTAACCAAGATAGTTGTTGAGTTTTGCTCCATTTTGTGACTCCTTTTGCCACAGTTAAGTGAATCACGGCAATTGTTAAGTTAGTATCATGGTTGTTAAGAGAATCTGGCTTTTCCATTGACTTTGCTTGTCAGAAGGTCACAAAAGGTGACCCTGGGACACGGCAACCATCATAAATACATTCCAGTTGTCAAGTGTCCAAATTTTGATTACATGACCATGGAGATGCTACAACAATCATGAGTGTGAAAAATGGTCATACGTCATTTTATTCAGTGCTTTTGTAATTTCAAACAGTCACTAAACGAATGGTAAAAAGTTGAGGACTATCTGTATCCTGCTGTCATGGTCTTTGCCAACCCTTCCAGATGAACTTGGGAAATAATCCTCCATTTGATTTAAAACTTGTCTTAACCTAGCCATGGCTCTTTCTAAAACACTTGGGTTGCTTCCTAACCAAGCTCTTTGGTATGATTCAGAGGTGGGTGGGGAATTTTTCATCCCTCGCTTCTGGTCTGAAGATTTTTTTAAAAAAGAATTTTATTGGTTTTTAAACATTTATAGGGAAGGGTAGGTGGATATACATAAAAAATTTTTGGCAGCTACATCGTGCTGAAAGTAGAAATCTCTCCAAATCTCACAACTTTTACAAAAAGGAAAACAAAAGATAAAAGATAAGAGAAAAAGCATCTTGTTATACATTGTATCAACCATATGTTCAATCATCTCTTTTACCACTTTCTAATATATCAACAATTACAATAATATTTCAAATACCTTTATTTTTGTGACCTGAGTCTTTTCAATATTGCTCCCTCCCCCCTGTCCTCTGGCGGAGCCACAGCCCCTCCCTCCCTCATATCTTGTTTATTATCACCTTTTTCACTACCTCTTATGGTTTCGTCCTCTAGGAGGGGACTGTGTTTTTTCATGAAGGCCTCTGCCTCCACAACTGAATTGATTCTAATTCTGTTTCCCTCCCAGATCAACATTCCTTCTGGCAATAACCATCTAAACCAAACTCCTTTATTATATAATTTCTTTGATTAAGGAGGAATACTTCCTCCTCTTATCTCTTATTTTTTTCAGAATTTGTGTAAGAATTTCTTTATATCTTAGTGGTCCCCCTCTTTGGGCTCCCAAAACCTCATCCCTCATGGTCTTCCTAAGAAATTTAACGTGGACTTCCCTTGGAACATTATGTGTTCTGGCATATTCTGAATTGATTCTATAAACCAGGTCCATATCCCACCACAACTGTTCTTTATCTCTCTTAATGTATTCTGCTAAGATTGTACACATAGTATCCTTAAGATTTTCATCTTCTGTCTCGGGTAGGTTCTGGAATCTGAGAAAAAGGGACATTCTTTCAAGTTCCATCTTTATCATGAAGTTTTCCAATTCTCTATTCCCCTTCTGAGTTGCCTTCACCTCCTCCCTCAACCCAACCACGCCCTCCTCCAGTACACCAACCCTCTGTTTATTTTCTGTTGTTTGCTGCTGTACGTCTCTGAGTTGTACTTTAAAATCTGTCAGCTCTTTTTTCAGTTCTTCTTGTCCCTTCATAATAGCCTGGAACATTTGGGTAACTGATAAGTCCTTTGAACTCTCTCCAGCCCCTTCTTGTTGTAAGAATGATGAAATTTTTGTCTGTTGGGTCGTTGGGCTGGATGTAGAGGAAGTGGGTGTGGAAGCTGCCTTACCCGGCAGTGGTTTTCTAGGCCCCATTTGTTAAGTTCAGAGATAAGTGTAAGTCTTATACCAAAGAAATGGCGTCTGTGGAATGCGCAGCTGGGTGATGCCGAGGAGGCAGACAAGCCCAGAAGCGAATGTTAATCCTTAGTCACAGTTTCAAGCCAGAAGAAGAAAATCAAATAATCCAAATCCAGAAAGACCACAAAACAGGGGGGGGGGGGCTCCAGGAGACCTTCGGGAGGTAATAGTAATATAAAGCCAGAAATTCCTTCAAAGGTAGTTTCAAAAGGCTAGTTTCATTTATAAGAGCGAAGAAGAAGACGGAAGTGGGCCATCTTGGCTCCCCCTTTCACAGGGAACCAGGGAACAAAGCATCCAAAGTTTCCATAAGGCTTTTAAAACAGCTCAGGAATCACTTCTTGCAATTGTGATGTAAATCTTTCTCATAGTACAAGTGGGTAATTCAACGTTTTACTCTCTCCCTCCATTCTGAGATCGGGAGATAGTCCAAATGCCGCTTTAGCCGAGGGGAGTAAAAAAAACAACCCTCCAATCTTGCAATTTCAAATAGATTGAATCCACAGCTTGCAAAAAGCTGTTGTTCATCAATTAAATGGTGTTAAAAGAGATTAGAGCAATCTTCTCACCTCCAGCACTTTTACTGCAACTTCTGATTGATTATTTCCTTCCGGAATCCATTCGGCGAAGGCACAGGCAGCCGACAGCTGCACTATGCGCCCCCCTTCGCTCCCTGGCTCCTGGGGCGAGACTGGAGACCCCCCGACGGCTGCCACCGCTTCCGGGGGCTCCTGCAAGCCGCCCTACGGCAGGTGGTCCCTCCAAGACCCCCTGTGCTCCTAAAAGGAGCCCACCGGAGAGACAAGCAGCGGAAGACAACATACGTCGCCTCCGGGGACCGGAAAGTGATCTCGCTTCTGGTCTGAAGATTTTGTTCTTGCTTGTTATAACAGCATCAGACATGGTATTCAGCAGGTTCTGACCAGTTCTGGAGAACTGGTAGCGGAAATTTTGAGTAGTTCACAGAACCAGTAAATACTGCCTCTGACTGGCCCCACCCCCAATTATTCTCTGCCTCACAAGACCCCTCTGATCGGGTGGAAATGGAGATTTTACAGTATCCTTCCCCTGCCATGCCCACCAAGCCACGCCCACCAAGCGACACCACACCCACCAAGCCACACCCACAGAACTGGTAGTAAAAAAATTTGAATCCCACCATTGAACAGCATCCCAGGGACAAGGATGGGAGAAGAAGACGAGAGGAAGTCGCTTTTCCATGGCTGATTAAGCTGCTACAGCTAAGAATATGAGTTACTTTGGGAATTACAAATTGGTGATGTTTATATTCCAGTCTTAGCAACTTCTCTGGTCACATTGAGTGTTTTTTCTCCAAGTCCTATTACTAATGCAACAGTAATTGGAACTTTTTCCTTCTATGTTTTTCTTTCTTTAAAATTGAAATACGTTTCAATTTTATTTTTATAGCCCACTTTCACAATCTGAGTTCACTTTGCTGCCTAAAGGACAGAAGTTGTATTAAGGTTTGTTTTAAGAGTACACTTTAGTTATAAAATTTGGAGGACATTTATGGGGGAAAAAACCCTGTAATGTAGGTAATCATTACATCTGTTAACCCAATTTACTTAAAAAGCTTTATTTTTCACCTGATTACATCTGCAGCAAAATAATTAATTATTTTTGTCAGTTTGACAAGTTGGCTGAAAGTAAAGCTGAAGACAGATGACAGAATTATATAATTGGCCCTAAACGCTTCAGTTTGTTCACAGTTTCACTGAAAGAGCTGAGGAAAACAGAGAAAAAAACACTAACAATCATTGCATAGAAATTTTGTCTGTAGACATTGAATCTTCAGTTTCATTTTTTGAACTAATATTACTATTAGCAATTTTTGTTCTTGCTGAATCTAAAATTTTATTTTTATCTTTCTAATTAGATTTCTGATTTTGGCAAGTAAAATTTGTTCAGATTCATACAAGCTTCTCTATTCTTTCTCATGCTTGAGCACTACAATTTCTATATACAGGTAGTCCTTGATTTACAACCATAATGGAACTTGCCCATTATGGTCCTCTGTCATGACAGTCATGAGGCAGATTAGCATGTGACTGGATTATAACCTTTTTTTGTAGCGGTCGTTAAGAGAATGCAGCAGATGTAAAGCAAATGCCACAATCATTAAGCAAACTCATTGTTTGCTATGGGACATTTTTGCTGAAGCAGGAAATAAAACACCAGTTTTGGGCAAAAACATCGTAAATCGGTCGCATGACCATGAGATGCTACAAACGGCCATAAATGTAGGATGGTTGCCGAGCGCCGCAAATTTAGTCATAAGGCAACAGGAGGGAGGGCATTGGGACTTCAGAATTGGGTCATAATCATCTTTTGGGGGGTCTGACATAAGACCACCTGTACTGCAAACTGAAATAGAGAATGGTCTTCCATCACTCAGAGTTGGTCATAAGATGGACGGCTGTAATTTAAATAAATATAAATAAATGACAAGTTATTCTAACAGAAGATATTTTTCCAGATGTATTTTTTTAAGTCACTAATCAAGGCACGAGAGGAAGGAGGGAGGCTGTTCTACCAGGTTTTCCCAGGCATTTTTCTGAATCATCATATCTCTAGTCCAGGGGTCTCCATCCTTGGCAACTTTAAGACTTGTGGACTTCAGTTCCCAGAATTCCTCAGCCAGCTGGCTAAGGAATTCTGGGAGTTGAAGTCCACAAGTCTTAAAGTTACCAAGGTTGGAGACCCCTGCTCTAGTCTGCAATTAGTATCACTCCTAACTGCCATTCTATGTTTTAAGCAGCAATTAGAATAGAATTAGGCTGAGCATGAAATGGTTACTTTCTTCGTTTTTTCTAGCGGTTCTTCAGAGGGAGAGAATGAATGAAAACCGTCAATACACAGAGACAGATGCCCCTCAATAATTATTTGTTTTTTTCTTAGGGCTTCCCGGGAGGAACAAGCGATTCAAATGAAGAAATCGTCATTTTGGAAAATGTAGGTCTACTGCAGTAGTGAAATCTAGCTGTTTTCGAGTGTCCAGCACCGGGTAACACAGCTTAGCAGCCTGAGCTTCATCTTTTCTTTTTCTTTTAAAGCAAAGACAATTTCTCCGTCTTCTGGATGACTCAAATTACGTGGGAGGACAAGTAATATTTCAGAAGCTGCAGATAAAGATTTCTAGCTGGGCAGCCCCAGCTGCTATTATTGCTAGGAATAGAAAAGGGAACTAAACTTTGCATGGAAATGGTTTCTGTGCTTCTGTTTGTTTGTTCGTTCAGGTCACTGAGGTCTCCTGCCCTTCGTGAAGGAAACTATTGCAACCAGCTTTCATATTTTTTTGCTTCTTTTTTTAGGATGTACCCCTTGCCCTTCTCTTTCCTCTAATCATATTGGTTTCCCTCCATCTTGGCAGTTTTGATCGCCTGTTCAACCCATCAGATGCTCCTGAGAGTGCTGTGGCTTCTCCTCTACCACCAGGGAGGTCCCGGCCTAGCCGCAACAGCCATAGGGATTCAGAACGGAACACATTGAGATTCATGCCACGAGCAATCTCACCCTCTGAGTAAGTTTATAAGACTAGAAAACCACGTTCTTAATTTTTCCTACCAGGAGTTCTTGGGAAATACAATGCAAGTGTGTTTGGATGTGTTTTTAACACTAACCTGCTCTGCTCAATTTTGTTTGCCCTGTTTGTTCACAGCTTTCCTGGAGTCCCAGCAAGTTGTGTATTTTTCCTTTGGAGTACATGTAGTTCTTGGCTTATAATAGTGAATTTAGTGACCATTCAAAGCTACAACAGCACTGAAAACAGTGACATAACCATTTTTCACATTTAAGACCCTTGCAGTATCCCTATAGTCACGTGATCAAAATTTGGATGCTTGGCTACTGGCATTTTTTTTTTTTGATGGTTGCAGTGTTCTAGGATTTAGTGATCACTTTTTGTGATCTCCTGACAAACAAAATCAATGGGAAAGCCAGATTCACTTAACAACTATGTTACTAGCTTGACAACTGTAGTGATTCACTTAACAACTGTGGCACAAAATATTGTAAATGGGGCAAAATTAACAATGAATGTTTCACTTAGCAAGAAAGATTCTGGGCTCAATTTTGGTCATAAGTCAAGGACTGCCTGTATTTTTCCCTCTCTCCTTTAATCTAAAAATCTTTTTTTCACTCTAACTGGGAGTGATGCTGTGAGTCTTTATGCAGGCACGTACCTTCTCCCAGAATACTACAAGCTTATCTTCTTTGTAATGGATTGTATTGTTCGTCCATTTAACACAGGGCTGATGGCTCCCCACAGCAGAAGCGACGAGAGCTGTATGGTGAGATCCGCTCACACATCTGGCAGGAACATGGACGGGCACAGATCCATGGGTGGAGCCAGCCAGCTTCATTTCAGGTGAGGATTTTTAGTATGTGTACCGGAATCACATGCTTTGAGATCCCTGCAAAAGTCCCATATTGAGATACCAGTTCTCTTGAATTAATTAGCTTTTAATTTGATCTTATCTACCAAAACACAAGTTATTATTGTTATCATCTATCTATGTAATATTGTACTAAATTTCTTGTTCCCATAACCTTTAATTAGGCAAAATGGTCCATCATAAAGAAGCAGTTTTTGAACAAAGGTACTTCATATGGGATAACTTACAGAATGTGCCCAAAATTTGGGACCTAGGACTCCTGTGGAATGAAATCTGGCAAATTTTATAAAACATTTTATGTCATAAACATTGTTATAAAACTCTTTATGACATAATGCAAAATATCATAAAACATTTCTTCTGCTGATGTTTGATACTTATATTGTTTAACATGGGCTATTTTTAAGACACATACATATCTGAGTGTAGGCAGCACATTAGAAGTTCTGTCACTGCTAAAGATATTCAGGAATCTGGTTAAGGAAATATCTCTGAAAGGATGACCCAACATCCAACAGACACAAGTTGTCTATGATTTAAATGTATATGCATCCCACCACCCATCAACTCTGAGGGGGTTATAATTTTCACATTGTTTTTTTTTTTTAAGAAAACAACCAGTGATAAAACTGAAGAATTAAAAATAGTGAAAATGACAGCATAAAATGGGAACAAAAAACCCCAAACTACCCAAATGAAAGAGAGCTTCTGTCACCCTCACCAAAGGCTCGGGAGAAGAGTACGTACAATTTACGACCACAACTGAGCTCAAAATGTCCATTGTTAAGCAAGACATTTGTTTACGTGAATTTTGTCCCATTTTAAGACTCTTCTTGCTGTGTTAAGTGGATCACAATTGCAGTTGTTAAGTTAGTAACACAGTTGTTAAGTGAATCTGACTTTCCCATTGACTTTGCTTGTCAGAAGGTCACAAAAGGTGCAACCATCATAAAAATACATGCTAGTTGCCAAGCATCTGAACTTTGGTCATGTGACCATGGGGATGCTTCAATGGTCATAACTCTGGAAAATGGTCGTAAGTCACTTTTTTCACTGCCATCGTAACTTCAAACAGTTACTAAATGAATGGCTGTGCATCGAGGACTGCCTCTATGTGTTTTATCACTCCTGACATGGGCAGTGGAGAG
>NC_138554.1:22539977-22832166 GCF_964273705.1 Natrix helvetica | reverse complement strand
AAGAAACTTTACTCTATGGACCCCACCTTGGAAGACCTTTTGGTTCTCCCAGCCGTGGAACCACCTATCACTGCCCTGACCTCCAACTCTTCCCTCCCAGCAGAACTGCTGGATGGGCTCAAGGCGGAGGATAAGAAGGCGGAGAGGGTGTGCCATAAGGCCCACCTGGCGGCTGCCTGGGCCATCAAAGCCTCCTCTTCCGCCTCCTTTTTTAACAGGGCCTCCGTTATATGGCTAAGGGAACTGTTGACCAAACTCCCGGCAGGAGACTTGCGCCTCCGCCAGGATATTTCAAAAATTATTGCGGCCTCCCAATATGCGGCGGACGCATCCCTTAATGCCTCTAAATTTGCTTCTAGAGCCTTGGCGGCCAACGTCACCTCACGCCGCCTGATCTGGCTCCGCCACTGGCAGGCGGACCAGAAGCATAAGTGGAAGCTGGCCTCAGCCCCCTTTAAGGGCGCCAAATTATTTGGGGAGGCGCTTGAGCCTCTCCTCATTGAATCCAAAGATAAAAGGAAGATTTTGCCTTCCACCACAAAAAAGCAGGACCGCAAGTCCGCTCCATACCCCAGGAGGCAGCCCTTTCGTGCCCCTGAACCCTCTACCTCTACTTCCTTCTCCCCGCCCTACCGACCGGCCGGTCAGTCAGGGGACAGGTTCCAGGACAGGTCCTCCTTTAAGGACAGAGGTAGACAACAATTCAGTTTCCGTAAATCCAACCGCGGAGGTGCCTCTAACAGGCCCTTCCGCAAATCTAAGTGACTGCCCGGGCCCGTCACCCATAGGGGGGCGCCTCCAGCTATTCGCCCACCATTGGGTCCAGACCACGGAGGACGCCTGGGTCCTCCAGATCGTGAGGGAGGGCCTATCCCTAGAATTCCTATCCCCCCCTCCCCGGAACTTCATCCGGTGTCCCACTCCTTCCTGTCCTCTGAAGAGGGAGCTTATGAACCAGGAGATTTGCCATCTCCTGGAGATAGACGCGATAGAGCAGGTCCCCCCCGACCAGGAAGGGAGGGGGTTCTACTCCATCCTCTTCCTGGTACCAAAGAACTCGGGGGGCTGGAGGGCCATCTTGGACCTAAAGAACCTCAACAGGCACATTGCCTACTGGAGGTTCAAGATGCAGTCCCTCCAGTCCATCCTGTCGGGGATCCGTCAGGGAGACCTCCTTACCTCTATCGACCTCAAGGAGGCTTACCTACACATCCCCATCCGTCCCCAGCACAGGAGGTTCCTGCGCTTTTTTTATGCCGGCAGGCATTTTCAATACCGGGCCCTTCCCTTCGGCCTGTCGTCGGCCCCCAGGACCTTCACCAAGGTCCTGGCGGTTGTAGCAGCCCAACTGAGGCGCAGACCCATAAGGCTCCAGTGCTACCTGGACGACATCCTGATCCAGTCGTCGTCCAGGCAGCAGGCCTTGCGGGACCTCCGCATCACAATGAGAACCCTGAGGAGCCACGGTTTTTCCCTAAATCTGAAGAAAAGCCATCTGGTTCCCACCACCAGACTTATCCACCTGGGGGCGGTCATAGACACTTCCCTGTGCAGGGTCTTCCTATCCCAGGACAGGCTAGACAGCTTAGTGGCCATGACCCGCAAGGTGATGCTCGCGAGACAGGTACCGATCGTCCTCCTGTCACAGCTGTTGGGAAAAATGATCTCTTCCATCTCGATCGTCCCATGGGCTCGCCTCCACTCCAGAGCTCTCCAATGGCTCCTCCTTCCTCACCAGAGGGCCTCAAGGAGCAACTCAAACCGACTGGTGAGCGTTCCCACAACAGTGAAGAGATCGCTCCGATGGTGGACGTCCCCTGCTCTCCTCAAGGGCCACCTGTTCAAGGAGCCCAACCGGTTAGTGGTCACCACAGACGCAAGCCTCGCCGGCTGGGGGCACACATGGGTCATCTAGTGGTGCAAGGCAAATGGTCACTCGCAGAGAGCTCCTGCAGCATCAATCTTCTGGAACTGCGTGCGGCCCGCCTGGCACTCTGGCATTTTCGCCAGGACATTCACGATCAACATGTCCTATTGATGACGGACAATGTGGCCACCAAGGCCCACATAAACCGCCAGGGGGGCACCAGATCCAAGACGTTGATGAAGGAAGCGGAATCCCTGGGGCGCTGGGCGGAGAGGCATCTGGCATCTCTTCGCTCCGACCACATTTCGGGAGTCGACAACACCCAGGCGGACTGGCTGAGCAGGACCACCATAGACCCGGCAGAGTGGAAACTGGATCCGGCTCTGTTTCGCCAGCTGTCCCGCAGGTTCGGCACTCCCGTGGTCGACCTATTCGCATCCAGGGAAAATGCTCAACTTCGCCGCTATTTCTCCCGCTTCCAGTCCCCGGGGGCGGAAGGGACGGATGCCCTTCGCTCTCCTTGGCCCCGGGGCCTACTTTATGCCTTTCCTCCGCTGCCCCTGATTCCACAAGTCATCCACAGGATCATCGCGGAGGAGGCGGAGGTGCTCCTCGTGGCCCCGCACTGGCCCCGTCGTTCGTGGTTCGCCGACCTGGTCAGCCTCTCCCTGTCACCTCCGTGGAAGATTCCTCCAGACCAAGTCTCCCTCAGCCAGGGGGCCGTAACTCATCCAGAGCCCCAATGGCTACAATTGGCCGTCTGGCACTTGAGGGGGACCAGCTGAGGCGCGAGGGCTTCTCAGGGGAGGTAATACACACCATTCAGGCAGCTAGGCGACCGTCAACCACTCGAATCTACGATGCCTCGTGGGCCTCCTTCGCCAAATGGTGCGACGCCTTACGTTTGGACCCGGTGACGGCTCCGGTCTCCCGCGTCCTGGACTTCCTACAAGGGGGTCTTGCCAAGGGCCTCGCTCCAAATACCCTTCGACGACAGGTGGCGGCCCTCTCCACCGTTTGGGCCGGTGACCCGGTCTTGCCCCTTAGCAAGGTGCCCAGGGTCCGTTCCTTCCTCAAGGGAGCTTGTAACTTACGACCTCCCACGGTCCACCGTTACCCCACCTGGCAGCTGTCCGTGGTTCTGCAGGCGCTCACCGCTCCACCCTTCGAGCCTCTCAGCACTACGTCGCTGCGTCATCTTACACTAAAGACGGCATTCCTCATCGCCGTGACGTCAGCTCATCGTATTTCAGAACTGGCAGCCCTGTCGGTTCGCCAGGACCTATGTACCGTCCACCCAGATAGGGTGGTGTTGAGACTGGACCCTACCTTTATTCCAAAGGTTAATACTTGGTTTCATAGAACACAAGAAATTGTGATTCCTGATTTCTGTCCGAGACCGTCACATCCCAGGGAACGACAGTGGCACAAGTTGGACGTGAGAAGGGCGCTGAAAACATACATCGCCCGCACCTCCGAATTCCGGAAGTCGGAGTCTTTATTCGTGTCATTTCATCCAGGTTCCCTGGGCAAGAAAATCTCCTCTTCCACTGTTGGCAGGTGGCTGCGCGCCTGCATCGCCCTGGCCTACGAAAGTCAGTCCAGATCGGTGCCCCGAGGCATCACTGCGCACTCCACTCGCAGCGCGGCTACCACGGCGGCCTGGGCCACCCAGGCATCAATACTAGACATTTGTAAGGCGGCTACGTGGTCCTCCCCGTCGCCCTTCATCCGTCATTACAAACTGGACGTTTACGCCTCGGCTGAGGCGTCCTTTGGCAGGAGGGTACTTCAAGGGGTCGTGTCTTCGACCGAATCCCGGGACTCTGACTCTGCCCACCCAATCGGACAATAACTTGGGTATGTCCCATTGCTTGGACTCTCCAAGCGGTGCACAGGAAAATGACCATTGGCTTACCTGAAGGGTCCTTTTCTGTGCACCGCGGGAGAGTCCAACCCACCCTGGTCTTCGGCCCGGGGATTCTTTCCTCTTTTTTCAACTGAAAACTCCTTGGACGCCTTCGCTCCATCCTCTCGACAGATTGACCTTTCGGAAATTAATTCTGGCAGTAATCACACGAGGAGGTGTGGTTAAAGGGAGAAAAAAAGTTCCTCAGTATCCAGGGCAACCAGAGTGAATTAACCCATTGCTTGGACTCTCCCGCGGTGCACAGAAAAGGACCCTTCAGGTAAGCCAATGGTCATTCACTACGGTGCGGTTTTGCCAAAAACCGAAGTGCCAGTTTTTGTCAAAAATGTCATAAAACACAATCACATGACCACGGGACACTGCAAATAGCCATGTTGTTTAGTGCCCAAAGTGCAGTCACATGAACACAGGGCGGGGCAACTGTTGGAACTTAAAATCCGAGTCCTGATCCCCTTTTTCAGGTGAGTTGTAACTTTGAACCATCACTAAGCAACCAGTCATAAGTGGAGGACTATCCGTAATTCAGGGACTGGGGGAGTGCAGTGGTATCTTAACTTTCAAACTTTTTCTTATCCAGTAAAAGTTCTACCCCCAGATGGAACCTATTTACGTTTCAAACTTAAGTTTCTGCCTGTTAAAATGGGGTTAATATTTTGCTGCAGGGCCCTGACTCACCTGCAGGAACTACCGATGTACCTGTACTTGTGCAGCTGAGAATGCTGGAACAGAAGGACCCCAGTACCAAGGTGAGGAAGCAAGCTGCCTCCAACTCATGAACAGTTGTGGGCTGATTTTTTTTTTTTGGTTCTTTCTATTTTCCCAAATTGAAAAGGAATGGAAACTCGAGTAAATCTTAATAGAACTAGTGTGAGTCATTGCGGTAGCCTGCAAACAAAAGAGCTTTGTGGTAAAGCTTGTAGGAGTAAAACTAGGGAAGCCAGAGCAGAGATGATTGCAGAGAAATTAGGGGCAGGTCAGTCTGTGATGTGTCTGTGCTATAATTGGTTTAGATGAGGCAGTTACAGCTGATTCCGGACGATTGCAACCCCAGTCAAGGTGGAGTAGAGAAAGAGGCAAAGTGGACCAGAGATTCCAAACAGTCTCCTCTATGCTCAGAGGAAACTTTTAATTTCACTGGTTCCTCTCTTGGATGATCTGCTTTGTGAATTCCTGTTCCAAGCATCTTTTTAAAAACATGTCTTTTATTAATTTTTTAAATGTATTTAAAAAAAAAACTTAAGTAAGTTTTTACTGGCTGATTTAGTTATGGCAAGAATTAATACAGTAATTGACTTACGAGCATAGTTGGGAGCAGAATTTTGTCGCTAAGGAAGGAGGTTGTTAAGATAATCGCGTCCAATTTTATAACCATTTTGCCGTGGCTTTAAGCGAATTGTGTGATTCTTAAGCGTATCCCGCATCCTCTATCAGTTTCCTTGTCAGAAGCCAGCTGGGAAGATTACAAATGGTGATCACATAATCTGTTATGAAACCATCATAAATACATGCCGGTTACTAAGCACCCAAATTTCTATGATGTGTCCATGGGGATGCTATTATGGTCATAAATGCAAGACCTGGTTGTAGGTCACTTTGGGCCAGTGGTGGGTTTCCATTTCTTTTACTACCAGTTTGCGTGCATGGGTGTGCTCGCCGCTTCTGCACATTTGCAGAAGCATCTGGGTGAGTGGAGCTTCCCACTGCTGTCACTACCAGTTTGCTCGATCTGGCTGAACTGGCAGAAACCCACCTCTGCTTTGGGCCATTGTAAAGCGGTCAATTTGACCATCTCAGCAAGTTCCAACCTCTTCACTACCCATTCGTCCATTGTAGGTAAAGTCAGATCTTTCCATCTTTGTCCATATAGTACCCTCTGTCAGGGTTCCAAGTAACATCCCCAACAGAATTAAAACTCCAAGGCAGGCATATTCCTCAAAGTACAGATTTATTAGGCATAACATATTGTCACATATGGGGAAACCCGAATCTAAAATTCCCCAGTGTTTCCCCTACTAAAAATCACACTTTTACCTCCTCCTGCCCCTTCAGAGCATCACATGGACCAATTAGGTCACAGTCCAAAGTTCATCTGGACTTGCGTCCCACCTCTTCACACCTGGTGGGAACATCCTTGGTTCTCAGAGGAAGGAATTTTGTTTTGGTTACAAACCCCCCTGTCAGACCTGGAAGCCATCTTTTACATTGGGCCTTCAGGCCTGCCACATTTTCTACCGTGGGAAAATGGGAGGGGGGACTATACGGAGTATGGGTGATATAACATTATTTTCTCAGAGAGTCAAGGACATCTTGCCCTGGAGCTGCGATGGTGTGACTGGGAGGCACCTCATATTGTGAATGGTGCCTGATTGGACCATGTGATGGACATGTGGGTGCTGGGCTGGGACTTGAACTTTCATTTGGGTAGGGAAAACCTGGAAACTTTCAGATTTGGGTTTTCCCAGATGTGCCAATATGACATCTCTAATAAAATGGAAATTTGAAGAAGCTGAAGCCTCTGAGTCTTCTTTCGCTGGAGGTGTTGGAACCCTGACACTGTCTCTACCTCCCGCTCCCACGGCTCAATCAGCCATTGCTGTGGCAGCCCTGAAGATGCCAAGGGAAACGGTCCAAGGCTGACACCCTCATTGGAGTCACAGCAAACATTTCTGAATGTACGCCAATTAAAAGTTCGTGAATGAGGGAATATTTAATTGGTAGAAAAATGGTAGAAAAAGAAAGAGATCCCAAGAGAGACATATAAAAGAGGGATCAAAAAGTCAATAAATGAAGACTCAAAAAGGGTAAGGGATGATGGATAGAGATAAAATACTTCTCAATATGGGGAATGTATTAGAAATTAAAAGAAGTAGAAAATACAAATTGGAAAAACAGTATAACATATATAGATAGATAATAGAATTTACTATAATCATAAGCAAATTAAGGTTAGAAGCTGACCCTCTGGGGATAGGGAGGAAGGAGCAATATCAAAAAGGCTCAGGTCACAAAAATAAAAGTATTTGAAGTAATAGTAATTGTTGATATTCTAGAAAGTGACAAAGGAAAATGATTGAACACATGGTTGACAACATAGAACAAGACTCTGTTTTCTCCTTACCTTTTATATTTTGTTTTTAAGATTATAATAATTGTGAGATTTGGCTGGACTTCTATCACTAGTGTGGGAGCTGCCAAAATTTTTTATATATTCCCTTACCTTTCCCCATAAATGTTTAAAAACCAATAAAATTCTTTTTTTAAAAAAAGGTTAGAAGCTGTAAGTCTATGATTTGGTAATCTAATTGTATTATTATTGTGTAAAAATATATTGAAACTTATAATTTTAGGGAATTGGAGACATAATCCTGGAATTTATTAAATTTGGCTAATGATTGGTCTTATTGGAGTTTTTAAACAATTGGGATATTGGATTTATGATGGAATATTGAGTAATTTCTAAAATATTAAAAAACTATTGATTTAAAGGGAATAACAAACATACTGCACGAAGAAATGTTATTGAAGCTTTTAAGTACAATGTGCAGGTTAAGGTTAGAAATTGGAAGACTAGGATTATGTATACCTAATTGTATTATTATTGCTAGCATTGTGTAAAAAATATATTGACCCAGTCAATAAGCTTCAAAATATGTATGGGTGTTAAAGAAAAAATACCAATAAAACATACACACATATATGTGTGTGAATATGTACACACACACACACACACACACATTTTGTGAATGAATATCAAGATGATGCTTGTCTCTCTCTTATTGCAGCTCTGGTGTGCCGCAGCATCTGTTGGGCTGGAGCCTCGAGAAACATCACAGATTGTAAGCACTGATTTCTGTCCTGACAACTTGCTCCCTTGCATATTTGCACAACTCATCTCCTTTCATGCTTGGGATTTCGTTATTCTGACCTTCTGTTTGGGAGTTACTTGAACCTTAAATACAACCTTCCCTCTATTGCCTTGGGTGTGTTGGAACCACGACTCCCAGAATTCCCTAACTAATATGGTGGCTGAGAATTATGGCAATGATAAGAGGTGTTCTTCTAACATAATCTAGAATGGTGCCAAGTTGGAGAGTGGCCTTTTTTTTCTTCCCTTTCCCTTCTACAATTTTTTTATTAGATGGTACACAGGTAGTCCTCAATTTACAACCACAATTGAGCTTAACATTTCTGTTGCTAAGCAAGATGGTTGTTAAATTTATTATTTATTTATTTATTATTCACACTTATAGACCGCCCCCTCTCCCGGAAAGGACTCGGGGCGGTGTACAGTCACTAAAATACATTCTAAAATACATACATAAACAATTAAATTAATACTGGTGAAGGAGGTTATGAGACTGTAATCGAATAATAAATATAATACGTTAAAAGCCTATAAACCCTTAAAACCCAATTAAAATAAATAAATCCCGGGAGGTAAAACTAAGACGGTGCCAGGCCAGCTGATTGAAATAGGTGAGTCTTTAACTTTTGCCGGAAGGAGCGGAGGTCGGTGGTGGTTCGAATGTCTGGGGGGAGGTCGTTCCAGAGGGTTGGGCCCATCACAGAGAAGGATCTACTCCTAGGTGTCGCCCGCTGGCATTGCCTGGCAGACGGCACCAGGAGGAGCCCCTCCCTGTGTGAGCGGATAGGTCGCAGGGACGTGTGTGGTAGGATGCGATCCTGCAGATAACTAGGTCCTCTGCCATGGAGCGCTTTAAAGATGGTAATCAATACCTTGAAACGCACCCGAAAGGCTACAGGTAGCCAGTGCAGCTCGCGCAGGAGAGGTGTTACGTGGGAGTAACGAGTGCTTCCCATAATAACCCGCGCGGCTGCGTTCTGAACCAGCTGCAGTCTCCGGATGCGTCCCAAGGGAAGCCCCATGTAGAGAGCATTGCAGTAGTCCAGGCGAGACGTCACCAGCGCATGAGTGACCGTGCGCAGGGCACTCCGGTCCAGTAGGGGGCGCAATTGGCGCACCAGGCGAACCTGGTGGAATGCCCCCCTTGCCACGGCTGTCACATGGTCCTCCATTGACAGCCGGGCATCAAGGAGGACACCCAAATTGCGCGCCCGCTCCACAGGGGACAACTGTTCGCCCCCTATGGCCAGCGATGGAGTCAGCTGGCTGAACCGAGGTGCCGGCAACCACAGCCACTCGGTCTTGGAGGGGTTGAGTTTGAGTCTGTTGTCCCCCATCCAGACCCCGACGGCCTCCAAACACCGGGACATCACTTCGACAGCCTCGTTGGGGTGGTTTGGGGTTGAAATATACAGCTGAGTATCATCAGCGTAGAGGTGGTATTCAACCCCAAAACCACGGATGATCTCACCCAGCGGCTTCACATATGCGTTGAACAGGAGAGGCGAGAGGACCGACCCCTGTGGCACCCCACAAGTGAGTGGCCTCAGGGACGACCTCTGTCCCCCTGTCAACACACATTGCTTCCGGTCAGAGGTAGGAGCCGAACCACCGCAAAACGGTGCCTCCGACTCCCATCCCCTCCAACCGGCGCAATAGGATACCATGGTCGATGGTATCAAAAGCCGCCGAGAGGTCTAATAGGACCAGGATAGAGGAGCAACCCCTATCTCTGGCCCTCCAGAGATCATCGACCAACGCGACCAAGGCTGTCTCGGTGCTGTGCCCGGGTCGGAAGCCGGACTGGCGTGGGTCTAGATAATCGGATTCGTCTAGGTGTCGCGGGAGCTGCTGCGCCACCACATTCTCAACAACCTTCGCCACGAAGGGAAGGTTGGAGACTGGACGATAGTTAGCTAGCTCCATTGGGTCGAGTGAAGGCCTCTTGAGCAAGGGTCTCACCACCGCCTCTTTCAAGGCGGTTGGTAAGTAACCCTCACCCAATGATGCGCTCACCAGGCCCAGGAGCCAGCCTCGTGTCGCCTCCCAGGCTGCCAGTACCAGCCAGGAGGGGCACGGGTCCGTTAAACAAGTGGTGGGTCGCAGCCGTCCACGCAACCTGTCCAAATCCTCGGGGGCAACAGAGTCAAACTCCTCCCAGAGTGGTCTCTCAAGACTCGCTGTTGGCGGCTCGTCTGGTCCACTGACGGAGGTCCACCCGCTCCGGATCTGATCGATTTTGTCCTGAAGATATTCCCCAAACTCCTCTGCTCTACCCTGTAAGGGTGTCTCCTGCACCCTCTGCGATAGAAGGGAGCGAGTCACCCTAAACAGGGCGGCAGGGCGGTTATCCGCGGACGCAATAAGAGCAGCACAATGTCTACGTTTGGCCGCTCTTATTGCCACAAGGTAAGTCCGCAAATAGGCTCTTACCTGTGTTCGGTCAGATTCGGAGCGTGAGGACCTCCACCTGCTCTCTAGACGTCTCCTGTGGCGCTTCATCACCCTAAGCTCCTCAGTGAACCAAGGAGCCCGGGTGGGTCGATGCCGCAGGAGAGGTCGCAAAGGCGCAACCCGGTCCAAGGCCCCAGTCGTCGCCCTATTCCAGGCAATCACTAGGTCCTCGGAGCGGGAGCGGGACAAGGCTACAGGAATTGGCCCAAGCTCCGTCTGGAATCTATCAGATTCCATCAGGTGCCTGGGGCG
The DNA here is from genome assembly GCF_964273705.1 of Natrix helvetica. Taxonomy (NCBI): domain Eukaryota; kingdom Metazoa; phylum Chordata; class Lepidosauria; order Squamata; family Natricidae; genus Natrix; species Natrix helvetica. Next base: position 22,821,798 of record NC_138554.1, on the reverse strand, counting down.
GTACCAGTTTATAGAGTCTGGTTCCGCCTCCTCGCGGTGGGGGATAGCGCCAGGGAAGTCCAGCCGGAGGGATGAGTGGTCTGACCATGACAGGGGCGTGATAACTAAATCCCCTATTCCCAGATCACTCGTCCACTGTTCAGATACAAAAATGAGGTCCAGTGTATGGCCCCCTTCGTGAGTGGGGCCCTGCACTAATTGGGTCAGGTCCATGGCCGTCATGGAAGCCATGAACTCCCGGGCCACCTCGGAAGCCGCTCCCATCGACGGCAAGTTAAAGTCCCCCATGACCAAAAGTCTGGGAGTCTCAACTGCCGTCGCTGAGATTAGCTCGAGGAGCTCGGGCAGGGCTGCTGATGCATAGCGAGGAGCCAAGTATACAATCAGCAAGCCCCACTGCCTCCCTGGGCCCCAGTTCACACCAAGGGACTCACACCCGGGTATCTGAGGAACAGTGAACTCCCTCGGCTCTAAACATTCCCGCATAACCACCGCCACCCCTCCACCCTTACCCAGGGCCCGAGGCTGATGAAATGCACGGAAACCCGGTGGGCACATTTCCACGAGGGGTAAACCACCCTCGTGGCCCAGCCAGGTCTCCGTTATCCCTGCAAGGTCTAGCTCCCCCTCTGAGATCAACTCATTAATGAGGGGGGCCTTGTTGGTGACAGACCTTGCGTTACAAAGCATCAGCCGCAGGCCCTGGCTCTGTATGACCTGTCCACCTAGACTGCAGGGGTTGGTACAAGCGACCGGGCGTAACCAACAGCCACGGTCTCCCAACCGACCTTGAGATCTTATCCTGTCCTCGCATCCCCTCCTCCCCGCGACCGTTGTAATAGGGCAACCCTCTGCTTTAGTGACCTTTATATTCCCCCCCTCCACCGCATCCCCGTCCTTCCTGGACTCACCTATATGTCCGGCACTGGCTCTCCTCCCGGTCTGAATAGCCCTCCCCCCCACCCTGGAACCCCCTAAAAAAGATAAAAAACATTTTACTAAAAATCCCCTTAGCTTCCGGTTCCTGCACCTCTCGGGGTCCACGAACCCGTCCTCGAGGCGGGCCCTTGAAAGAGCCAAGGGCCAAACCTGCGAGAGAGGGGCCTCCCGCAGGCGGAGCAAATCTAGCCTCGAGTAAGTTATTATCAAAGTTCCAATAGGGGTTAAGGTGCTGTAGGTGGTAAGAATAAGTCAGTATGGGGGGAAGGTTGAAGGCATTAGTCCCATAAATCAATGTGGGAGGTGAGAGGCATTGTCCTAGATGATTCTTCAGTAAAGAGTGGGGGGGAGCAAATGTCCAAATAATGGGATTAGACGGGTGCGACGATAATGGTAAAAATGATAGAAAAATGGGTGATAGCCCTGACTATAAGGTTAGTAAAAACCCTCCGTAGTCTTAGATGGTCCTGGGTGGGGATAAGCTCAGGAACAGAGGTTCAGGGTCCTTGGTGGGTGGGGGGGCAGTCTTGGCCCAGGTATCCAGATAGCCATACTCCCAGGCAGCCTTCCAGCCTCTCCATGGTCATAGGCCCGGTCCAGGGCTCTTGACCAGATCTCCCAGAGGCCTCAGATGATCCAAGCCCCACAACCACCATAACCACCATCTTCTCCCATTCTGTCCTGGCTCCCACCTGAAGGGTCCAATAGTCCAGGCTCACCCAGTGCTCACCCAGCGTTCCTAAATTCCGTGCGTTGGTCTTCCTGCGTCTTCCCAACAGTGCCGGCCTCCAGGAGTCACCAGGGGCCGACAGAGGATGATACGGCATTTTACAAGTAAAAATACAAGCAGGTCTTCTTTCAGCCTTTCCAAATCGGCTGTCTCGCCTCTCTACCGGCCGCTCTGTCGTCTCCACTTGTCTCCTCTGCCTCCTCTGTCTCATCTGCCAGCACGCACGCCCAGACGCCGAACGCTGCAGCGCCGCCGCCATTCCTCCCTTCTCGCACTCCCCGACCTCTTCCTGCCTCTTCCTGCCTTACGCCGATCTTCTGTGGCCTCCCCTCGACCACTGCGACCACCCTGGCGGACCAAAATACCTCCAAAACCAGCCTGGGTGGTCTACAAGTCCGACTCTCGGCCCTCCGATGGAACGAGGGCCGGAAACAGCACCCATTGCCCCGCTGGAGCTCCGCGGCGTCTCCCGGAGCTCAGGAGGCGATCGCCATTACCGGAAGCTCCTCCCCATTTTACGACATTTCCTACCACAATTGTTAAGTGAATCACTTGCAGTTGTTTAGTTAGTAGCACAGTGAATCTGGTTTCCCCATTAATATTGCTTGTCAGAAGGTTGCAAAACCCAATCACATGACCCTGGGACACAAACTGTCATAAATATGAGTCAATTGCCAAACATTTGAATTTTGATCATGTGCCAATGGGGACGCTGCAAGGGTCATACGTCACTTTTTTTCAGTGCCGTTGTGGCTTTGAATGGTCACTAAAAGAAAGGTTGTAAGTTGAGGACTACCTGCAAATCCTTGCTATTGGACAATTCAGACCTTGAAAGGTTACATTCTCATGTGATATTTATTGTGTTTACCTGAGCAAGCACATGTTGTAGCACAGAAGACTCAGATGAGGCCTGGATAGTTAGAAAAAAATCATTTATATAAGATTTCCCACCAGTTACCTAAGATTTTCAGATTAGGAGCTTCAGGTGGATCGAAGATGGGAAGATGGGTTTGTGAGTGCCTGCCTTTTCCTGACCCTTCTCTTCATTTCCTTTCAGGTTAACCCCCATTGCAGCTTTTCCGGCAGCTCTCAGCTATGGGTGGCTGCTGGGACCCACTCCGCTAGTGAAGTGACCCTCTTCAATGCCCCCAATACTAACCAGCTCCTGGAACACTTCGTGCTGCCTGGAATTCATGTCCTCTCCATGGCTTGTGTGCCTGGTCAGTGAGACAAAGGACAAGTGGACAATTGGGAGGTGGGATTTGAGAAACTCTCAGAAGCAGCAGGGAGGAGAGTACTGGGTTTTGTGGTCCAAATACCCAAAGTGAGACACTTCCTGTGAGGCCAGGAGAACTTGGGTATTAACTAGGGTCAAAACTTTCAGCCATTTTTTGATGGAGAGTTTGGGGAGTAAGACAATAGAAAAATTGCTGGGTTTGTGGGGAATTTAAGAGGCATAACGGGTACCAGTCTATTAACATCATTTTGCTTGCCATTTCTAACTCACATATTGATTCTACCCAACTAGGGTTTTTTTTAGGGGCTACAGTTTTATCTGAGTTATATGCATATCTTGAGTGGGGATCAATCTTCATAGAAAGGATCTCTCCAGGTTCATTTTCACAGTTATTTGAGTTAATTGCAAGCTCATTCTCTGGAGTGTTACAATTAATTGAATTATAAACTCACCAAAGGGGATGGGTTTTGAAACGTTGTAAGCCATGGCCAACTAAACTTTGTGTATTGTACAAATGGGTCAGCTGGACTTGAGGAGATCTGGTTGAACCTATCATGCAAATTCAGCCAAAGTAAGAATGGGCATAATTTACATGCAACTTTCAGTTCTTTTACTTGGCACAATAGTAATAGCCCTTAGACTTATATACTGCATCATAATGCTTTACAGCCATCACTAAACGGTTTACAGAGTCAGTATATTGCCCCAACAATTTGGGTCCTCATTTTACCAATCTCGGAAGGACGGAAGGCTGAGTCAACCATGAGCCTGCTGAGATTCGAATTGCCAAACTGCTGGCAGTCAGCAGAAGTAGCCTGCAGTACAGCACTCTAATCACTGCGCCACCGCCGCTTAAATAATTGGAGGGACATATTTGTGTTGTTTGACTTAGAGGTAATAATAATAATAATAATAATAATAAATATTTATTTCTTAGCCGCACCCTCTCCCGAAGGACTCGGGGCGGCGTACAACAAAACATAGGAAATAAATATATAGACAAACATACATATAACAAAAACATATACCAGGACATATACAAGGAGGAGGTGAGCTGATGAATAAAAAACAATTAAAAACACAATGTTTAGAAACCCCTAAATAAATTGAATGCAATTAAAATACCCCAAATAAAAAACCCGTCAGGAGCGATATAGTTAGATCATAGTTGAGCCAGGCCAGCTACTTGGAATAGGTGGGTCTTGAGCTTTACACGAAAGGAGCGGAGGTCAGAGGAATTCCTAATATCCGGAGGGAGGTCATTCCACAGGGCTGGGCCCGCCACAGAGAAGGCTCTACTCCTAGGCGCCGCCCCCCCGGCACTGCCTGGTGGACGGCACCTGGAGGAGACCCTCTCTGTGCGAGCGGATTGGTCGCAGGGATGTATGGGGCAGAATACGATCCCGCGGGTAACTAGGTCCTGAGCCATGGAGCGCTTTGAAGATTGTTATCAAAACCTTGAAACGCACCCGATAGACCACAGGAAGCCAGTGCAGCTCGCGCAGGAACGGTGTCACATGGGAGTACCTAGTACTCCCCATAATTACCCGCGCGGCTGCGTTCTGGACCAACTGTAGCCTCCGGGTGCATTTCAAGGGAAGCCCCATGTAGAGAGCGTTACAGTAGTCCAAGCGAGACGTCACCAGAGCATGAGTGACCGTGCATAAGGTGTCCCGGACCAGTAGGGGGCGCACTTGGCGCACCAGGCGAACCTGGTGGAACGCCCCCCTTGCCACGGCTGTCACATGGTCATCCATGGACAGCCGGGCATCCAGGAGGACGCCCAAATTGCGCGCCCGCTCCACGGGGGCGAGTTGAATGCCCCCGATGGCCAATGATGGAATTAATTGGCTGAACCGTGAGCCGGTACCCACAGCCACTCCGTCTTGGAGGGGTTGAGTTTGAGTCGGTTGTCATCCATCCAGACCCCGTTTAATACTTTAAATACTACTGCATTGAGTTTCAAATCTCAACGTAAGCTATTTTGGAAGAAAACTATCTCAGCCAGGGAATCTGAAAAGCCAAAGAATTGCTTTTAATCCATATGGACACCACTTAGCCCCATGTAGTTGATGTAAGACAGGCTCTATATCAAAAGAGTCTAAAACTTTCTTCCAATGAGATTTTTCTAGATTGATTTTTTCATTATTTAGTTCTTTATGGAATTTTATTTATGTTTATTCTCAAACTTAGACATGTCTTCATGTCTAAACCATATAAAGAACGATTGCTGGAATTGGGTATGCTAGTTTAATAAAAAGAAGGACGGGTGACATGATAGTAGGGTTCCAATATTTCAGAGTTTTCCACAAAGGAGAGGGAATCAATCAATTCTCCAAAGCACCTGAAGGCAGAACAAGAAGTAATGGGTGGAAACTGATCAAGGAGAGAAACAATCTAGAACTAAGAAGAAATATCCTGACAGTTAGAATGGTTAATCAGTGGAACAGCTTGTCTCTACAAGTTGTAAGTGCTCCAATAATGGAAGTTTTTAAGAAGAGATTGGACAGCATTTGTCTTAAATGGTATAAAGTTTCTGCCTAAGCAGGGAGTTGGCCTAGGAGACCTCCAAGGTCCCTTCCAACTCTGTTATTCTTTTTAAGACATGTCCCTGAAAAAGAGAATGGCCTTGGAGATGAAGTCCGCCTATCTTAAAAGTTGCTGAAATTGGGAAACACTGGTCTAGTTGCTTTGAAAGAGCCTCAGACTTAGCTGTGAGATTTCAAAGCAAGGTTCCAAGGTGTTGTGGGTTCCTGATAGATAAGCATTCTTTTCCTTAGTGTTGCTTTCCCTCTTCTTCTGTAGGCCTGACAGCACCTGTTGATGAAAAGCCAGTGGTAAAGCCAGAGATCCTCGAAGACCCTTTGGCACCCCGATCTGACAGTGATGAAGAAGCAAGGGAAGTGGAGGCAGTTGGTTCAGGACCCACTGTCTGGATTGGGACCCAGGAAGGCTGGTAATGGAAGTTAAAGTGGGGAAGAAATGAAGGTGTCTGATATAATATGCCATTCCTGCCTATGTTGCTTCAGGCAGTGTTTGGCTCTTCCTGTCCTTCTCTCCTCCTACCATTTTCTTCTTGTTGCTACTGTTACTCTGTAATTCTACCTGCTATCCTGAGGAGGGAGCTGTCATTCTGGGGAGAAGATGAATCTCACCTGCTTTTACTGCTGGTCCTTGATTTATGACCATAATTGGGACTGGACCCTCCATCACTAAGTGATGTGGTTGTTAAGTGAGTCACACTCAATGTTACAAACCTTTTTACTGCAGTCTTTAAGCAAGTCGCCATGGCCATTAAATAAATCATGTGGTCATTATGTGATATGGCTTCCTTCACTGACTTTGCTAGTCAAAAACCCTTCAGGAAGCTCACCAATCATAGGTGTGAGGACTAGTTGTAAGTTTTCAGTGCCACTGTAACTTCAAATAACCAGTAAATGAATGGTCATCCATCAAGGACCACCTGCACAATGAATATGCCCAATACCGTAATGGAACTGTGATAGCAGAGACTTTAATGCTGTCTCCCAATTATGAAGGGTTAATGAATAGGTATGTATGCGATGGCTCAGCGGTTAAAAATGCTGAGCTGGTCAGCTGGAAAGCTGACAGTCCATGTTCAAGACCCCAGCGTTGTGAGACGGGGTGGGCCCTGGCTCCTGCCCTCCTATCAGTTAGAAAGCTTGCAAATGCGAGTAGATAATTAGGTACAATTTCAGTGGAAAGGTAAGAGTATTCTGTGCATCCCGGCATTCTGCACACCTAGAATGCGACACAACTGGACAGGAGAAAACTTTACCTTTAATGAATGGGAAGCTAGGTGCCCCAGCTGAAACTGGCACTGTGTTAGTGGCAGAGTTGGGTGGAGGGGACTAATAATTCTGTTGGATATTCTTCTTTCTGCTATTTCTTTGTTTTACAGTATCTATATTCATTCCACTGCGACTCACTGGCGACATTGCCAAGGCAAAATATGTTTGAAGGAGGCTGTCCATTGTATTGTGTGAGTATGCAACTCTTGCCCAATGGCTGAAAGCTGTGTATCCTCAGTGGAAACTGCCCGTCTTCCCATTCTAGTGCTAGTAAAACATGCCTGTGTATTATTCTGCCCTGTCTGCTCCAGGCATACCCAAGGCCGCGTTGTAGCTGCCCTTGCTGATGGATCTCTGGCTATATTCCATCGGAATGCAGGTAGGTCCTGCTGCTTGGATTCCTTCCCTCTCCATCTCTCCCATGGTTGAGACCTTCTCCTTGATTTCTTGATGAGAGAGAATGCATAACGGATAGGAAAGTAACACAAGGGTAAATAATCATAAATAATCAAGAGACAGAATGTGAGTCCATTGACAGCCTGTCTTACAAATAGCAGTGAAACTCAGCTAGCAAGAAATATGGGAAGAAACATTTCCAAGATATTTTGCCTTAACAAATCATTGCAAATGAGGGCTGGAAATTCTCCACGTTTCCAAGATTTTGTAGTTACCCAGAGACTTGCATGAAATATACCTTACTGAAGTCTCTGTAGATGTTGCTTCCTAGATTTTGCCCAGTTTATGTGGGTCATTGACACTTATTTACTTATTAATTCAACTGATATGCTGCCCAAGGTGACTCTGGGCATCTTAAAGTATAATAACTTGTCTTTTCTTAGATCGCAACTGGGAACTGCACTCCCCACGCCTGGTTCAATTGGCACGGCCACGGCGTTCCATTCGTTGCATCATCCCTGTGTTTAATTGGCTGTGGTGTGGCTATGGCAACCGAATCTATGTACTGGATCCTCGGACCGCTCGCATTCAGGTGAGCCTGTTGAGATAGGAGGTCCTTACTGGAAGCTGTGGAAGCCAAGAAGTTGTCCAGTGGAAAACTCAGATGGGGCTAGAACAGATTCAAGACACTGGAGTCTTCTGCATCTATGTTCTTAGTAGAATTTTGATCATGTGGGATGTTGAAACGGTCATAAATGTGAAAAACAGTCACAAGTCACTTTTTTCAGTGCCTTTGTAACTTTGAATGGTCACTAAATGGTTGGTGGTAAGTTGAGGACTATCTGTATACAAGAGTCCTTGCCCAAGCCATAGACTTCCTGCACCCACGCCAGAGAAAATTGGCATGCCTGTTATTTGAATCTCCCTCCCTGCCACCAATGTTTTCCTTCCAGCGATACTTTGAAGTGACTTCGCACCCTGAAAGCCATGTCCGGCACATGGCAGCAGCTGGTGGTGGCATCTGGATCTCAGTCCGCCTGGAGACCACTCTGCGTCTTCTCCACGCGGAGACAGGGCAGCCATTGCAAGAAGTGGAACTGGAGCCCTTCATCAGCCGCACGTTTGGTGAGTGGCTGTAGGAGAAGTAGTGGCAGAACCTGGAAGTGGAATTAAAAGAGCAATCAGCCTAGAATCCCTGGGTAGCCACAAGTGAACTAAGTCCCACTCCTGTGATTTCTATCAACCCATATCCAACTCCAAGCAGGTGCTAATTGTTGAGAAGACTCCTGTGTATAGGCATGATTAGCAATAAATCAATTTAATTGGAACTTCAGGTGGACTTCATCTTTTCTGCCTGACTGGGTCAGGAACCAGAGGGCACCCAAAGGCAGGATCTTGGACATTGCAGAACAGTGTTTCTCAACCTTGGGAACTTTAAGACAGGTGGACTGCAACTCCCAAAATTCCCCAGCCAGCCATGAATTCTGGGAGTTGAAGTCCATACCTCGTAAATTCTGGTTGAGAAATGCTTTGGCAAAGGGTGGGGAGGAGTAAGCCAGGCAGGACATGATCTGCAAGTGCTCTGGTTTCTGGAAGAATATGAAGAACTGGAAGGTTATTGCAGAATCAGAAATTTTTATAGAAAGCTCCTTAGCTATTGTGGACTCCATTTCCCAGATTGTCTGTTGTAGGTAGAACTCCTGAACCAGAATTAGGTCCTTCAAATATCACAAAAGGACAGCCCCCAGCACTCCTTCCTGTGGCCCATGTTGACTGGGGCTGTTTTGTAATACTTGGGAGAGGGACAGGTTCCCTAATGCCTATATCCATTCTTGTCATAAATCATGTGTGGATCTTGACGGGGGTTCTGGTTTGAGATGCCCAGAGTCATTGGAAATCGGGTGGCATTTAACTGTAGATGATGGACAAGATGGAGGAGGAGGGGAGGGAGGGAGGGAAGGAAGCCAGACAAGGAAGGAAGGGAAGAAAGAAAAGAAAGAAAGAAAGGAAAAAGAAAGAGAAAAAGAAAGAAAGAAGCTTGGATGGCCTTCCCCTGCTTGGTGCTCAGGTTGGAGTGCATAACCTCCAGAATTCCCAGTCATGATGGGATGTGCCTCAACACCTCTGAGGGGTCCTTGGTGTTCTCTGAACTTGGTTGCCTTCTTGCAGTTGTTTTATTACCCAAACTAGGTAACATCACCAGTGTTAAGTCTATCAAATATATACAAGCTCACCCTTGCTTTCTCTTCCTCATCCCCCAGGGCCCAGCAGCGTTAGCTTAGCCTTGAGCATCTCAGCTCTCAGTGCTTTTGGAAAGCGGCTATGGGTTGGCACATCCGGTGGCACCATTATATCTGTGCCTTTTGTCTCTGGTAAGCAAATAAGTCTCCTCCTGATTGTGGGAAAATGCGTAGCTGCACTGTTTAGTTCTGAGGTGGCTTTTCCGGTTTCTCTGCAGAATTTTCTGAAAGCGTGAAGACTTCTCCCTCTGCTGGTATCCCTTTGTGCGCTATGGAGCAAGCCCAGATCAGCTACCATGGGCACCGCGATGCTGTTCGTTTCTTTGTCTCTGTCCCAGGTAGTTTGCAAGAAATGTCGGAAACCCGTTCCTTGATTTTTCAGGAAGGGTTACCCATGTGTATGACAGTTTGGCAGAATATGACAAGTTTCTTCCCTGAGATGTTTACAGATTTTCCCGGCATGGGAAAAACAACAGAGGTGGAGGAAGGAAGTGCGGGCTGTGATAAACAAAGCATTCATGTCAGCATCTTGGCTGGGAATTTTTGGAAGTTGAAACCAAGTGGAGGCAGAAAATGCTAAATTCAGTGAGATCGGATTCATGTATATTAAAGTTTAAATCAACAAAATAGATATATATATATACCTTTACCCCCAGATAGAGTGGAACCTTTAAAATAGTAACTGTGTTTTAAATGAGCGGAATGAAACTACAGTGGTTGGCTGATGTGGTGTATGGTTTTGCCTGGCTGTAGGGTTGTGTCTTTAATCAGTGTTAGCAAAGGGTGTGGATTCTGCCATTGAGTAAGGCAGGGGTGTCCAAACTTGGGAACTTTAAGACTTGTGGACTTCAACTCCCAGAATTCCCCAGCCAGCATGGCTGGCTGGGGAATTCTGGGAGTTGAAGTCCACAAGTCTTAAAGTTCCCAAGTTTGGACACCCCTGGAATAAGGGTTGCATCCTGATTTTCTCCAATACTGATTCATGGGTGGGGCAGTAAAAAATAGGATTCTAAACTGCAGCTTCTAACAATTTGCTTTTTTTTTAATGGACTGGGTACTTTGTTTATTTTGGGCACATCTGTGGCCACAGATATAACACATGGCCAAATTGGCAGAGGCAACTAGAAAGTCCATATTAGTTAATTTATAGGCGAATTAATCTTTTCTTTTTTCTTCTGTTTGGAAGAAATCTAACCTGCCTCATGGTGAATAGTGTGGATTTCCACATTGGTTGCAGAGAAGGTTGTCTTCCCCTGTGGCCCTATAAAAGTGCAAGTTAATACTGTATTTTTTCTGGCTAATAATGTTTAATGGCCTTATTTACCAAACAGTTTTGATATACTACCTTCATTAGCTTTTATTCCAGGGTTATTCACAATACAAGTTTAAAAAAAAACACTAAAAGAGCTGAAATCAATAAAACACCTAAACTAAATAACAATTAGAAGGAGTAGAATGAAGCAGTTCATTTTCTGTTTAAGTTTTAGTTCTTCTCATTGCCTAAAATGTGACTCATTAAAATACATTTAAAAACCCAAGTTAGCCAGAGCTCTAAAATACAAGTTAAGTGGGTGTGTTATTTATTTATTGGTTCATAGACCAGAAGACAATCTATCCTATCATACAGCAAGAAGACATTTTTTAATAAAAGAAAGATGCAGGTACCATAGATCATATAAACAGAGAAAACATTAGATAAATAGTAAAAATGACTGGAAGAGAAAGGAGAATAAGAAAGAGAGGGCATATGTGGATGAGTCCAATCCAACGTTTGTCAATGTTAGAAAATTTAAGATAAACTTCAGTTTCCAGAATTCTTCAGCCAGCATTTTCTGGGAGTTGAACTCCATACATCTTAAAGTCACCAAGATTGAAAAACACTGGACTAATCTAGCAGGAATACCTAGAACTTAAGTTAAATTTTAAAAAGTTATAAACTACAAAAAGACATAGAAAAAATAATTAAAAAGGAAAAGGGAAAGGATAGAGAGAAAGCAATTTTGGCAATACACACAAAAGTGAGGACAGAATAGAAAGCCTTTCTATAGAAAGTTATAGAAAACCATAACTTCTGACTTCCTTTTGTAGATACAAATGCGAAATACAATGATCTTTTGAAGTAGGGTAACCATAGCACACTGTACTTCCCTAATTGTAAACAGGTCTAGTCATCACATCCCAAGGTTAAAATTCTGTTTCTTTCAGTTTCAAGCAAAATATCCAAGAGTGGTTTCCAAACAGATATAAAACCAGAATGAAGTATTTTCTTTAATCAGCTCAGTCAATTTTTCCCTCCGCCAACTCCATTAATTTCACCATCTATTCTTCCATTATAGATACTGTATATGTGAGTCCTTTCATCTTTGTGCTTAAAGTAACCTTGCGGCTGTTGCCATTGTAACTTTGCTCTTGTATATGACAAAACAGCAATAATAAGATCAGAAGCCATTCTTTTCGAATCTCTTCTTCTTCTACTTGTAGCTGTAGGTAGTCCTTGACTTACGACCACAAATCAGCCCAATGATAGTAAGTGTGAAAAGCAGTCATAAGTCACTTTTTTCAACTTTGAAGGGTCACTAAATGAACTGTTGTAAGTCAAGGACTACCTGTACTATGGGGCAGAATTTTGTGCCTTTTGGGGTGCTGAATTGATCTCTCAAAAAAATTGATTTCAAATTGAGGCTAATCAGAATGTTTGTTGATGAGAGAGATTTATTCTAAGCACCACGTGTGACTGAGGGAAGGAGAAAGGTGTCCTCCCTTAGCCATGCCCTGAAAGGATGCTATTCCTATCCAGGATGGGTTTGGAAATCATTATCATTTCAGTTTTGGTGCCTTTAGGATTCGAATAGCTCTGACTGCTTTTCATTCTTCTAGGATATGTGGCTCCATCTGCTGAAGAAAACCTCAAGGATTTGCACAGTCAAGAGAAATCAAGCAAACCTTGCAGCTTGGTGCTAAGTGGAGGGGAAGGGTATATTAATCTCCGGATAGGTAAGCAAGGATGGAGAAACTACAGTGGCCCAGAGCTGACTCAGTTTCAGCTCCGGTCTCCTTAGCCAATGGCAAGAGATGGTGGGGTGCTGTAATCCAAAAATTAACACATCTGGGGGGAAACAGGATTGGGATTTCTTTATAAAGAAAAATCCTTCTTGATACCAACAGAAGAGAATATTTGTAGCTCAGGGTTGAAATGAGGGATCTTTGGTGCTCTCTGAGCTTGGTGGTTTTCTTACAGACGTTTCATTATCCAACTAGGTAACATCATCAGCTCTAGAAGGAAGTGGGGTTTGCTTTCTGTTTATATATTAGTGGTTTTCCCAGTCGGTGTAAGTGGGAGTGTTTTTGGTGGTTCGTTGATAGTCCTTTGGTATGCTTGTAGTTGACCCGATGTCTTTTCATGTGGCCACTGTTTTCCTCCATGTCCAGGAGACAACTCCGATAAGCACTACGGTGACCTGCTACACCCGAACCCACGCCTCCGTCGAGCCGAGAGGAGCCATCTCATTGTCTGGCAGGTGCAGGACTGAGGTCACAATTGTGGACATTCGGGACATGTGCTTCTGCCTGGGAGGGAATGACACAGCTGCCAGATATTGGCATTGGCTTCCTCTTGCTGTTTCCTGCTCTCTTCCCTCACTCAGGTGGTTTTGCAGAATTGAGATTAAAACTTTTTTACCTTTTGAGACTGGTGATGGGAAAAAGCCACTGGAACTCTGGGATCTGTTTGTTGAACAGGCTTGGTGAAGAGAACATCTGGTGCCTCCTCGGATCCTCCCTTTACTTTAGATCATTCTTTCCATTCTTTTATAAAGGAGGATGGGCAGCTTGCATGATAGACTGAACCCCTTCAAATCCTGCTTTTATTGCTCACGCCACCCTCTGTTTACAAAGAATAACAGGGTACCTCTTGCTGGCCAGGTGCTTGGGAGTTGATAGCCACAAATTGTCTAGTACCAATGGGGTTTGAAGGGAGAGCTTCCAAACAATTGGAGCCCAAACTGGAAAATAAATCTGGAAGACAAGCAGCACCTGCATTGGTTGAAGTTAAGGCCCTCTCCTTCCTTTCCGCCTCCCTGACTTGACTGTGATTGAAACCGATGCTTTTCTACTTCTAGTAAATGTGGATCTTCTGGACTAGAACTGGTGAAACCTGTTGATGTCAGCTGCTGTATTACTCAAAGAGACCTCAAGGGGGAGCTTCCTTTTCCTTGCTCTGAGATTACTACAGGGATTGGTCCTTCTCCCCCTTTGCCCCTTGGAGTTAACCAAATCCTGGCCAGAACTCTGGAAAAATGCATTTGCTTCAAAACAGACAGATACAAACACACACAGACATAGACGGACGGACGGACGGACGGACACACACACACACACACACACACACAGTTTAATTTCTCAGGGTGTATTTAACTCTCCAGGAATTGAGTCTTTAAAGGAGCATCTCTCTGTGTGGGTTGGTTTCACAATAAAACTATTGTTATTCTTATTCCTGTTGTGGCTGGTACTATGGTGCTACTACTGTTCTGATCCTCTTCCTTGCTTAGGGATTGCATTTAGAGGCTTTATCCATGGCAGAAGATAAAATTTCACACAAAAGACAGCAAAAGACCTGTCCGAAAGGTGCTTTTTCAAGAGGCAACTGGGCTTCCTTTTTTCTCTTTGAACAGGTTTCACTTCTCATCCAAGAAGCTTCTTCAGCTTCTTGGATGAGAAGTGACATGTCTTCAAAGAAAAACAAGGAAGTCCATTTTTTTCCTGTGCGCTGCTTGGAGAGTCCAAGCATGAGTTAAATTAGTCTGGTTGCCCAAGGACTGAGTTCAAATTCTTTGGCCACGCCTCCTGATCCTCCTTAAGTCCAGATTTTTAACTCAGTCTGGCCCAATCAGGACTAATTTTACTATGCTCCAGCTGTTTTCTTTAACTCGGCTTATATGTAAGTTTTCTTATTTTGGTTTCTTTTCTTTTTCTTGTGTTTCTTTTTTTTCTTTTGAGGATTGTTGGAGTGATTTCTTTGTGTTTCTTTTCCTGCAATTAACTCCAAGGTGAGAGAGTGGGCAGCGAGCTGTGGTGGGGAGTGCTGGTCTTCCATGTCACTAGGACTGGAAGCTGGGCGCTCGATTGATCCGCTTTGGGGGGAAAGCGCCTGGAACCGCTTTCCTGGGCTTGGATTTAAAGGTGCCAGCTCGGAGGGTTTTTTGCGGCAAATGCTGAGGCAGCCACCATCTTGAATCACACACACACACACACACCCCACACACGCACTTTCAGCTCGCGGCACCCTACAAGCCTCTGCTTCGCACGCTTTTTGGGCACCACTAGTCTGACCACTCGACTCCAGGAGGCTCGTCGCCAGGTGGTGTGTGGCCGTTGTTGCCGGCAGCGCTGCTACCACCCAAAGCCCTTAAGGCTGATTTGGGCGGCTGCGTTGTTTTGGCCACCATGTGGTCATTCTCTGGATCCTCCACTGGCATCTGCTGCACAGCCTCAGTCTCCTGGAGTGTTGGAAACGAAACCACGCGGCTACAGAGGCTTGGAGATCACACAGCTGGGCTCTATAGGCGTGCTTGGACTGTTTTCCCCAGCGAGAATACCTCTTTCCTCCCGCTTTGGCTGCTGAAAGGCTCCAACCAGCAGAACCTGCAGGAATGTCTACCACCCCATTGGAGCAGCCAGGGCCTTCAGGACACAGTAGTTAGGCCCACCTGGGGCCAACACCAGGGGCGAGGCCAAGGGGAGAAGCAGGATGGCTGGCAAGAGTAAGGCCTCAATGGAAACATCCCTCTTTGCTCCCATGCAAAGGCAAATCTGCGGGGCTTCAGGGGGAGGAGGATTCCCCCCCCCTATTATTCCATCTGAGCCCCTTTAGGTGTTATAAGAGGAGGGTGGGGACCTAGACTTGGCCTCTAGTAACTTGGTGATGGGGCCCTGCTCCCCAGGCCATTCTTGCCAGTCTGAACCTGGTTCCCCTCCTGATTCTCCCCCTAGGCTTTCTGGCCCAGAATCTTCTCCCCCCCCCTCCTCAGGATAGACATCACTCCAGGGAGGATAGGGGCCTAGTGCTTTCTTCTGCTATGCAGGAGGTGATTGCACGTACCATTTCATAGGGCATAGCTGAAGGCCTTCAGCGCAGGACTAGCCAATCGGAAGGGCACAAGAAAGAACCTGGGGCCTCCACGCGCAAGGTGAAGCATCCATCCTTCGAATCCTCTGTCATCAGCGAGGTTTTCATTGGGGATGAGCAGAACCAGGATGATCAGGAATTGTCAGGATGAAAATCTCTCCCCCCCCCCTCCCGACACCCCTGCCTTCTCGGGTTCATTCAAACCCACCACCTTCAAGTCCATATTGCATAAGGCAAAAGCCATCACACACTTGGCCTGTCCCCTCAGACTGGTCAAGGTGCCCCTGGAGTGGACGCTCCTCATCCCAGGGACAGCATGTTCAAGAAGCAGGCTCGAGCTCAGGGTCTAGTTCCTGTGCCTGAACTATTTTTGGACGTGGTACAACATCAATGAACCCAACCGGGCTCCTTGGTTGCTCCCAGCGGATGGGACAAGAAACTTTATTCAGTGGAGGAGTCTTTGGAGAATGTTCTCAAATTGCCCCCAGTTGATCCTCCTGTGGCCTCCTTGACATCTAATTCGGTTCTTCCAACTTATTCATGGAGGATCTCAAGTCAGGATAGAAAGGCAGAAAAGGCTTGCCACAAAACTCACTAAGCAGCAGCCTGTGCCATTAAGGCCTCTACTTCTGCCTCCTTCTTTAATAGGGCTTCCATCCTTTGGCTGAAAGATCTGCTGGCTAAGTTACCTGCAGAGGACACATGTCTACGTCAGGACATAAACAAGATTATTGCAGCGTCCCAGTATTCTGCTGACGCCTCATTAAAGGTGGGTAAATTTGCTTCCAGGGCTCTGGCGTCTAACGTAACATCTAGACGCCTTCTTTGGCTCTGCCACTGGCAAGTGGATATGAAGTCAAAGTGGAAGCTGGCCACTGCCCCCTTTAAGGGCGCCAAACGGTTTGGGGAAACCTTGGGTTCGGTGTTGGTTGAATCCAAAGATAAGAAGAAGGTTCTTCCCATCACTGCAAAAAGCAGGAAAGGAAGTCCCACCCTTATTTTAGGAGGCAGTACTTTCGGGCTTCTGGTTCCTCTCTCAACGCCCAGCATTCCACAGGCCATATTCCTAGCCTTCTGATAGGTCTCAGGACAGGCAGTCCTTTCAAGATAGAGGCAGACAACAGTACCCCTACCATAGGTCTAACTGTGGAGGAGCCTTGCAGAGACCTTTCCGGAAGACCAAGTGACCAGCATGGTCTGTCCCATCGGGTGCCGACTCCAGCAATTCGCTGACCAATGGGAACTCACCACATCAGACTCTTGGGTCCTATAGATGGTGAGTCAGGGCCTCGCCCCCGAGTTCATTTCTCTTCCCCCAAGGAACTTCATTGGCTGCCTTACTCATGCAAAAGGAGATTCAGCAGCTCCTGGACATCAATGCCATAGAGCTGGTGCCAGAGGATCAGGAGCAGAGGGGATTTTACTCCATCCTATTCCTGGTGCCGAAGAGTTCGGGGGGGGGGGGGTTGGCAAGCAATATTAGAGCTGAAGAACCTCAATTATCACATAGCGTACAGAAGGTTCAAAATCCAGTCCCTGCAAACCATCCTTGCAGGGATAAGATGGGGATCTACTCACATCAATAGATCTAAAGGAGGCATATCTACACATACCAATTCGGCCTCATCATCGAAGGTTCCTGAGGTTCTTCTACGCAGGCCGACATTACCAGTACAGGGCCATGCCCTTCGGCCTGTCGTCAGCACCCAGGGCCTTCACCAAAATTCTTTCGGTAGTGACAGGAGGCCAGTAAGACTAGTCTGTTACCTCGACAACATTTTAGTTCAATCGTCATCCAGGGAACAGGTGGTCCACGACCTCCATGCCACCATGAGAAGCCTCCAGGCACATGGGTTCTCTGTAAACCTGGATAACAGCCCTTTGGAGCCGACCACCAGGGGTCTACACCTAGGGCGGAGATAGACACCCTAGCTTGCAAGGTTCATCTATCGTATGAAAGTTTAGATAGCCTAAGGACCCTTGTTCTCAAGATGCAGGGTGCATGGCAGGTGCCAGTCATTCATCTGTCCCAATTATTGGGCAAGATGATATCCTGCATATCCGTGGTTCCCTGGACAAGGCTCCATGTAAGGGCACTCCAGTGGCTCTTGTTACCACACCAGAGAGCCAATAGGAGCAGCTCCCCAGCATTAGTTCAGCTCCCCCCAAAAGTGAGGCACTCCCTGCGGTGGTGGCTATCCCTGGCCATCGAAAGAGGCCTCCTTTTCAAGGAACCAGAGCAACTGGTAGTGACTACAGACATGAGCCTGTCTGGCTGGGGTGCTCACCTCAACAATCTGGTCACTCAGGGCAGGGCAGGTGGTCTCGCGAGGAATCAGCCCGCAACATCAACTGGCTGGAGCTGAGAGCAGCAAGACTCGCCCTTCACCATTTCAGACAGGACATTCAACACCACCATGTCTTGTTGATGACGGACAATGTGGTCACCAAGGCCCATATCAATTGTAAAGGGGGGACGGAGGCCTTGGGCAGGAGGGTGGAGCAACATCTTCAGTCAATTTGGGCGCACCACATCTCGGGAGTGGACAACACCCAAGCGGACTGGCTGAGCAGGACCACCATAGACAATTCGGAGTGGCACCTGCATCCGGATCTATTTTACCAACTGACCCAGAGGTTTGGAATTCCGATGGTTGATCTGTTTTCCAGCCAGGAGAACACGTAGTTTCCCCGCTTCTTCTCCTGCTTCCACTCTCCCCAGGGCGGAGAGGACAGACGACTTCCGCTGCAAATGGCCGCCCGGACTACTGTAGGTCTTCCCGCCTCTACCTCTGCTTCCACAAGTAGTTCGCAAGATCATTGCCAAGGGGGCAGATGTTCTCCTGGTGGCCCCTCATTGGCCCAGAAGGTCCTGGTAGGCCGATCTCGTCAGTCTTTCGGTGGTGAACCCCTGGCGCATCCCTCAGGATGAGGTCTGTTTAAACCTACCGTATGAGGATTGAAGTTCACAAAGCTGGAAGCAAAGAAGCTTGAAGCCAGACAGGGATGAGGCCAGCTACAAACTAAAGCTAAACAAGCACAGGTCTAGGGCAGGGGTTTCCAACCTCCAGGCCGCAGCCCAGTACTGGGCCCAGTTCAGTGGCAGGCAAGTACATGTGCGCACTCCACTTGCGCAAGCTCCATTTGCACAAGTGGTGGTGATAATGCACACGCATGCACCACTCACACACTAGCATCATCTCCCCCCCCCCCCTACCACCACACTGATCCACAAAGCTGGAAAGGTTGAGGAATGCTGGTCTAGGGTGTCAAGGTTTGGGGGTGCTCTTGTCACCTGACCTTCCAAATCATTCTAAAAATGCATCTTTGCATCAGCAGAAGATGGTACCATCAGTCAATGTAGCGGGGGGGGGGAGCACCATATAACCTTGACTTAGCACTGAATAGGACCCTCATCCAAACCCCGTTGAAGGCCAAGAAACAAGAAATGAAAAGTGTTTTGGGGTTTTTTTAATCATGTAAGGGCAGAAGAAAAAATACAGATTTCAAGCGTGGATTTGTTATAAATAGAGAGCTTAAGTGCTTGATTTTGCAGTTGCTGGTCTTCTTATTAGGGTATATAGCAGGGGTGTCCAAACTTGGCAACTTTAAGACTTGTGGACTTCAACTCCTAGAATTCCCCAGCCAGCTCTGCTGGCTGGGGAATTCTAGGAGTTGAAGTCCACAAGTTTTAAAGTTGCCAAATTTGGACACCCCTGGTATATAGTGTCTGCAATAAAAGAAATTTATTTGGCAAAGACATGACTCTTCTGTTGTTTAAATTTCAATTGAGCGCTATTTAAATTTCTAGGACAAGAGGTCACCATCCTTCTTCCACAAAGAGGAAATCCTTGCTGAATGAACGGTTGTTTAATGACCACTCAAAGTTATGACCATCCTCCCAAAAGTCAATTACAATTGACCCTCCTAGAAATTATTGCTGCCGCAACACCATCACCCAACAGTCACATGATTACATTTTGGGCATCTGGCAACTGTCTCGCCTTTTACAACTATGGTAGTTACATTTTCCAATATTGGTTGCTGGTTTCCATCACAAAATCCCCCATTCAAGAGAATGGATTCCCTTAATGCCCAAATGGTTTGCTTAGCAAATGCATCATTCACTTAATTGCAGTGATGATTCACTTTACAACCCTTGTAAAACAGTTGCAAAATTGAATCAGGTCATGTGGTGACCCACTTAATGACCACAGTGACTTACAATGGAAACTCCAAGCTCAGCTGTTGGTAGTTACGTGAGAACGTACTCACTTTTGAGCAAATGCACTGGCGATTGGGACAAGCCGTAGAGACGTGTTTCTTAAGTGGGGAAAAGAGGAGTGAGACCGAAAGGAAAAAGAGAGCATGCAGGATTTCCCCGTGTGGAAAAGGGAAAGAAATGCTTATGGAGCAAGGGAGGAAGAGACCGCAGTAACTGACGGTGTATTATAAACAATGTAGACTCATATAATTCAAATAATTTATTAAAATGGAACTGTTCTATATCAGGTATAAGACAGAATTGCAAACTTTATTTTTTTAGAATCACTGCAAGCAGGATATTATTGTCACAAAGTCGTGTGCAACCCATCATGACCCCATGAGCGACATTCCTCTAGGCCAGTGATGGCGAACCTATGGCACGCGTGCCATAGGTGGCACGCATAGCCATTTGTCAGGGCACGCGAGGTGCTGCCCTGTCAGCTGGACAGAGCGCATGCGCACGCTGGCCAGCTGATTTCACCCTTTTTTAAAGCCATTTTTCGCCCTCCCCAGGCTCCAGAGGCTTTATAGGAGCCTGGGGAGGGAGAAAAGAGCATGTAAAAATGGGGGAGGGGTTGCGTGTTGTGCGCACATGCGTACTGGGGGGGGGTCACGCATTGCATTATGGGTGCGGCACGCCCGCACACGACCCCCCTGCGCTCCCCCCTTGTGGCACGCGAGCCAAAAAAGGTTCGCCATCGCTGCTCTAGGCCTTCCTGTCTCTACCATCCTCAATTCTTTGGCGCACAGCCTTTCTTATGGTCCAACTTTCACAGCCATACATTGCAACTGGGAAAGCCATAGCTTTGACTATACACACTTTTGTTGGCAGGGTGATGTCTCTGCTTTTTAGTGTGCTGTCTAGATTTGCCATAGCTTTCCTCCCTAGGAACAAGTGTCTTTTAATTTCTTGGCTGCAGTCCCCATCTGCGGTGATCTTGGAGCCAAGGAAAATAAAATCTATCATTTATCTCCATTTCTTCCCCATCTACTTGCCAGGAATTGAGAGGGCCAGATGCTATGATCTTAGTTTTCTTAATGTTGATTAAGCAGGAGATGATATGGTATTTCTTTTGGGGATAATTTTAGATGGTTGGCCAGATCTAACCTATGGGCTGTTCAGTAGTGCGTTGCCAATTTTTAAAATACTGGTTTGGGTGCGCTCACACACGCACGTGACGCTTCTGCACAGAAGCATTTGGGCAGGTGGGCAGAGTCTCTTGGCGCCGCTACTACTGGTTCGTCTGATCCAGGCCAAACCGGGCCAAACTGGGAGCAACCAAACTCTGAAGCTGTTGGTTTGTTTTAGAGGGATTTGAAATGCCAAGAAAAACCTCTCCTTAAATATGCATTGCTAAAAACGATGCAAAGGATAGTTTTAGATTTTTTGTTTTTGTTTGGCCCTGGTAATTTATCTATCTGCTTTTATGACCAAAGTAGAGTATTATTCGGCACTGTGCACAAGATACATTTTGAGATAATAAAGCACATAAATCTATTTTAGCTTTGTATTTTCCAACAGTAACAGTCCCTGAATCATCTGGCAGTTCTAAGAGGAAATTTACCTAAAGGAATCACTTGCACTTTTCTAACAAGTAGCCTTACCATTGCTTGGAATATTGCCATCCTCTTACATTGGAGACGAATCCTTAGAATTTCCAGATTGTGAGCTCCACCATCTAAGAATATTTTGAGTTGTGGCATCAAAAAACTTGCTAGAGAGCGGCATTCATCCAGCCTCCATCTTCTTGCTACCTCCCTTTTGACCCTTTGGTGATTTTCTCTACTCTCCAACAACCCAGCTTTCTTGGTTGATGTCACAATGCACAAATAATTGGCAGACAGATTTTCCAGTAGGAGAGACATGCCTTTCAGCCAGGAAAGGTGGAATCTGGAGAGAAGAGAGGACTTGAAACTGGTAGTCCAAAACCCATGGGGGGGTCCAGCCCCACCCAGAATGATGAGCCAGAATTTTGTGGCCCAGAGGATGCTCTTGTTCCAGGATCATGATAATCAAGCAGGATAATTATAGCTTCTCCCTGAGCTCCACTCAGTCCTAGCTATGTTCTCACACCCTGCAGGTGGGAACAATTTACATACTTGCGTTCTTCAGCTGGGTAGTGAGGAAAGATCTGATACGTGAGGATGCTAGTTGAGTTTCATACTTTTAAAGGCTACATTAACAGAGGGATAGAATCAAGATCACATGAAGTGTTAATAGTATAAGTATAATCTTTATTGTCGTACTTAAATTCAACGAAATTGGTTACCGCTTTATAATGCCTTGGAATACTGCCTTTATAATGCCTTGGAATGCCACACTTGGAATACGGCACCCAGTGTTGGTTACCATGAGGTAAAAAACATGTTGAGATTCTAGAAAGAATGCAGAGAAGAGCAACAAATATAATTAGGGGACTGGGGGCTAAAATATGCAAAGAACGGTTGCTGGGTACGTCTAGTTTAATTAAAAGAAGGACTAGGGGTGGCATAGCAGTGTTTCAATAGTTGAGGGTCTGCCACAAAGAAGAGGGAGTCAGCCAATTCTCCAAGCACCTAAAGCCAGGATAAGAACCAATGGATGGCAACTAAGCAAGGAGAGAACCAACCTAGAACTAAGGAGAAATTTTCTGACAGAACAATTAATCAGTGGAACAACTTGCCCCCAGAAGTTGCGAATGCTCCAACATTGGGAGTTTTTAAGAAGAGAAGGGACAGCCATTTGTCTGAAATGGTATAGGATTGCCTGTCTGATCAGGGGGGTGGAATAGAAGACCTCCAAGGTCCCTTCCAATTCTGTTATTATATATATAAAGAGAGAGAGAAAGAGAAATACCTAGGTGACAATCATTTTGCTGGTGGGCAGAAGCTAACACCATTGTCAGCACTTTTTCAGATGATGGTCCTCCGAGGGTTACCTTACATATTTTGGAGGTGGCCTTCCAAAGAACATTTCATCTGAAATTTAAATATAATATAATTTTGTTCCATTAAATACCTGAACCTCAACAGGTCTTGTGCAGTTTTTCCTGATCCTTCAGAAGATGCCATATGATTACAACAAAGATTTGGTGAAACTTGGGGGGTATTTTACTTTTGTTTATTTAAATCTTAAGCAAAATTTAAAATGTGTGGGGTACTTATGAAGGGTCACTTAGAGGGTCTATAGTTACTGTGAGGCTGATCTCAGCAGGTAGCGGATACGTTTGGATATTTTCCTCCCATTAAATTGGCTCCTATGTTAGAGAAGAACAATCAGATGTGGATCAGCCCTGCAAGGTAGTCCAGGCAAGAAGCATAAATCCTGAGTGCCAGCACTACCTTTATTGTAGGGTTATGTAACAGCATCTTACAAAAAAAATCTATATAAAGTTTTTTTATTTTCATAACATATACATGTATACTATTACATAACCAACACTGTATTATATTATTAGCTGTTTACATCAATTTGTCTTACCACCAACTCCCCAAAAACAATTATTGGCTCTTCTGTTCTCCATACACCATATTTGTACCTTATTCATCACTTTCTTCTCTCTCTCCTCCTCTTCCTCCCTACCTCCTTTCTTCCATCTGTCGTCCTTCTCTACTTCCCCTTCCTCTCTCCTTCTCCTCTCTCCCCTTTCCACTCCTTCTTTTTCTCCTCCTCTTCCCCCCACCCGCCCTCTCTCCTATCCCTCTCTTCTTCCCTTACCTCTCTCTGCTTCACACTCTTCATCTCATTTACTTGGTGTATATCAGCTTCTGAGCGAGCTCCATTTTATGTTGATGGTATTTATAATTCCTTTTCAATATACATATTTAATTTTAACATATATCATCTTCTTTCCTTTTTAAAAGAGAGAAAAAAGTATACATATATAGTAATTTAAAAAACAACAACAACCCAGCCTATTTTGGGGCGAGATGTAGACCGGGTTACAATTTCCAGCTATTCTGATCATTATATTTATATAATTATGCATCCTTACATGACCCAAATTTGTGATTCTGTCTTTGTAATTTCAATAATTTCCCATGGTAGGTATATTTCGTGTTCCTGCTCCATTTTTCCGTATCTTGGCTTAAGTTACTCTTCATTGTCTTTAAATAACAATCCTTACTGTTCAATGTTCATTACAATTCCCTTAATCTATTATATAGAATAACAAACGGTACACATCTCACTTTGTTCATCATCTTAGGAGTTCTATATGTATCTATGTTTCATATATTTTAACCCATACTTAATTGTCCTTCCATTGGCATATTTAATCAATTAGCAACACAGTTGATTATCATGTATAAAAGTGAATCACATAGCTCTACTTTACATTCTCCCCATAAGTTTCATATTTGTCCCTATTCCATATATTTTAATCTTCATTTAATTATCTTTCCATTATCATATTCAATCAGTTAGCAACTCAGTTTTATTATCCTGTATAGAAATAAACCACATATCTCAGCTTTATATTTCCCCATGTAACAGTTTCTAATTATCTGATTTTTCCTAGTAAGTCTTTTGTCCCACTTTTCTATTCCTGCCTTCTCCCTTTTCTTTGTTTTGACATGTCCACCCTCGTCAATTTTCCCCAAGCCACTGTCAAACCCAGTTAAATCTTTTATATTTCCCTTTGCTGGGGCATAACCCCCCTTTACAGTTTACCCTTTGCCACTGTTAATCTCAATAAAATATTTTGTCTACTTTTTATTTCCTTTTGTTGGGACACATCCCTCCTTTTCAATTTTCCCTATATCACTGTCTAACCCAATGAAGTTTTTTGTCTGCTTTTTATTTTCCACCATTTCTAACCCTTCGTGATCCCTCCCCCCTTCTTCCTTCACTTCTTCCTTCAGTTCCTGCTTCTCTGAGTTCAAAATTCTATTTAGACTTGATTTTAATTATTTATGCATATTTTTTATAATTTCACGTAGTTCTTCAAATTCCCATCTTTCCATAATGTCCAGTTCCAAAGTTACAGTTAGTTATACAGTTCTTATTTCAGGGTTCTTGTCCACCTTAAATTTGGCTAGTTCAGCTGATGTGGAGAGGAAGAAAGATGGGAGTCATCTTAGTCTTTTGTTCTTCCTTAATGTCTAGCTCTAAACTTGTCTGTTCTTATTTCAAAGTTCTGGTCCATCTTAAATTTAGCTAATTCAGCTAATGTAAAAAAGAAGAGAAGCGGGAGCCATCTTGATCTCTTGCAGAGAGAAAAAAACTTCATATTTTCCCAGTTTCCCAGTTCCCCAGTTATTTTTCCCTTGTTACCTTCCACCTCTTGTTGGTTAAAGTTGCTCAAATTATATTAATTGGAACAAACTTGCATATGGCCAAATTCCGGTATGTTTCTCTTCGCCTCCTGCTTTTCCAAGTTCTGATTTATGGCAACTGGTTAATTAATTCTTCCTGCTCAGGGTTTTGCATTCCATTCGCCACATAGGCAAGATTAGGTTATCAGTGAGAAAATAGTGCTTTTTTCTTGATTTTTTCCCCCTTGTTATGGTCCACCTCTCATTAATTGGAGTTGCTTGAGATATGTTAGTTAGAAGAAATTTGAACAGAGCAAATCTCCTCGATATGTTTTGATTTTCATTTCATGTCTCTTTTAAAAAAACATAATCTTTTCAAATCCAAGACCAAATTTAGAGTTTGTATTTGAGTGGGTTTGTCACTTCTCTACTTTCTCCTTTTCTGTCCAGATTTCTGTCCAGATGCATTTCAAGCAAATGGCTCTTTTTGGGCTAGTGGTTCAACCCTCTATTTCCCCCCTTCTTTCTTTTCATTAATATTATTTATACTCTCAAGGTTCTTTGCCTTTTCCAAGTTCTGATTTATGACTGTGTGTTAATTAGATCTTCTTACCGAGCTTTCATCTCCTCCTGGATGCTCCTGTTCAGTTGCTTTGGCTAGAAGCCAGCTTCTTGTGCAACCATGTTGCCATGCTGCTGCCCGACTCCAATTCAGAGAGCAAATCTCTGACCTACGAGGGACCTGTTGCACTCCCTCTGGGTCTGATGAGATACTACCCTTTCTTCACCCCCCTCCAGGAGAGTCCTGATCCAAAAAGGATTTCGGCATTGGTTTGTCAGATAGAATTCATGTGAGACTCTTCAGAGTTCACAAACCCCTCGTTTGTCCAGCTGGATAACTTCCGGTCAAATCCAGCATCTTACAAATCTTAAAGCACCTCTCCCCTCCTTTTTTCCCCCCCAAGGCAACTAGAGACAGTCCCACTTCTGAGGCACTTCCCACACATTTTTTTCTTTCTCAATCAGAAGGAAATCAGAATTTCATTTTTTAATGTATGATGATGTATTCACAGAAAATTCATCTCATCTTATCTATCTCAACTTAGCTTATATCCTATCCCATCCTATCCTATCCCATCCCCTCACCTCACCTTAACTTACTGCACCTTACCTGTGGGCTGAAATATCTTGTGCATTATAGTTGTCTAGGCTGCAGCTCTTCTTCCTGTCTCCCAAGGTCATTTCCACATAACATTACCACATGGTAATGTTATGTGGAATCATGGAATGATGACTTGCAGAGCTCAAGAACAAGAGTACAGGTCTATGCCTCAAATGGTTGTGGTTTGAGACAAAGAGAAAAAAACAAAAGCTGTGGATGAAGACCAAAAGAGCACCCCAGTGAGGATGTAGGATAGGCCCTGCAAGAAACATGCCCAGTCCTACAGACTAATTAAAAATATTGTGAGAGCTTGCAACCCTGATTCTTGTAATACTTCTCACATCTGTTCTTTTTTATTACATTGCTGCCTTCCAGGAAGGGAACCCACAAGGAGCCAGGGGAATCCTTCAGAAGATATCCATGAGCAGGCTCTCCGGGGCTGGTCACCATCACCTGGCAAACTGCAGAAATTGCTGCAGATGCCAGAGTACAGTGTGTTTAGAGGTGCACAAACCTTCGAGAGCAACTTTTTCCAGGTGCTTGGATGTTCTTGTTGTTTAGGAATGAGCAGGGCTTTTCAATAGAGAGAAACTGCTTCTCTGTTATGACAACAATTGGGACCAGAATTTATGTTGCTACGCAAAGCAGTTGTTAAATAACTTTTTTTGCCACAGCTGTTAAATGAATCCAAAATCCAGCACTACTTTTACACGTTGCCCTCAGAGATGTTTACAGACCTGCCCCATAACTTGAATTATGCTGGCTGACAAAGCATTTCACCAGAAGTCACTACATGATCTTGATGCTCGAAGATCCAGCAAATGGACAACTGTTAAGGGCAAAGAAATCTCACATCACTACTTGTATTGATGTCTTCCTGCCCACAAATAGCATTTTATTATTGCTAGGGAGTGAGAATGGTTGGGTGGGAGCACAGCCATAAATGTTCATTTTAGTTACAGGTAATCCTCGACTAAGAATCACAAAAGGGACCAGCAAATTTGTTGTTAAGTGCTGTGGCCATTAAGCTAGACATCACATGATTGTAACTTGTGACTTTCTTGATTGACTTTGCTTGTTGGAAGCCAGCTGGAAAGGTCGAAAATGATTATCATGTCACTGCAAGACAATGCAATGATTCTAAGTGGAAGGACTGGTTAGTAGCAGTGGTGGGCTGCTATGGGTTCACCCGTGTTCTGGCCAGTTCGGAGAACCTCCAAATCATATCCCTGGCTCATTTTGGATATGAGGTAAGTGCAGGGCCCGCATAGAGGCTCACGGAAAGGAAGAAATGGGCCTCCCAGAAGTTCCAGAAGGCCAAAAATGGGGCCATTTCTGGCCTCTGGAGCCTGTGGGAAGCAGTTTTCGCCCTCCCAGAGGCTTGAGGAAAGCCTCGGGAGCCTGGGGAAGGCGAAAACGCCCCCGCCCCCATGGTGCAGAAGGCCAGCTAGGCCATGCCCACCATGACCACGCCCACCCAGCAACTGGGCAGAGAATCTGTTGCTGAAATTCTTGAAGCCCACCCCTACTTTGTAGTCACTTTTTTCAGCACCATTTGAACTTTGAACAGTCACTCCGTGGGTGGACGTAAGTCGAGGGCTACCTGTATTCATTTAGTAACAAAATGATATTTATTCCTAAGTAATAAGGCTAGACTGATAGCAAATTCCACCTCCTTCTTGTTGTCCTTCCCCCCTATTCATTTTTAATCTCACATGACTTTTAATTGTTTATTGATTCCGTTGTTTATCTTCATGGCTTCTTTACTTTAATACTGTTGGCTAAAATACCTATACACTGGGGTGTCTGTGGATGTTATGTTTATTTTTCATTTCTCCATTTTTACTGTTATAAACCACCCAGTGACGTGCGGTGAGGTTTATGGCTGGTGAGGCTGGTGACGTCATCAGGAAGGCGGGGAATGGGACCACGTGTGCTGGAGGCTCAGGCTGCCTCAGCCTCCAGCACACGTGATCCCATTCCCCGCCTTCCTGAGCGTGCTCCGCCGGCTCGCGCTCCGCAGTCCTCGAAAGCGACTGGGGAATGACAAGAATCTTCCTGCCTCTGCTGGACTTTGCGCGCTCCTCGCGACTGCATATTGCAGTCGCAAGGAGCGCGCGAAATCCAGCAGAGGCAGGAAGGTTCTCGTCGTTCCCCAGTCGCTTTCGTGCCTTCGTCATCCGGGAGCGCCGACAACATTTCTGCCTCCGCAGCTCCCGGGCGCGGCCGGATGGATGTATATAATATTATAATATTATATATATATATATATATATATATATATATATATATATATATATATATATATATATATATATATATATATATATATATATATATATAGTATATAATATTATATACTGTTATTTCATGAAGAGAGGTGAGGCTCTGCTTCCCATGCCTCCCCTGACCGCACGTCCCTGAAACCACCCAGAGTAGCCCCTTTGAGAGATGGGCAACAAAACACTATTCTATGAGATCATTAAAAGCCAGCTTCTAAAGTTACATAAAGGCATCTCAGGGCACCTTTGTCTTTTCTCTCCATACAGGTGAACAAAGACGGCCAATTCATTAACATCCACAAGCATCCCAATGTAGTCACCATAGGTATTTTAGCCAGCAGCCCCAAGTTACTCCTTCCTGATCTGATGATTATTGCCCGGGAAAAACAAGAAACAACTAATAGAAACCTGAAGTCTAGAGCATTAGAAATCACCCGGTAAGATTAGCACTGCCCTCTCTATCCTGATCTCCCAGGCCTCCTTGTAAAGTTTTGAGTTCTTGTGTTGCTTTTCCTCACCTACAGGTTGATCCCACTAGACCTGGTGGACATTTTTGTTCATGATGCGAGCAAACGGCAGCTGAAAATGCAGCTGCCCACGGGGGACAAGTATTACCTGCAACTCTTGGGCACGGACGAGAAGGTGGATTTTCTCTTTGAGTGCTGGTTGCGCCTGATTTACCTGACACGCCTGACCAGTGGCAAGAGCAGGACTCCAGAAAATCTCCCTGGGAAAAAACCTGAGGTTTGCACTTTATGGAAAAGTAACCCTTTGCAAGCTAAGGTCCTGGAGGTGAGATAAAATTGGAAAATGCAAGAAGTGCTGGAGAAGAAGTGCCAGGTCAAAAATTTAACTGGATATTCTTGACCCAAGGAACTAGGTTCTTCCCTATGCCAGTTGATGGGAAGTAACAGACTCAAGCTCAACCCCTCCAAGACGGAGTGGCTGTGGTTACCGGCGCCCCGGTTCAACCAGTGGGTTCCATCACTGGCCATCGGGAGCAAACAACTGGCCCCCATGGAGCGGGCACGCAATCTGGGCGTCCTCCTGGATGCCCGGCTGTCAATGGATGACCAAGTGACAACCTTGGCAAGGGGGGCGTTCCACCAGGTTCGCCTGGTGCGCCAGTTGCGTCCCCTACTGGACCAGGACGCCCTTCACACAGTCACCCATGCGCTAGTGACGTCCCGACTGGACTATTGCAATGCTCTCTACATGGGGCTTCCCTTGAGATGCACCCGAAGGCTGCAGCTGGTCCAGAATGCGGCCACACGGGCAATTATGGGAGGTACTAGGTACTCCCATGTAACACCTCTCCTGCGCGGGCTGCACTGGCTACCTGTGGCTTTTCGGGTGCGTTTCAAGGTGCTGACTATCATCTTTAAAGCGCTCCATGGCACAGGACTTAGGTATCTGCGGGATCGCATCCTACCCCATACATCCCTGCGGCCGATTCGCTCTCACAGAGAGGGACTCCTCCGGGTGCCGTCCACTAGGCAGTGCCAGCGGGCGACGCCCAGGGGTAGGGCCTTCTCTGTGATGGGCCCGACCCTCTGGAATGACCTCCCCCCCGACATCAGAATGACCACCGATCTCCGCTCCTTCCGCAAGAAACTTAAGACCCACCTGTTCAACTTAGCTGGCCTGGCCTAACCGTAGTTTTAATCTTTCTAGCCTGTATTTTAAATTTTTAGGGGTAGGTTTTTAGGTTGTTTTTTAATTTTTATCACTGTACAGCCTAACATTTAATCTGATTTTAGGGGTATTTAAGATTATTTATTTTGTATATGGTTTTTATCTTGTCGTCTGTACACCGCCCCGAGTCCCTTCGGGGAGAGGGGGCGGTCTATAAATTCAATATATTCAATTCAATTCAATTGTCAAACATCCAAATGTAAATTATATGACCATGGGGATGCTGCAACAATCATAGGTGTGAAAAACGGTCCTAAGTCACTTTTTCAGTGCCATTATAACTTTGAACAAGTCACTAAATGAATTGTTATAAGTTGAGGACTACCTATATACATAGACATTAGACAAAATTGCAAGAATTAAGTGTTCAGCAGAGTCATGGCACAAAGGGAAAAAATTTCTGTTTCTGTGACTACATCTCTTGTCATATAATGTAATGTAACAAATAATCCAATTAATTAGCATTTCTAAAGTTTAAAATGTAGTAAGATTTGGCAAACTTAAAACACATTCTGGTGGTGAAATTCACTGGCAAACCAGCCTGGAATGGATGTCTATGGAGATTTTCAGTCATCCAGGTCATGGTTGTCCCAAAAGTGCTTTTTCAAAGGCAACTGGACTTTGTATTTTCCTTGAAGATGTTTTGCTTCTCATCCAAGAAGCTTCTGAAGAAGAATAAATTATGGAATAAAGGGCTTTCAAATAAGAAATCATGTAAAGTAGTAGGGGTTATGAGAATTGTAAATCTAAAAGAGAATCTAAAACATCCGGAACCATCATTGCCTCCCTTTCTACAGGAAGAATTGTCTCATGAAATTCTCTCATCTGGTGCTTTCTATTAGGTGGGAATATAAATTCCCTAATTCCCTTCTTGGTCAGAATGAGGAAAGGTGTCTACTGGGATTTCCCATGCAGCAGAAAGAAAAGAGTGACTGAGAATCAGTGGGGCCAGCTATGGCCAACTCCCCTTGTTCTCTTTCTAGAATGAATTCCAAAAGGAATTGTCTTCATTCAATTAAAAGTGGTCATGTAAAAAAAAAAGGAAGCTCTCATGGTCATGGAATTCATTTTCATTATCCCATATCCCGTTGTTGGAACAGCCCATTTTAATATATTCTAATTTGGTTGTATAAACAGAGGTATAGAACAAAATCACATACTAATACTAATAAGCATTAGTACCACTTTATAAAGCCTTAGTAAGGCCACATCTGGAATATTGTATCCAGTTTTGGTCACCACACTACAAAAAAGATGTTGAGACTTTGGAAAAAGTGCAAAGAAGAGCAACTAAGATGATTAAAGGCCTTGTGACTAAAACATATGGTTGCAGGATTTCGGTTTGGCTAGTCTAGGCAAAAGAAGGACGAGGGTGGACATGATAGCAATGTTCTAGTATTTGAGATTGAGGTTGCCAAAAAAGGGGGTCAATTTATTTTCCAAAGCACCAGAGGGCAGAACAAGAAAGTAATCAAGGAGAGAAGCAACCTGGAATTGAGGAGAAACTTCCTAACATTGAGGACAATTAACCAGTAGAACAGCTTGCCTTCAGAAGTTCTGGCTGCTCCATCACTGAAGGCTTGTAAAAGACTGGACAGCCACTTGTCTGAAATGGTATAGGATCTGCTGCTTGATCATGGGGCTGGACTAGATGACCTTCAAGGTTCCTTCCAGCTGTATTCTGATTGATTGATTGAAATAATAATAATAATAATAATAATAATAATAATAATAATAATAATAATAATAATAATAATATTATACGATTGTATACGTATATACATATACGTATATATCGTATAATAATTGTATACGTATATATCGTATAATAATTATATTATTATACAATTGTATACGATTATTATTATTATTATTATTATTATTATTATTATTATTATTATTATTATTATTATTATTATTATTATTATTATTATTATTATTATTATTATACGATTGTATTACAGCGGCCAGTTGTTTCACCGGATTTGGCATTGATTACTAGTCGGGCCCCACCCAGGGGCCTAGGACGTCGTAACGTATTTTCGTAATATGTGTGCAGATCCAAGCAGTGCAGCTTTTTGCATTTGACTGATGGTGATTTTGTCAAGTTTTAACTGTTTTAAATGTAATTCCAGTGCTTTTGGAATAGCACCCAGTGTGCCGATTACCACTGGAATTGCCACTGCTGGTTTGTGCCATAATCGTTGAATTTCAATTTTTAAGTCCTAGTATTTCGCAACTTTTTCATGTTCCTTCTCGTTGACCCTGCTATCACCTGGTATTGCTATGTCTATGATTGTAACCTTATTTTTGTGATGTCTGGTGTGTTATGCACTAGTATTTTGTCCCTTTGTATACGAAAATCCCATAGGATCTTGACCATCTGATTTTCGGTGACTTTTTCAGGCTTATTTTCCCACCAGTTTGTTGTTATTTTAATATTATAATTTTTGCACAAATTCCAGTGGATCATTTGTGCTACTGAATTGTGCCACAATTTATAATCAGTCTGTGCGATTTTTTTTACAGCAGCTGAGTATGTGATCAACAGTTTCATCAACTTCTTTGCAGAGTCTGCATTTGGCATCATCAGAGGATTTTTCGATTTTGGCCTTAATGGCATTTGTTCGGATAGCTTGTTCTTGCGCAGCCAGGATTAGTGACTCTGTTTCTTTCTTCAATGTACCTATTGTTAACCATAACCAAGTTTTTTCATGTCCACTTTATCTTTTATTTTTTCAGAAATTGACCATGCAATGCTTTGTTCTGCCAACTTTCCATTCTTGATTTTATCACATCTTTTCTGTATTCTTGTTTCGTCTGTTGGGCCTTCAGTAGATTTTTGTTCTTTACTTCAATTAATAGATGTTCTTGACTTTCTTTTAAATAATCAGCCAGTGCATGTTTTTCTTCTTCAACTATTTGCTTCACTTGTAATAATCCTCTGCCACCTGATTTTCGGGCAGGTATAGTCTATCAGTGTCACCGCATGGATGTAAACTGTAGTGCATTGTCATTAGTTTCCTGGTTTTTCGGTCCAAAATATCCAAATCAGCTTGTGTCCAGTTAACTATACCAGCTGTGTATCTTATAACTGGTATTGCCCAGGTAATTATGGCCTTGATTGTATTTCCACCATTTAATTTAGATTTCAAAATTTTCCTAACTCTGTTGGTGTTCTCTCTCCTGACAATAGTTTTTACTTCTCCATGTTTGATGTTATCCAACTGCAGAATGCCTAAGTATTTGTAGGCTTCATTTTCGTTGCATTTAATTAGTTGGCCATTGGGCATTTCAATTCCCTCACATGCAGTGATTTTGCCCCTTTTTATGGATACAGTGGCGCATTTTTCCATGCCAAACTGCATTGAAATATCGGTGCTGAATACTCGGACTGTGTTTGTCAGTGTTTGGATTTCTATTTCTGACTTTCTATAGAGTTTCAAATCATCCATATATAATAAAAGCAAAAAATTTTCAGCTTCTTTGGCTGTTTGGTAGTCTAATTTCATTTTTTTTTAAAATTACTGATAGTAGGATCATCGCGATGATGAAGAGGTGAAAGTGAATCACCCTGGAAAATTCCTCGCTTGATAGTAACCATTTCGTAGTTCTCATTATTATTATTATTATTATTATTATTATTATTATTATTATTATTATTATTATTTTAATCTTTGGTGAGATTCACAGCTTTGGAGTGGTTGGTAGCCTAATAGCTCAAGTCCTAACCAAGGATCGAGGAACTATTAAGGTAACCTCGGAGGATATAAGTTGTTCCAAGTAGGGTATTTTTTTGTAGTCAGAATGTTCAATTCAGGTAAATTTAGAATGTTCAAATAGCGAGGTAACCCTTTAGGTATTGCTCCAAGGGCTCCAATTACAATTAGGACAAAACATGATTTCTTTTTCCACAGTCGCTCAACCTCAATTTGCAAGAATAATCTTAGCAATGCGGTCGTGGCGTTGTAGGTAGTCAGTTTGTGAAATTTTTCTGCACCCGCTGATCAAGTGGTCGACTGTCTCATCTTTCTCATTACAGAGGTGACATTTACTGTTGGTGGTAACATGTTGAATTTTTGCCTTCATGCAGTTTGTGGCTAAGCCTTGTTCTTGAGCTGCCAAAATAAAGCCTTCTGTTTCTTTTTTCAGTACTCCTGATCTTAACCAGTTCCAAGTTAGTTTTTGGTCAGCTTTGCCTTCAATACTTTTCAAGTATTGGCCATGCATAACTTTGCTTTACCAATTTTCAACTCGCTTCTCAATTACTTCTTTCTTATATTCAGCTTTTAACTTAGTTGTCTTCAAAAGGCCTTCTTTATTTACTTCCTTAATCATTGGTTCTTCACTTTTCTGGATGTAATCATTCAAACTGTGTCTTTCTTCTTCCACAGCCTGCTTTACTTGTAGGAGTCCTTGACCACCCTCTGCTCTTGGTAGATACAATCGGTCAACATCACTTTTAGGGTGCAAAGCATGATTCTATTTTATATATTTGCTACCTCCTCCATGTATATGTGTACGTACGTCTATGTGTTTATTTTTATCTGTATATGTATTGTTCATTTGTATATTTTATGTGTTTTTATTGTACGCCGCCCCGAGTCCTTCAGGAGAGGGTGCGGCTAACAAATAAAAATTTATTATTAATTTTATTATTATTCATTGTCATAAGCTTCCTTGTTTTTCTGTCCAAATTGTCCAACTCCATCTGAGTCCAGTCAATTATTCCTGCAGAGTATCGAATTACAGGTATAGCCCAGGTATTTATGGCTTTTATGATATTTCCTCCACTCAGTTTGGACTTTAATATCTTGTGAATTCGTCGAATGTACTTGGCTGAGGTTAATTCCTTAACTCAATTATGCATTAAGTCAGAGGCCTCTAAAATCCCCAAGTACTGGTAGCCTTTTTCTGGTTTTACTGCCTTTATCATTTCTTCATTCTCAAGTTCTATTCCATCATCTTCTAGGACCTTGCCTGCCTTGGATGCCATTGTTGCACATTTGTCAATTCCAAACTGCATACCAATGTCTTGGCTAAATTCTTTTGTGATTTCAATTAATAAATTCAGTTCAGTGTTTGTTTTACCAAACAGCTTCAAATCATCCATGTATACCAAGTGTGAAATTTTCAGTCCTTTCTTTGCAAGTTCGTAACCACAGTTCACCTTCCTCAAAATGGTTGTCAGTGGTAGCATTGAGAGTATAAAAAGTAGGGGTGAAAGGGAATCACCCTGGAAAATGCCTCGTTTAATTTCAACTTCACCCAGTTCTTCTCCATTAGCCATAAGCTTCGTTTTCCAGAGGTTCATTGAAGTTTCCATGAATTTTTGTATGCTGCTGCTATTTTCAGGCATTTCTTGATCCAGCTGTGGGGAACTGAATCAAACGCTTTCTTATAGTCTATCCAAGCCATGAACAGCTTGGTTCGTCTTTTCATTGAATTCTTTAGGATTAGCTTGTCAATCAGCAGTTGGTCCTTTGTTCCTCTTGAATTTTTGCAGCATCCTTTCGGCTACAGGAAGCAAGTCATTTCTTTCCAGGTATCCGTATATTTGGTTTGCAATGATACCAGTAAGGAGCTTGTATGTTGTTGGCAAACAGGTGATTGGCCTATAATTTCCAGGGTCCTTTCCTTTTTCTTTATCTTTTTGGATCAAAAATGTCCTTCCAGTTGTCATCCATTCATCATTGTCAGGTGTTTTTAAGATCAGGTTCATTTGGGCTGCCAATCTTTCGTGCATACTTGTAAGTGCCTTTAGCCAGAAACCATGTAGCTCATCTGGTCCAGGTGCACTCCAATTCTTCACTTTTCTTGACTGCCTTGACTGCCTTCTTTTGTTATTTTCACATCTTCCATTTTATGCCCATTAGTAGAATCCTCAACCTGCTTGATCCATGTTGCATTTCTGTTGTGCTTCTTGTTGTTTTCCCACAAATTCTTTCAGAATTTCAGAGCTTTCTCTTTATCAGGCTTTTCATTTGTTGTTACTCCATCTCCACTTTCTAAGCTCTTTTAAAACTGGTGCTGATTTGCTCTGAACTGTGAGTTTTCCTTGAACTGAGTTACTCAATTTTCATACCGTTTAATCTGTTCAGAAATGGCAACAACCCTCTGCTTCAGCTCTTCAATTACTACAGCAATCTCCGTGTTCTTCAAATCGTATCTTGCTTCCAGACAGCTTTTGACCTGCTTGTTCTTTATCTGACCTTGCCTTAAGTTCTTCAAGTTGCTCAAGTCTCCATGAAATTTTTTGATCTTCAATTCCAACCTAATTTTCCACTTAGGCTTCCCCTTTTTGCCTCTTTGGTTCCTTTGTATTTTCAAACCCAATTCTTTGGTGGTTATGAAGGCTGCTGCATACATCAGCTGGTTTGTTTCAGCTAATGTAGTGGTTTGAATGGATTGCACAGCCTCATTGACCTTTTTTAGTACATTTCTCAATTCTTTCCGGTTCACTTGGTTCAGCTTTGACAAATGTGTTCTTTCAGCATCTTCCATTTGATGCTTTATTTTCTCAGCTAATTGAGCATTATCTGTTGGTGCTTGCTCTTCAGTGCTTCCTCATTCTTTATCTTTATCCATTTCAGCAGCCTCTTCCTCCTTTTCTTCCTCAGTTTGCTTCTGAGTCTGCAAATCATTCTTGATGTTACT
This sequence comes from Natrix helvetica, assembly GCF_964273705.1. Taxonomy (NCBI): domain Eukaryota; kingdom Metazoa; phylum Chordata; class Lepidosauria; order Squamata; family Natricidae; genus Natrix; species Natrix helvetica. The sequence goes on along the minus strand of NC_138554.1, from coordinate 22,785,023 downwards.
CTTCTTTGTTGGTATGCTCAAACCAGTAGTTGCTTTCTCTTCAATTCCTGTTAATTCTGCTGTAGTGAAAAATTTGTGGCTCAGAATTACACATCATTGGTCCATTAGCCTTTGTTCACTGATATCACAGTCTGTGTGGTTCACCTTCCAAATCTGAAACATTCGTTTTTGAAATCCACATTTTTCTGGCTCAGACTGATAGTAAGCTTCCATAGTAGAGATGTTTTCTTCTCTAGTCCAGATTTTTCACTTTTTTGCTTTTTCTTCCAGTAGCTTGTCAGCTCCATGGCCTGGTTGCCTAGCAGAGGGAGCTGAGCCCCGTATCTCATTTTGCGCAGAATGCCCAGGAGCCATAGCATCCAATGGAACCCTTGTTAATCTGGGCGACGGTTCAGCCAGCATAAATTTCATTTTTCTCATATTCACCATGTTTGAATGGGTTGTGAAGCAAATTTTGTCTGGCCCTTCATCTAAGACCTGTATGATATGTTTGCACCTGTTCAGCATAGCCCTTAGGATCACTGGAGCGCGCAAGCACCAACGACAAGGTAAAGGTCCTCGGAGGGGTTGTTGTTGTTGTTGTTATTATTATTATTATTATTATTTTAATCTTTGGTGAGTTTCACAGCCTTTGGGGCTGGTTGGTAGCTCAACAGCTCGAGTCCTAACCAAGGACCTAGAAACAGTTAAGGTAACATTGGAGGATATAAGCCAGTGATGGCGAACCTATGGCATGCGTGCGACAGGTGGCACATGGAGCCATTTGTCAGAGCACGTGAGGCGCTGCCCTATCAGTTGGACAGCGCGCATGTGTGTGCTGGCCAGCTGATTTCACCCTTTTTAAAAGCCATTTTTCGCCCTCCTCAGGCTCCAGAGGCTTTATAGGATCCTGGGGAGGGCGAAAAGAGCCTCCTCTGACCCCCGGAGGCCCTCTGGAGGCTTCATGAGCTTCCCTGAAGCCTCTGGAGCGCAAAAAAACAGCCCTACAGGCAAACCGGAAGTTTGGGAAGGGACTTCCTGTTTGCTCGGAGGGTCATTTTGACTGCTCCGGAGGCTTCAGGGAAGCCTCCTGAAGATCCCTGAAGCCTTCAGAGGGCTTCCGGTGGGGCAGGGGAAGCTGTTTTCGCCCTCCCCATGCTCCTATAAAGCCTCTGGAGCCTGGGGAGGGTGAAAAAAGCATGCAAAAATGGGGGGGGGGGTCACGCCTGTAGTGCGCGCATGCGCACTGGCGGGTCACACATTACATTATGGGTGCGGCATGCCTGCACACAGCCCCCCTGCGCTCCCCCCCACTTATGGCACACGAGCCAAAAAAGGTTCGCCATCGCTGATATAAGCTGTTCCAAGTAGGGTGGCTATTTGTAGAGTCAGAATGTTCAAGTCTGATAAATTTAGAATTTTCAAATAGCGAGGTAGTCCTTTAGGTATTGCTCCAAGGGCTCCAATTGCAATTGGGACAATACACGATTTCTTTTTCCACAGTCGTTCAACCTCAATTTGCAAGTCCCGGTACTTTGTGATTTTTTTTCTTGCTGCTTATCTTCAATTCACGCACCACCACCACCACCACCACCACCACCACCACCACCATCATTTAGCACATGGAAAAACCTACAGTGCCTTGTATCTCTTGGTATGGAGTTGAATTGCTTTGTTAAGCAGAGATTGTCAGTTGGTCTTACCTGAACTGCATGTCTCGAAGATGGCGTGGGAGTAGTCACACATGGGTATTAACTCAGCCCTTTTGTCCTGGAGACTAAGGTAAATCTTGAGGCCACATCTTCGTTCCTCCTCTGACCTCTCAGATTAACCGATGGTTTGTAGCAGAGCACCTGAAAGGAAGGGACAGATAAACACACACAGATCCTTCCTGTCTGGCCCTGACTGACTCAGGCTCCTGGCGTGGGGCGCCCTAAGAAAAAAAAGGGGGGGAAGTGACTACTCCCACACCATCTTCGAGACATGCAGTTCAGGTAAGACCAACTGACAGTCTCCGAAGTGAGGCGTGGGAGGAGTCACACATGGGACATACCAAAGCTAGATGTCTTTGGGAGGGATTCAATGGGCCTGAGCCCCATGAGAGACTAGGACTCCCTGAAGAATCCTCCTCCCAAAGGCCGCCTCCGTGGAGGCGTATGCGTCTAGCCAGTAATGCCTGATGAAAGGCGAGGGAGAGGACCAGGCGGCACCCTGCAGATCTCTTCTATGAGAGCCTGAGTAGCCCAAGCCGCTGAGGTGGCCGCACTCCTGGTGGAGTGCGAGGTGATGCCCTCTGGAACCTGAGACCTCGTGCCTCATAGGCTTTGGAAATGGCTGCTCTGATCCACCTGCTAATGGTTGCTGGGGAAACCTTGGCTCCCTGGGTCGAAGGCTGAAAAGAGACGAAGAAGGCTTCTGAACGCCTAAAGGGTTCCATGCGCTTCAAGTAGATGCGCAGGGCTCTTCTAACGTCCAGCCGGTGCCAAGATCTTTCTCTACCCCTGGAAGGCTGCGGACAGAAATCCGGCAGAACTATCTCTGATGCCCTGTGGAAGGGGGAGTTGATCTTGGGCAGGAACGCGGGGTCCAGTCTGAGGACGACCTGGTTCTCCAGGAAGGTGCAGAGGTCCTCCCTGCTGGACAGAGTGTTACGCTCTAATACTCTCCAGGCTGAGGTGATGGCAACCAGGAAAACGACCTTAAGGGTCAGGAATTAGAGAGAAACCTCCTTCAAGGGTTCGAAAGGTGCCTCCTTCAGTGACTGGAGGACCGTGGATAGATCCAGGTAGGGAATCAATGGACCACATGGGGTTTCAGATTTGCTGCTCCCTTAAGGAAACGCCTTAGGACCGGATGTTGAGACAAAGGCAGGGAGTCCACCACTCCCCCAGGGCCATGGAGAGGTCAGAGACTTGTCTCCTGAGGGTGCTGGGGGCCAGACCTTTCTCCAATCCTTCCTATAGGAGGTCCAGGACCTGGGGCCCAGAAGCCGAAGCTGGGACAATGTCTCTTGCTTGGCACCAAACCGTGAAAGCGGCCTAGGAGGCATTGCAAATGTGAGTGGTGGAGTGCCTCCTGGACGCTTCAATGGTCTTAATGACCTCCGCGGAGAAGTGGGCCCCTCTCAGTTGTTCCCGTTCAATCGCCAGACGGTCAGATGGAGCCACTCTGGGTCCGGATGCTCCAGTGACCCCTGGTGCAGGGACACCTCCCCTAGCGGGATCTTCCAGTGGGGAGCTGATGACAGCTCCACCAGGTCTGCTATCCAGGGATGACGTGACCAGAAGGAGCCACTAGAACCATCTCTGCTCTTTCTGACACTAACTTCCTCAGAACCCCAGGAATGAGGGGGAGGGGGGGGGAAGCATAGAGGAGACCGGTCGGCCATCTACAATGAAGGGCATCCATGTCCATGGCGCCTCTGGACGAGAACCTCGACACAAAGGTTGGCAGCTGGGCGTTCACTGGGGTTGTGAAGAGATCCATTGACGGGCATCCGAACCTCTTGCAGATCTGTAGGAAGACGTTGGGATGGAGTTGCCACTTTCTGTTGTCGACCATCTCCCTGCTGAGCCAGTCCGCCTGCTGGTTCTCTGTCCCAGAGATGTGTTCCGCTCTGATGGATCGGAGGTTCCTCTCTGCACAGTTCCCCAATGGTAGGGCCTTGTCGCGCAGGGCCTTGGAGTGGGTGCCTGCCTGTCTGTGCATGTGGGTGTTGGCTGCCACGTTGTCCGCCAGGACCAGGGCATGATGGTCGGTCACAGTAGTCCTGAAGTGGCGTAGAGCCAGATGGATGGCCCTGAGCTCCAACCAGTTGATGTTGTTGCGTAGGTCTGTGGAGTCTAGCGGTCCTGGGCTATCTGGGTCTCCAGGTGTGCTCTCCAGCCGAACAGGCTGGCGTCCGTTGTGAGTACCTTCCTTGTTGGTTCTCTGAAGAGTGACCCCTTGTCTAAGGCTGGGGTCAACTACCAACGGAGCGATAGGAGGACTGGGGTGATACTCGAACCTTGAAGCTGGCGTCGCTCGTCCTGGTTCTCTGGTGTGGGAGCAGGAACCACTGGAGCTCCCTGGCGTGGAGACGAGCCCACGGCATGATCCCTATGCAAGAAATAAATTTCCCAAGGAGCCTGGAAAGAAGAACTACAGGGACAGAGCGTAATTTGCGTATCTCCTGAACCAGCTGTACGAAGCTGTCCCTACCTTCCTGGGAAAGGAATACCTCTCCTGACACCGAATCTATAATGGACCCTAAGTGTTGGAGCCTGGTAGATGAGACTAGGTGGCTCTTCTCGAGGTTGATCGAGAACCCCAGGGACCTTAGCGTGTCGATGGTGAGACCCAGGTCCTGCCTAACAGTGTCTGGGGACCTGGCTAAGACTAAGATGTCATCCAGGTAGCAATGGAGATGGACTGGGAAGGAACGATGGTGGCCTACGGCCGCGGCCAGCACCTTGGTAGAGGTCCTGGGAGCTGAGGCCTCTATACTGAAAGTGGCTGCCCTCGTGGGAGAATCTGAGGAACCTACAATGTTCCGGGGCGATTCTGATATGCAGATAGGCCTCCGTGAGGTCGATGGAAGCCAGATAATTGCCCTATCTGATGCCCTCTAGGATGGATTTCAGTGAGACAATCTTGAACCTACAGGAGACCACTCTGGAATTGAGCAGTTTAAGGACCAAAATGGCCCTCCACCCCGCTGAGCTCTTGGGAAGCAGGAACAGGTTCGAATAGAATCCAGAACCCTTCTCCTCCTCTGGTACATTCTCTATATGATGTCTAACAGGTGTTTAACGGCCTTGGCCTTAAGGACCCGTTTGGTCGGATCTCTGGAGGAGGCGAAGGTACGGACTCTATTCGGGGGCTGTGAGCGAAACTCCAGCTGGAGCCCGAGCTTAACCGTCTGGAGGACCCACTCATCCAATGTGACACGATCCCAGACATCCGCAAATAAGGAGAGGCGACCGCCAATGGAGTGATCCCCGATCGAATCACTTGAACCTGCGGAAAGGATGGCCACCCCCTCCTCAAAAGGGCCACTTGCTCTGCTGCTGGCCTTTGAATCTGTCCCTTGGAAACTGTCTGTCCCCCTGCCCGTGAAACCTGGGAACCAGGTACCTCTGATTGTGGGGGTCCCTGTCAGGCGGGCGGTAAGATGCTCTCCTGGGGTACGGGGCCGGTCGGTGATTTGACCTTCTGGTCATGGCCGGAAAGACCTTCCGCTTATTTTTGTCCTCCACCAGGATTGGATCCAACAAAGAACCGAACAGCTTGTCCCCGGTGTAGTCAGCTCCTACCAGGTGCCACTTATCTCAAGACTCCGCCTGCCAGTTACACAGCCATAACAGGCGCCTGGAAGCTACAGAAGACGACAAAGCTCGCGAGGCATACTTAACTGCATCCAGCGTGGCGTCCGCCAAAAACTGTGTGGCTGTCAGCACCTTGGAGATGTCTTGTAGTAAACATACTTCTGTGGCCGGGGTCCTGTCTCTCAGCTGTTCCAGCCATAGCACTATTGATCTGTTTAAAAAGGAGGCGGCTGCGGCCTCACTAATAGCCCAGGTTATTGCCTGGAAGGACTTACGCATGATCATCTCCACCTTCTTGTCCTCTGCGTTGAGACAGTTGGCTATGTATCCAGTCACCACCACAGAGGCAGAAGCCAGGCTGGTGATTGGTGTATCACTGAAGGTACCTGCAGAGCTTGGGCAAAGGTAGAGTTGAGATTATAGAATCTACGCTCATTGCCCCCCGGATTGGTAAAAGATCCTGGCTTAACCCACTGGGATCTAAGCACCTCTAGGAACATCTCTGGAGTGGGGATCTCCTCCTTCTCCACCTGGGGCCTGTGGAAGGGCCCCTTCTTCTTCCCCCCACTAGTGCTGGGAGTGGCAGTCGCAGGAGTGGGCTCTGGAGGGGAGTCCAGATCTGCTGCGGCCCTGGCCTTACGAAGTAAGGAGCTAAATAGGGAGGGGGTAAAAGCCCGGTGATGTTGGGCGCTTCAGGGAACTGGGCGTCTTCATCCTCAGAGAACCCCACCTCCTTCAACTCCCCTTCTTCCAAATCCAAAACTTCACTGGCAGTGGAGGGGGAGGGTGACCTGGGTTCTCTGGCGGTGGTGGGCCTGGGGCGATCCTGATGACATCTGGACTGGTCCCGGGAAGACCTACTCCTGGAACCCTGTGACTGGTGTTTCATCCCAGAAGCGATCCCTTGGGCTATGACCCTAGCTAGCACCTCCTGGAAGCTCTCAGGAAGTTCTGGGAGGGAGGAGTGCAACTCTGAGAGCTGCAGAAGTTCCCCTGGTTCAGGGGACCGCGGTGCCAGCTGGTGCCTGGGAGGGCTGGAGGCCCTGTGCCCAAAGGGATCTGCCCTAGTCTCAGATGGATGACCAGGCGATAGGGGGGGCGATAGGGGACTGCGCCCTCTGCCTGAGCCCCCTGGAGAATCAGGGGATGCCACCTGTGTCTCCTCCAGGGCAGGGAGCCTGCGGGCGGAGCGGGATCTGGAAGGTGAGGGGCTGATGGTAGCCCTGAATCTTCTCAAAGAAGCCCTGGTAACCTGAACCTCCTTGATAGAGGTTCCTTTCTTATGGGTCCTGGGGTGGCCCTTCTTGGCGGGGGACCTCCTTCTGGTGACTGGGGGAACCCCCCTGGAGGTCCCCTCGCCCCATTCCACATCCCCTGTAGATCTGGGCCTCGCATCCCTGCTCCTCACTGCCTCCGCCATAGTACTTACGGTTCTGCTGATCCCAACCTCCTCCCTGTTTGTCGGCCTCAAACCTGTGGGATTTGAATCCCCTTCCAGAGAGTTCAAACTCCCCGCTTCCTCTCTGCCGCCGATCCGCAGCCCGAGTTGCCGACTGGCACCGATTCACGGCCCTCCCCAGATTGCCGGCAGAGTTGGAGCCTTTTGAAGTCTCTTCCGGCTTCGGCGGTGCTTCTTGAGCACTCTCAGCGTCTGTAAAAGGAACGTTGGTCACACGCTCACCCACATGCTCAAGATGGCGGGGCAAGATGGCGGCTGCCGATCTGCGGCCCAATCTCCTCTTGCAGCTGGGGAGCATTGGGCCGATCCCTGCTGGATCTCGGTCCTCCGCAGGTCTTCACTGGTCTCCTGGAAGCCGGGCAGCTGTTCCACGCGCTCGACACAGCGCGGAGGCTTCTTCCCCTTTTACGTGACTGTCCGGTCGCTTGGGGAGCGTGCGCTAGCACGCAGCAAGGCTTTACACTAGCAGCGCTGAGCACGGTAGAGGAGGGATGCAGCAATCCAAGTCACAAAGGTAAAAAGGTAAAAAGATAGAAAAAAAAACCTGCAAAAAAATCCTAAGTCTTCGAAGTGAGGGAGAGTCAGGAAAAACACTCCTTCTGGGCCGGAGACTGATGTTAATCTGGGAGGTCAGAGGAGGAATGGAGGTGTGGCCTCAAGATTTACCTCAGTCTCCAGGGCAAAAGGGCTGAGTTAATACCCATGTGTGACTCCTCCCACGCCTCACTTCGGAGACTAGCAAGACCATTTGCCTCCTGCTCAAAATGCCTGGCCATTGAAGGGATGGGTGAGATCATTTTACCAAGTTGTTTAGGAACATTTTGAGTAAGGAGGAATGTTGGTGATAAGTTGAAAGACTTAGCCTACCTTTTGAGCTTTAGCTGAACTATGTTACTATGACTACTGAAGATGTATCCAGGATGCTGCTTTTAATGATTGGTTTAATGATGTTTGCTCTAAGGATTGAAACAGAGATGAGCATTGCCCCCTATATACTGTAGATAATCCTTAACTTACAATAGTTAATTTAGTGACCATTCAAAGGTACAACATATTGAAAAGGGTGATTTATGACCATTTTTCACACTTACAACTGTTGCAGCCTCCCCATGGTCATGTGGTCAAATTTCAGACTGTTGGCAACTGTCTCACATTTATGATGGTTGCAGTGTCCCGGGATCATGTCATCACCTTTTGTAACCTTTGGACGAACAAAGTCAATGGATAAACCAGATTCACTTAACAACTGTGTTACTAACTTAACAACTGCAGCGATTCACTTAACAACTGTGGCAAGAAAGGTCGTAAAATGGGAAAAAAGCTTGTCTCACTTAGCAACTTAAGTTAGGGGTTCAATTGTGGTCGTAAGTCGAGGACTACCTGTTGATAGGTAACGACTAGCAGAATAAAATCTGCAGGGATTCCTTTATGCTCCCCTGAATGGTTCGTGGCAATATATCCTTTTCAAAATTGTATGAAAGGGGATCCACTCCAAGCAAGGGGAATGTCCATTTGGAACTTGCATCTGGGTGACCCCTCTTTACAAATAAGAGTTTTCCTTTCCATCTATCTGGCTTGCATACTGGGTAAAAGGAGCCGAGCTTTCTGGGATCATACAATGACACGATATCTTTCTTTCATTACAGAAAGAAAGAGAGCAGGATCAGCATTCAGCTCCTAAACTAAAGAAGAAGTCTGCAGGTAAGGAGTCAGCAAAGGTCCAGTCCAAGTCGCAGGAACGGCGTCCTTCCAAATGGACTTCTGGGAGCTTCACCTTCAGGGCACCTGAGCAAACTTCAGATCATCTGGAGAATGTCAGGGAGCACAACTTTGAGAAAAGGAAGCGCTTTTCATCAAGAATATCATCTGAATCTAATCCCATCCCAATCACACTTCAAAAAAGCAAAAAAGAACTATGTTTGTTACAAAAGACCAAAATGGCATCCCCATTACACAAGAACCCTCAAGCCATGAGGAACGAGGATCCTGCTGCTACATCAAGGAGGAGCAATCCTGGCCCACCAACGTCACCTGGACCTCCATCCCACAGCCAGTCACCACAACAGAATCAACTTGCATCCAGAGTTGAACCAAAGGCTTATTCTATGTTGGCGGGAGCTGGTCCATCTCAGGTTGTCCAAGGGAAATCAAAAGTAGATTCTGAGAAACAAAGCTTTCCACTTAATCCTTCTTATCTAGCCAACCAGAGCCAGAACAGTAAAAGTAATAAATATTTGGGGAACCCAAGCATGATTCTGGGGGACAAGCCACAGGATTTTTCAAACATTTCCCCAGAAAAGGGACATCTCACTTCTCAAAATGACACTGGGCAGCAAGTTCACAGAGTCACAATGTCAGTAGGAGTGGAGACTTCTCAAGTCATCTGCAAGACAGTGGCTGTGGGGACCTCTGAAACAATTGACGCAAATTTGAGCAAACTTCCCAACAAATTATTGAATGCGGTTATATCCCACAAAGATCAAAGTAAAACCATAGGAAAACAGGAAATGAGCAAGTATGTTGGTTCAAAATGGGATGTATAATCTTGGCACATGACTTGGTTGTTTGGGGGACCTTAATCTATCTCTTGTGGTGTCTGCATGTCTTAAATGTTTGATCAGAGTTGAAATGCTTCAAATCCTATTGGCTAAATGGCACCACACATTTTTAAAACCCAGAAAGTGGCCCTTCTCTGCAATCATGTCTGTCTTCTGAAAGAACATCCACCCATAGAGTCGTGGCCCCTATCCTGGCCTTCTTCAAGGGCCCTGAACACCTGGTTCTTCCCCCAGGAATTAGAGAACGTAGTGGGCCCTTGTAGGAATATGAAGTTGGAGTTTATGCCTTCACTTAACAACCATGTTTCATTTAAGGCAAAAAAAAAGGATATAAAATCATGGTCATGTGATGATTTACTTAACAAACACCGCAATTAAAGTCTGTAGAGATCCTCAGTTATCCAGGTCATAGTTGTCCCAAAGTTGCTTTTTCGGGAGGCAACTAGACTTTCTTGTTTTTTTCTTTTGAAGATGTTTCAGTTCTCATCCAAAAAGCTTCTTCAGCTCTGAAAGGATACTGGGGAATGGAAGAATGTGTATTCCTTGCAGACAGCTGATAATCTGCATCCTTTTAGGGGGCCGTTGAAGCACTTGGAGGTTTATCTGTGTCCTCAGAGTCACTGAGTGGTGCTCCTGGTTCCCACACCATTCAAAGGATGTTCATCCCCAAATTGTATAGCTAAAGGTCTGTAGAAATTCTGTCATCCAGGTCATGGTTGTCCCAAAGATGCTTTTTCAGGAGGCAACAATTAATCAGTAGAACAACTTGCATCCAGAAGTTGTAAATACTCCAACACTGAAGTTTTTAAGAAGATGTTGGATAACCATTTGTCTGAAGTGAGATAGGGTTTGCTGCCTAAGCAGGGGGTTGGACTAGAAGATCTCCAAGGTCCCTTCCAACTCTGTTATTCTATTCTATTCAAGTGGACCTTCTTTCTCCCCCCCCCCCGCCCTTTTCCCTTTAAAAAAATTAAGAAAGAAAAAAATAAGAATGTCTAGTTACCTCCTGAAAAGGTACCTTTGGGACAATTACATCACTTAGTGACAGAAGTTCCACTTCTAGTTGTGGTCCTAAGTCAAGGACTATAGTACCTATACTGAAGGTTCTGCTAAACAGGTCTTACATCTATTGGCTTCCCTTGACCTTTCTTTGCACCAATTTGTTGTCTGAAGACGGAAAAACCAGTTTGTGGAGCCCTTTGTTCCTTCCAATTGTTTATTTCAGCATTTGCTTGTCATTGTCTTTATCACCCAAATGTCCATTTAACTATAATAAGAGCAGTTTTAAGTTAAACTTCTCTAGAACTTTTGGGCATCACAACCTGGTTCCATGGAAAACAACTTTTCCATGGGCCGGGGAGTGGTGTTGGTGGTGATTTCACATGCTACATAGATCCCACGCATGTGCAGATGAAGCTTCGTGGCCCAGTTCTTAATGGACTGTGGATCAGTACCAACCAGTCTGCAGTCCAGGGGGTTGAGGACATCTACTCTAAACAACACATGGAATTCTGGCTGAAAATTAAACCCTTTCTAAAACACCAAGCATAGATTGGAGTTATGTTTATTTCTACCACAAACTTATTTTAAAAACGTATTGCCCCAGGGTTCTAGCTCTAAAGACCAAATAAGCATTTGTAAATAACTTTATTTATTTACTTATCCTTGTTATAGACCATCCATCTCACAGGTGGCGAATCCGGGCGGCCTACAATGAAATCAACTATTAAAACATAATATAAAAGCCAATTTAAACGACTAAATTATTAGCATAAATATAAGCAAGATTTCAAGAATCTTTATTAAGATGTTATATGTGGTGCTATCAATGCACAGGCTCTCTGCTGCCAGGAGATTCCCAAGCCTGATGAAAAATTCACGTTTTGGGGGTTTTTGATGGATGCATTTTGACTTTTAAATTTTGCTTGCTTAACTTACGAACATTATGCAAGACAAAACTAATAAGAATGGAGATCTAGAGGTATATTCAATATATCATTATGATTATTTAGAGTTCCTTAAATTTGTCTGATTTAATCTCTCTGTCTTATCAGAAAGGAGGAGCCTGTAGCCACGAACAAAATAAAAACTGCAATAAGCACAGGTAGGAAGAAATCTCAATTAAAATGACCAATAGCAGTATGGGTTACCCATGATCGTTGCAGAACATCCCTTTCTGAACTGAACGAAGTAATTGAACTAAGGTGTGGTATTGACTACGAGTCCAAATTTGCCCTTCTCCAAATTCAGCAGAGCAGTTTGCAAACGTCCGCATGCAATTGATCTATGTAAGTGAATCAAGACGAATATGGCAAAATTGGTATAAATGAAAAACTAAGAGAAAATGACACTGACAGATTGGCCATCCCTAGCTTTTGCCGTTTCATAGTTGACCTTTGTTTCGTTTACAATACAATAATACAATAGTAGAGTTGGAAGGGACCTTGGAGGTCTTCTAGTCCAACCCCCTGCCTAGGCAGGAAACCCTACCGTTTCAGACAAATAGCTATCCAACATCTTCTTAAAGACTTCCAGTGTTGGGGCTTTCACAACTTCTGGAGGCAAGCTGTTCCACTGATTAATTGTTCTAACTGCCAGGAAATTTCTCCCCAGTTCTAAGTTGCTTCTCTCCTTGATTAGTTTCCACCCATTGCTTCTTGTTCTACCCTCAGGTGCTTTGGAGAATAGTTTGACTCCCTCTTCTTTGTGGCAACCTCTGAGATATTGGAACAATGCTATCATGTCTCCCCTAGTCCTTCTTTCTCTTAAGCTAAACATACCCAGTTCCTGCAACCGTTCTTCATATGTTTTAGCCTCCAGTCCCCTAATCATCTTTGTTGCTCTTCTCTGCAGTCTTTCTAGAGTCTCCACATCTTTTTTACATCGTGGCAACCAGAACTGAATGCAGTATTCCAAGTGTGGCCTTACCAAGGCATTATAAAGTGATATTAACACTTCACGTGATCTTGATTCTATCCCTCTGTTGATGCAGCCTAGGACTATGTTGGCTTTTTTGGCAGCTGCTGCACACTGCTGGCTCATATTTAAATGGTTGTCCACTAGGACTCCAAGATCCCTTTCACAGTTACTACTACTGAGCAAGGTATCACCTATACTGTACCTGTGCATTTCATTTTTGTTGCCTAAATGTAGAACCTTACTCTTTTCACCATTGAATTTCATTTTATTAGATAGTGCCCAATGTTCAAGTTTGTCAAGATCCTTCTGTATCTTAAGCCTATCTTCTGGCGTTTGTTTTGCAGCTAAAGAAAAACACAGTGTTAAATTTGTAACCCTCTATAGCATCCTGTCCTCTTCATTGGAGAGGCTGAAGAAATCAAGCAAGGATGGTACTAAGGTAATTGGTCTAAAGGGGGGACTATGATATAAAGAAGAGGGCCCCAAACCTTGGGGCACCAGCAACTGGTTCCATATAGAGAGGTTTTTCCACGGACTAGAGGGGGCGTGGATTCACGTGCTGCATGCATCCTGTGGATGGGGGTTTGCTTGTTTGCGCAGACCGGTTGCTGGAATGCCATGGAGCGGTGTTGGTCCACAGACTGGGGGTTGGGGACCTCTGATCTAAAGAATGGAGGAGGATGGCGGGAATTTGTTTTAAGGCTCAGGTCTCTAATAGTGCAGCATTTTTCAACCCTGCAAGCTTTTAGAAGGGTGGACTCAGTGGTGGGTTTCAAATTTTTTTAGAACCTCTTCTGTAGGTGTGGCCTGCTTTGTGGGAGTGGTTTGCTGGCCATGTGACTGTGTGGGAGTGGCTTGCCAGCCATGTGACCGGGTGGGAGTGGCTTGCCAGCCATGTGACTGGGTGGGCATGGCCAACTTATAAAATGTGGTGAAACTCACTTAACAACACTCTTGCTTAGCAACCAAAATGTTGGCTCAGAAACTCCATAAAGCAAATTTCAGCAGTCCTCCCAATTCCATTGATATGCATTTCCATCTGAATATCACAGAATCACTAAGTTGGGTTGAAATTATAGAAGGCATCCAGTGCATTCCATCTCAAACACAAAATTACAACAGAGTAACCAGTGGGATGGCTCAGTGGCTAAGATGCTGAGCTTGTCGATCAGAAAGGTCGGCAGTTCGACGGTTCAAATCCCTAGTTCCGCGTAACAAAGTGAGCTCCCATTACTTTTCCCAGCTTCTGCCAACCTAGTAGTTTGAAAGCATATAAAAATGCAACTAGAAAAATAGGGACCACCTTTGGTGGAAAGGTAACAGTGTTCTGTGTGCCTTCGGTATTTAGTCATGCCGGCCACATGACCACAGAGATGTCTTCGGACAGTGTTGGCTCTTCAGCTTTGAAACGGAGATGAGCACCACCCCTTAGAATCGGGAATAACTAGCACATATATGCATGGGGAAGCTTTACCTTTAACCAGTGGGGGAAAATAAGGTGAATGAAATCGTTTTCCCTGCGGGAGACTTCTGGTTGAAATGCACCGGTCCTTTATTACCTAAATAATTGACTACTTTTGAGAATGAAGCCTTCACCATCCTGTCTGCAAATCATCCTTTTTCTTTCTCTGTTTGATTTCTCACAGTGCATGACTCCCAAAACTTCCAAACATGTCACAATCTCTGGGATAATTGCCAAATCAAGAAAAAGTATTGTCCTGAAGGACGAGAAGACTGGCAAGACCTTAGGAGCCGGCACCTCTGACGTTGTAGGGCTCGTCTCCAAGGAAGCCGCTTGTGTGGTGATGAAGAAAGATAATCCTCCATCTCTGCAGCCCCCCAAGTCAATGGGAAAGAGGCCATTAAGCCCCAGGCTCCTTCAGCAAGAGAGACCCTTGTGGAAACAGATGAAGCCACAAAATTAGGCCATCCAATTGCAGCCAAGGAGCCTGGTGTGACCAGCATCACTTCCCAAGCACCACACAAGAATACAGTTGTGAAACAATGCAGCATTCCAGGCTTGGAGAATTGAGGGGCTTCTAAAAAGACTTTGCCTGCAACCAAAATAGCTGAGAAACCTAGGAATGCGGCTACCACACCTCTCCAATCACAGAAGAAACCCCCATCAATGAAATTACTCCAACCAAAACTCGTCCCCCAATCTCCACAATCCAGAAAAGCACCAAGGAAAACCTAAGAGACCGGCTTTTCCAAGACTGCCAAAATCTGTAAGCATGGGATGCTCAGCCACAAGCAAAGACACTGTGATAGCTGGTCCTGCTATCTGAGAAAACCAGAGCAAACTCTCTGCGGTTGCTGGTGCTCCTATCAAAACCAAGGTTTCAAAAAGTATAGGTTACTCTGTAAAAAAAACCCAAAACTTAAAATGCTGGGCGTGGGACACTCTGCGATGGGTATATTTGCTGAAATAATTGGCTCTCTTGAGCCAGTTAGCAGTACAGGTAGTCTTTGATTGATGGCTATTCATTTAACGACCAAAGTTATGATGGCACTGAAAAAAAGTGATGACCAGGCCTCGCCCTTACAACCATTGCAACGACCCCATGGTTATGTGATCAAAATGTGGGTGCTTGGCTAGCAACAGCAATAAGATTTATATACCACTCCACAGTGCTTTACAGCACTTTTTGAGTAGTTTACAAATTTCAGCATATTTTCCCCAGAAATCTGAGACCTCATTTTATTGACCTCGGAAGGATGGAAGGCTGAGTCAACCTTAAGCTGATCAGGATCAAACTCCTGGCAGTGAGCAGAGTTAGCCTGCATTAATGCATTCTAACTAATGCATTGGGCAATCCTCTAGCTAGGTTTCTGCCCGATTCAGTGAACCCCCAAATGATGGCTCTGCCCCTCCCGCCCCTCCAGGAGTCTCCACGTAGCCTGTTCATCATGCCAGGTAAATGCCTGCCCACACGGAGACTCAAAGAGAGTGAAACACGGGCCTACCGGAGGTTCTGGAAGTCCAGAAACGGGCATGTTTCCAGCCTCCAGAAGGCCTCCGGAGCCTTATGGAGGCTCAAGGAAAGCCTCCGGAGCCTGGAAAAGATGAAAAACAGGCCTACTGGAAGTACCGGAAGTCCAGAAATGGGCCTGTTTCCAGCCTCTGGAGGGTCTCCGGACCTGGGGGAAGCAGTTTTTGCCCTCCCGAAGGCTCGAGGAAAACTTCCAGAGCCTGGGGAGGGCAAAAAAGCCCTCCCACTGAGGTACAGGAGACTAACTAGGCCAGGCCCACTATTGCCACACCCACCCAGCAATGGGGCAGTGAACCCATTGCTGGAACTTTTGAAGTCTACCCCGGCTCCTAAACGTGTTTACAGAGGTTGTAGCAGGAGTTTCCGACTCCCATCCGGTCTCTGGTCCTTTGGGAACTGAGCCATACAAGGTGAGGTGGGTGAGCGAGCGTTCAAAATTCCATTTGTGCAAGTAGCGAGCATGCACACAAAACCATCCCCCCTCACCCCCACCCGTGCCACCACTGCTGCTGTCAGTCCATGAAGTCTGAAAGGTTCGGGACTGGTAGGTTGTAGTATCCCAGGTTAATGTGATTATCATTCCAGCTTCTGACAAGCAAAGTCAGTGGGAGAAGCCAGATTTGCTCGACAACCACATGATTCACTTAAAAAACACAGTGATTGGCTTAGCAGCTGCGGCAAAAAAGGTTGTAAAATTGGGTGTGACTCACATAGCAACAGAGGTTCTGGTCCCAATTGTAGTTGTTAAATTGAAGATTATTTGTAAAAGTTTAAAAGTTTTGAAGGGACATAATAATAGTAGAATAGGTAGAATTACTGGGCCAAAATAATAACTTGCTATTTCGCTTCTGTAAGAATTAGAATTGCCTCTGTCATTTGCTTCTACCAGTCATCTAATTCCTGTTATCTTGTTTTTGTGCACAACTCAGTGCCTGGTGCGGGGTATGTCATGGGCTGGCAGGGTTACATTGGGCAAATACCTGTGTTGCCAAACACCCAGCCCCTCAGTTGCTAAGCACTCAGGCCCCCTGTTCCTTGCTGCACAGCCAATGCAGGGCTACAAGGAAGGCATTTGCCAGGGGGGCAGAATTGGGTACTAAGCTGATGTCTCTGAAGGTGTAAAAGGATGCCATATCTTCCCCAAGATGTGGCCTTCCTTACATGCACCTTGTGTGTACCTTGTGTGTAGACCATGGAATGATCTACCCAGCTCTTTGCTTTGATCAAAAATAAAAAGCTATTTCTTTTTCAAGGGTCTACTTAAGCTCTTCTTTTGGCCTATCGTTGACTTAAGTGCATCGTCACACCTTACAGTCTGATATTTGACATCCAGAGTAGATTTGGACAGGAGGCTGTCAGAGATTATGCCCTCTTCCTAAACCTGTTTCAGGAATTGTTAGTCAGGCAGAAATCTAGATTGTGATGGCGGATGCTATATGGTAGACATTATTTACATTATGTTCTGCTGGCCTTACAAGGTCAGACCATAAAGGATAGGCTGAGATTTCAGGCGAAAAGTGCCCTCAAGCCTCGGTGGCTTAAATTTATTGGAAGACAAATCTGTAGAAAATGTGATGGTATTTTTGAAAACCAACACAAGGACTTGGCAGCCATCTGTCCATTTTCAGCAAAATTCACCTGCCAGGTGTCAAATAGAATAGCCTCACCCACTAATATAATAAAATAGAGGAGTACAATAGAATTCATTTTACTTTCTCCGTTTCTAAGTTTTTATTACATGTGAACTAGAAATTGTGCTTTAAAGCAGACTCTAGTGGAGTGCTAAACAAATCAATCCTGAACTTTGCATTGTTCTGGTTGTGTGTTTAACAACTAGCCATAGTTCCTTGTTTGCAGTCAAATAATCAAGAATTTGCTAAAAGGAAAATAAATTCAGCTGCTTTATTTCTTCTCCAAATTGTTCAGGAAGAGAAAAGTGTGTGTAAACCAAGCACTGTACATTATATAGTTTTCTTTATGGCATCCACATGGCCCAACATTTTTTTCCCTGTGTTCATCTTGGAGCAAAAAAGGAAGACGGAATATATAACTTTTGCAAGCAAATTTATTCACTTGAGATTTCATTCTTTAATATTTTGTTTTGGGGTTGAGCAAAAGCTTAAGCCCCTACCCGAGACATCTGTTCCTAGCCACAATGGTGCCAAAATAACAAAATGTTTGCTATGGTTTCACAATGCCAGTTCCACCCTTTTGCATTTGCTTTGCGTCATTGCACAAAAAAACTTAAGGGGCTGAGTTGCCTTGAAATTTTTGTTTTGTCCCTCACTTCTTTGCTGCCCCGATGGATGCCTGTTGCTTTATTATTAATACTTTTATTCTACTTGGCAGCAGCCTTCAAATAGATGAAATTTGCCCCTGAGTTAGCAAAGCTGTTCTTTCTGGCAAGGAATCACAAGTTGCTCATTTTTTCCTACTTTTTCCTGCTTCGCTGCTTTTTTAAAATGTATGTGAGATGCTGTATTCCAATTTATGGGATGCAATTCTAGGCTGGAGGGGAAGTGACAGAGTAATCCACAATGGAACCCTAGTTAGGCATAAACAATTTCTGGAAGACTTTTTAGAATGTCCAATACTTTCCAATGTAGCTGTGATCTCTCATTTAACTACTAACTAGGCTGGTCCTGAGTAATGTTTTTTTTCAAAATCACCTGAGGCCAACTCAGTGGTGTTGCCCCCTGTGACATCCACAGTTAAATTACTAAAAGTGCAATTTCACAAAATTCTCAAACATATGATTCTTTTCTTTTAAAAAATAACTTCCATGACAATTTTAAAAAATAAAGATAAAAATTAACTAAGAGCCAATGTTTTAGAATAAAGAAAAGAAAGAAAAAAAGTTAAAGCCAAAAATGCAGAAAAAAAGAAAGTAAATATAAAACAGAAATGTCCAGTTTTCTTTTATATCAGTTGGAAGTATAAATTAACCTCTTATTGTATGGTTACAGCATGATTTCCTTTCTTTCTATAATCTGTATTTTTCTAATCATTAAAGCCATATGAATTCATTTTTTCTGTTTTATGCAAAAAGTCTACAATGGGTTTTCAGTATTAAACTTAGTTAATATATTTTCTCTAATCTAAAATGTTAATTAGTGATCCCAGCAAGTTTCATCTCCTTTACCATCCATTTCTCCATTGTGGGTAATGTCAAATCTTTCCAGCTTTGTGCATATAATATAATAATCTCACTGCAATTGTCATATATAAAATCCATCAGTCTCAAAAGATACACCTCTGGTTTCAATTTTGTGTTAATTTTCCAAATCTTCTGAATTAGTATAAGTAGAGTCCAATTTTTTTTTTACATATCTTTCAAGCGTGATAAAATATTCCCTCTTAATGTTCACATTTCCAATATAAATTCAAAAAAATGTTCATATATTCTAGATATTTTTTCTAATGACATATATCAATGTTTTGGGCATATAATTTCTTTTGCAATTATAACAGTCTAAATTTCAGTCCTTTAATCCACATATTATTTCTCTGTTTGATTTGTAATCAAAATTGTTAGCCAATTTTGTCATATATTCTTTCACTTGTTCTTGTTGCAAATTTCAATAAAAGTTTATACTTTAGAAATAATACGATCATTACTTGTACACAATTCTATTTTCAAGCTTAGTCTTAAAATATTCAAAACCAAAAATTATTTTATCTATTTTAAATCTTTCTAGCTATTGTACATAAAACAACCATTGAAAATTACATCTTTCTGCAACCAGATAACTCTTGATCTGCCTGACAAAATTCTAATATGTCAAAATAAGTTAATTATTTGTGATTGTTAATCATTTCCCATCTATTAAATGCTTATGATGACTGCCACAGAAGTGTTTTTGGATGTAATCTGGTTTATATCTGTTCCATATTCCCAACATGCCACGTCTAACATAATTATTTTTAAAACTTCATTACTTTAGCTTTATTCCTACCATAAGTATCCATGCCACTTAAATCTCAAATCATGACCTTTTAGCTCTGACACCCTTCTATTTCTTGTAATATTTTATATTTAACTCATGTTTTCCCCCATCACACAAATTTAGATATATCTTTCTGCCATTGCTTCAATGGTATGTCAGCTGTTAAAGCAGATACTAATCACAGCAATTATTAGCAAGAATGACAATTGTATTTTCTCCCATCTCACAAATATTCTTTTTTTAAAAGGAAAGTCTGAACTTCTCATGCCTCTGAATGTGCAGAGTACAGATAGTCCTCATCTGGTATTGCTAACTTTGTTGTTAAGTGAAGCAGTCATTAAATGAAACTGCAATGGTGTTTATGATCTTACCTCAGTTTTACTTTCTTTTATGAACTGAGGTCATAAAGGTGATGACTAGTTGTAAAATTACTTTTTCATCACCATCATAACTGTGAATGGTCATTAAACAAGTTATTTGCCAAATGAGAACTACCTGAAATATATTTGAAAAGAAGATGAAAGATGTTTAGGGAAAAAACAATACTGGGAGTAGTTTGGACTGCAATAGAGAGAAAATTAAGTACCTACAATTGAATTGTAGGGAAGAATCTGGAGAATTTATATATCAACCAAATTCCTGATAATTGTAGCAAGATTTATCCTACAATTGTGTATGCAGCCATATAGCCTGAGGCTATAGGCATCTTTTAGAAGGCCTGGCCTAGAAAGGAGGCAGAGTGTATGAGATCTAAATTGAATTATCTCTCTTTCTTTAGGACTGTACTGTTTAAAAAAAATATTTCTCCTCTTACCCCAATCCAGTAGTGGGAGCCAAGTAATTTAACAACCAATTCGCCCTAAAGACCAGGTGGGCGTGGCTGGGGGTGGTGGTCATGTGACTGAGGGGGGTTGGCCAACTCAATGTCACTCACAACAAGAGGGGGCAGCGCAGGACGCTGAAATGGTGGTGGCTGGAGCCTTAGACTTACATTTGTGCAGCAACAGCAACGGTGATTCTCTGATGCGTCATCTGGTCTCGCTGCCCAACAGCCAGGGTTTTTAAAAGGGGTTTTGCAGCAGGAAGAGGCACGCAGTTTCCATTGTTGGTGCAACTGGGCACATGACCCCACCCCGAGACACTGGCCTGCGTCTGCTGCCTCGTTTTCAATGTGAGAAGCCTGCAGCCGCTGGTCTTTTTCAGTGCAAGAAGCCTGCAGCCGCCACCTCTTTTTCAGCGCAAGAAGCCTCCATCCACCAGTGTTTTTCGGTGTGAGAAGCCTGCAACCACCGCTTCTTTTTTGGCGTGAGAAGCCTCCGTCGGTCTTTTTCAGCGCAAAAAGTCTGCTGCCACCACCTCTTTTTCAGCGTTAGAAGCCTGCAGTTGCTGCTCTTTCAGTGCAAGAAGCCTCTAGCTGCCAGTGTTTTTTGGTGTGAGAAGCCTGCAGCTGCCGGAACTGGGCCAGCAGTAGTGGTTGCAGGCTTCCCACACTGGCAAAGACCAGTGGCTGGAGGCTTTTCATGCTGGCAAAAAATGGTGGCTGCAGGTTTCTCACGCCGGCAAAGAAGTGGGAGCGGCAGGCTTCTCGATGGGGAGGGGGAGCAGTGGTGGGTTCCTACCAGTTCGGATCCAGACCTGCCACTCCCCCAAACCGGTTTTCCAGACAGCACCACAGGTGCCGCCATCTTGTTTTTTTGCTTCTGTGCATGCACAGAATTTTTATTGCACTATGCATTCACATGCAAAGGGCACACCCACAGTAGTAGCTGCCAGTCAGGGCCCTGCTCTGGGCTGCCACCTGCTCCACCTCCGCTTTGCCCCAGGGAAGGCAAAAACCAGGAACTGGTGCGTCCCTAGAGGCGAAGGGCTAGCAGGCGGCATGTAGGTGCAAGGATGTCAATAACCAGGCCTAAAAGTCCGACAAGCCTTGCTGTGTCCACCTCAAGGTGGCCTTTTGGCCGAGTGCCTTACCTTTGCGGGCAGCTACAGTGAGCAGAGCGGGCGAGGCATGGAGATCATCTGGACCGTGTGGTTTGGGCGAGTGCAACTCTAGCCAGAGAGTAGCTGGGCGTGGGCGTGACTCTAATCACCGGCCAAGGTGGGCGAGGCGATATAGGGTGGAGTAGAGTGGCAGGGCCACCCAGTGGTGGGATTTACCGATTCGTCAAACTGCACAGAATCTTAACAACTGGTTTGCCCGGACCAGCCTGAATTGGCTGAAGCCCACCTCTGCCCCAACCCCTAAAAATTAAAGGATTGTAATCTCAGTTTGGACAAAAATTATGCCTCTTCTGAATGGCAAATTTTGCTGTAAATTTTGAAATCTTTGCAAAGAAATTGTGCTGCTTTTAAATGGTTAGAAAAACTTGATAAGAAAAGAGATTTACTGTGTCCAGTCCGATAGATTAAAAAAAGGAATATTGATTGTATATTTGTGTGCATTTGTGTCTGTTTAGTATCTATTTTTATAACAAGAACCTTTATTACATTTTTGGTGAAGCGCTTAAAAAAGAGATCAGTCAAGAAGAAAGTGAAAACAATTGCACTTTTTTGCAGCTCCTGTTTATTTTGATTCTGGATGATATGGTGAACATGAATAAAAATATTTAAGACTTCTTTTTTTAAAAAAATCAAAGAATTGCTTATGACATCACTTCTAACAAAAGTTCACGCTAGAATGTGTGAGATCTCAGGGGAGAGATGATTGAAATCTCTAGAGTGATGATGTTGCAAAAATGGCCTTTTAAAAAATGTTATTTGTACAGAATGCCTAAAAATATTGTTAACCTCTATGTTTTAAAGATGTAGTTGTATTTGCTTTGCAAGCTGTCTTGAGAGCTTTTAAAAAGTAGAAAGCAGGGGAGAAATATCATAAACAAAAAAATGCTCTCTAATGTGCTTTACTTTCCTACTCTTGTCACATCATGCACAAGAATCAGAAAATACTGCATATTGTTTGAAAGACAACTGTGAGAAATTTTCCAGAGTTTTGAAATTAATTATAAATAGCTCTTGGGCTACAATGGCAATTGGGATCAGAATTGTCATAGTTAAAAAATGGGGTACTAAAGTGTGATGTCACATGACTGCATTGCTTAGTGATGACAATCTCAGCAATCCCAGTTGCTATTGTAACCATAGGACACAGGTTGTTAGGTGAGAAAGAGTCGAAATCCAAAATAATGAGTGCACTGGGGAGAGGAAAGGGTGGTCTGGAGAAGCTCTGTGATAACCAGTGCAGCAGTGGTGGGATATGACTGGTACGCCTGGGTACAGGCGTATTGGTGCCTGGTGGGACCGCCAGGTACTGTTCCGGTACAGTGCTCTGGAGGGCTCACCCGCCTGCCCACCCTCCTTACCTGTATTTGAGCCGATCGGTGTTTATGCGCACGGAGCATACAGCGCCTGTGCGATACTCCGCCAAGCAGCTGGAACGTCGCAGGTGGTAAGTACGCATGCGCGTGCTGCGCACATGCATGTGGTGTATGCCCGGCCCCGTTGCACCGTACTGATTGCAACAGGATCTGGAACCAACCACTGCAGTGCAGCTACAGGTGAGTTGTGGGAGGCCAAGAGAAGGGGGTGCTGCAGTGTTGCCCATGAGTGGCCCATGAACCTGGTATTCAGCAGGTTCTGACCAGTTCTGGTAGTGGAAATTTTGAGTAGCTCAAAGAACCAGTAAATACCACCTCTGAGTGTCCCCACCCCCATCTATTCTCTGCCTCCCGAGTCCCAGCTGATCAGGAGGAAATGGGGATTTTGCAGTAACCTTCCCTTGGAGTGGGGAGGGAAAGGAGATTTTACAATATCCACTCCCTGCCACACCCACCAAGCCACATCCACAGAACCGGTAGTAAAAAAAAATTGAATCTCACCACTGAGGGGTGGTATTTACTTACCTTCCCTACTGGTTCACAAATGTGAGTGTGTGCGCAAAACAAGGATTTCTCGGTGCTACTTGAGTAGCTTGTTTCTACCATCTTGTGAAAAGGAGCCATTTTGTTACTCGTGCTTCAGTTAGAAATCCCACTCACTCCTCCTTCCATGCTGCTTCCAGAAGATTCTATGGCTCCAGCCAATCATTAGGCAGCAGATCAGTAGCCACACATCTGATTGGTCTGTTTTTTTATATGAATATTCTGCCAGTCCCTGAAATTCTGGCAGTTATTGCTAATTTAACTGGGGTGGGAATAAGTGAGGATAAACCCTTATTCATTTTCTGTAAAAAAGGTAGCTAGCTTACTTTGCACCATGGTATCCCAAGGGTCTTATCTCAGGGTTGGCCCCAGAAGGAATTTTCCTCAACTTCTCCCTCAACTTCTAAAACTCTGGATGAGACAGGGTGTTCATTCAAATGCACTGAGAGTGATTTATTTATGTAGCGTTTATTTATGTATCATCTTTAGAAACTGCCCGATTCCCTCAGATTTTTGTTCCCTTTAAAACAACCATGCTGATTTTTGACAAGGGCTTGTGATTCTTTTTGATGCAAGGCTGCAAATTAATGGGTTAAGATCAGGGAGCTTTTCAAATCGGGTTGAGGCTGTAGCTGAGATGAGGCCTACCAGTTTCCAGCTCCTGAGTCAGACCACATAAGTGTCGCTTCACTTTTTCTCTCTCAAGGGGCTAGAAGTCACCACAGCAGTCTGATACAATAAATTAATAAGGGCATTGGGAGGAGAGAGAGTAGTTTTTCCTGATATTTTTAACTGAAGGTAGAAAAAAGCAAGTTAGGAAGTAGAGAAAAATATTCCATCCAGAATAATATTAACTGAGATATCTCCAGCAGAGGGAGTGCACAGTTCTGTACAGAAAAAAAAGCAGAGCCATCTTCAAGTCACAATCTTGGCAACAAAATGGACCTGATTTGCTATTCCCATATTCTGTAATGGGGGGAGGGGGGGTTTCACAGTTTTTATTTATTCAGCATATGGCAAATACATGGACTTAGAGTTGTTCAAATGTTAATGTCCAGTCCACCCAGCTTTCAAGGACAAGGTGAACTGTGTTGAAAAAAATCAGACATTGGGGCTCTGTGTAAGCTCTTGGTGGACATTCGGACAAAATGTGATGGATATTTTGTTGAGGAGCACTACAGTCACACTGAGGGGTAGAGACAAGACCCCACCATTGAGTCCTGGCAGACATCATGTTGGGTTCACAGTCTAATCTACAGCTATAAGGTTTTGTGGTGGTCTCTTATCCAAGTAATAATCAGTTCTGAGATCAATGCTATTTAGCTATTTCTGTGATCAGCCATTATTGGCTATGTCAGGAGCTCTATATGACTTGGGCTCTACAGGGAAAAATTAAAATGATCTGTGACAAAGTATCAGAGCATCCTTGGCCAAAACACTCTGGAATTTCTTGTTTACATATGTTTGCATATCAAATTTTTAATTACGAATTCTTGACAATACAGGAAGCTGCATAATTCCTCCCTTGAGGAAGGAAATTTAGACAGAGACAGTGGTTAAGGGTTCCTTCATATGCTTTATCTCCCAACTGATTTAATCCTCTTCGTTTGCTCTTACATTTAATTTGCTAAAAATTAATCTGAAAGGAAAGGAAAAATCAGAATGAAGAAGTTATCCCCAGATGAATGAACCGTTAGGCAGCTCTGCAACTATCAATGATGTATGTTGAGTAGAGATGTTAGGAACAGCAGGGCTATGAGAAGTGAGGGCTGGACTGCTATTCAAAGAAGTCAGCTTGCTGTTCAAAGAAGTCAGTAGTTGGGAGTAGCTACCATGAACTGGGATGAGAATTAATGACAAGGTGAAGCCATGTCAAATTAGAAATAAATAGAAAGGAAAACTGTCCAAGTTAGAAATGAAGAGCAATTTCAACAGGATTTGAATGAAGTAAATTGGAAGAGAAAGAAAATATTAGGCTAAAATCCCAAACTGAATTTGGTTGAAGACTATGTTTGGTTAAGAATGAGAAGTTATTAACTTTCAGATCCTTAGAGAAGAGAAATCAATCAGAAGATATTTCTGAGCCAGAAACCCTCAGCTGTCTAGAAAGGGAATAAGAATCATTGGAATGGTTACAATACTTTTTCTCAGTAGCAATGAATAATTAGTTTAGTTACCCAAATCTCTGAAATGAGGACTTCTTTGGGAAGTTGATTTGTCTTTGGGAAATTGATTTGTTCTGAGAAAGGACCCAGAAACATATCAGTTGGACTCTTCCATATTTTGCCAATACACATTCACTCTCCTACTCTTTCTCTCCTTTTCACTTTTTCAGAAATGCAGAGTGTTTCAGCTGCTTCACCAGATACCAAGAAAAAAAACTTCCCTTCCACAGCTCCTTTTGATCCTCGCTTTCCATTCACCAACCAGACTCGCAACTGCTACCAGAATTACCTGGGTAGGTAAAAGACAAGCTGTGGCCATAAGGGTTAGGATAATTTTTGCTGAACAGCTTCTGAGCTATGCAGGCATATAAAGTAAGCTTGACTTTCTTCTTGGTCTATCCAGTTTTGTCATTCCAGTAGCATATTTTAAATACAGATAATGAAATACAACTGCTGCAGGCATTTGTTCTATGTACCTAGCAAAAAAAGAGACTACTAACTGGAGTAATCTAACTGGAATATCACTGTACTTAGTGGAACTTACTTCTGACAACCATTTATAGCCAAGGAATTTTTTAAAAAATGTGCTTTTTTTCAGTTGCAGATTACTGAATGTGTTTTTTTAGAGCTCAAGAATTTACAGTACTGTATTTGCAAAGAACCCAGTTCCAGATGTTGCGCAATGCACCTGATACAATTTTCCTATATATTAAGCTGTGAATAAGCACAATTGATGACACTATTTATTTCTTGCATTTATCCACACTACCATCACTGTATCCTCATAAGAAACTTGTAGTTAGCCTGAGAGACATTGACCCTAAGTCAACCAATAAACATCAAAATGAAGAAAAGATTCTAATGTGAATTTCCCATTTCTAGTTCAAGAATAATTATCAGAACATATCAGCTTCTTCTCTGTCCTTGCAGATTATTACCGTTGTTTGAAGATTGTGAAAACTAAAGGCCAGGATGTGCAGAAGTGTGAATGGTACCATAAGGTTTTCAAGTCCTTGTGTCCCAGCAGTTGGGTAAGTAGAAACAGTAGTTATTGAAGAAGAAAAAAACCCAATCATTATCTTTTTTTCCTACAGAATCAATGCCTGCCTTCCTTCCTTCTTTTTTGGAGTGATTGATCATTTCATTTAGAACCTGGGGCAAAATGTGTACTTTCTGTTTATCCCTTTCAAAAAAAAAGTTACAACTGTGTTTATCCCATATCATTTTTCTATATCTATGAACATGGCCTTATTCTGAAAAGTCTTGATTATTTATCATAGGTTTGTTACTACCTAAACATCTGTGTAATATCCATGAAACTTCTAGTAATAAACTGGTCTTCAATCTAATAAATATTTTTAAAGAGGTACCCACCAGTGCTTCAGACCAACTGGCCTATCTTTATTAGTTAATTGCAGTGTTACAGGAGAGCCTATGATGTGGTCTTGTTTTAGCTATGATTGTAAAGGACTTGTCTTACTTTTTTTTCTCTGAACCACACAACACACAACATCCTGTGTTTCAAAAACACAGGATACCAATGCATCAATGAGCAGCTCTTTTTATCAGCAAGCAAGGTCTGGATTTCATCGAGATTCACATTGCTACTGTGAAAAGGCTGTAAATGTGAATCAAGTGCATTTACTATATATAATGCAAGCATGTGATCCCTGTTTACAATATTTCTTCAAACATTGGCTGTATCAATCTTTTTGTTTTCAAGACTCACTAGACAGAAGATGTTAGATGATCATTAACAGACAGATAATAGCAAATTGCTTTGTTCAACATTCCCTAATTCAATAAACCCTGAATAATTTATCCTACAAATACAGTTAGGCCTGGACATCTGATAGCAATAGAATTTCTGTTGCTAACCAAGATAGTTGTTATGTGAGTTGCACCCAGTTTTGCCACAGTTGGGTGAATCTCCGCAGTTATTAAGTGAATCATGCTATCGTTAACTGAATCCTGCTTCCTCCATTGTCTTTGCTTGTCAAAAGCCAGCTGGGAAGGTCACAAATGGCGATGACATGACCCCAGCATACTGCAACTATCATAAATACATGCCAGTTGCCCAGCGAAATTCAGTTGCCTGAATTTTGATCATGTGAGCATCGGGATGTCACCATGGTCATAAGTTCAAGGACTGGACATAAATCATGTTTTTCAATGCCATTGTAATTTTGAACAATCATTAAAAGAATGGTTGTAAGTGCTGAGTTTGCTGTCTAGAAATTTGAGAGTTGAAAGCAAGCATCTCTGCAAGACATGAAGAATAAAAAGATGCCATTTTGAAACATTCAACGTCATAGAGAGGAATATTGCTAGTTTTGTTGTTATTGTCCCAAGAACAATATTGCGTGTCTGTGCCTAAGCCTCCTTAAGGTTCTTATTTGCTCTTCAGGTTGATCAGTGGGACGAGCAACGCAAACTGGGAACTTTTCCTGGCAAGATATAAAGATCTATCATCCGTTACCTTCATGAAGATAGCCTGGGAGGTACAACAGCAAGTATATTTTCGTCTAGTTCCAATTCAATGATTAGTTACCTCAGCAGAACTGTGAATCTCCGCACCACTAAAACAGAACAAAATGTAAATAAAAGTATTGTTTTAAAAAAATCGAACAGAACAGTAATTCCCAATAAACAACTTTTTAACAACTGAAATGTTTAGGTATTTTTAAATGCTTTTCTCCCCAGATTTGTATATATGAAACTTTGATTCCCCTGCTATCTTCAAATTTATGTATGTTTTAGTTTATATCTTGTTCTACTTGTTCATGCTACCTCTGAAGAAATCTTTTCCTCTCCAAAATTTGAAATTAATCACACATGTAAGTTTTCTGTGGAAACCTGTATTAGTATATTTTCTCAATAGTTTATTCATTTTCCCTCTGCTTCTTAGATGTTTTGGGCTATCATAGCAACCTTCCTATTATCTTCAGCAACTGGAGCTGTGTAGTTGTGGATAGTTGCTTCAGAATCAGTTGATAGTTTTAATTGGAAAAATGATACAAGAAAGGATTGAATTTGCCCCTCACATCTTGGTTTTGATCCAGATCTTAACAGGTGATCTATGCCCAAACAGAAAGAGCCAGAAAAAACTGCAGCTTATTTTACCATATAAGGAATCACAAAATCTGAGGCTTCAGATGTAAACCCAAGATTGCCTTGCCAAGCTTTTTGCCTTCTAAGACAAGATTTTATATGCAGATATTGGATCTACACCTCAAAATATACAAGAGATAACGAACGGGAAAGGTGTGAAGCTAGGACATAAACACCACTCCTTTCCCCACACCCAGGCA
This sequence comes from Natrix helvetica, assembly GCF_964273705.1. Classification (NCBI taxonomy): domain Eukaryota; kingdom Metazoa; phylum Chordata; class Lepidosauria; order Squamata; family Natricidae; genus Natrix; species Natrix helvetica. The sequence goes on along the minus strand of NC_138554.1, from coordinate 22,756,469 downwards.
TACTGGCTAAGGAAAATAGTTGGAAGGGAAATACACGCTCACGTACTGAGCAAGCACACACCCAAAATCAAAATTAGGGTCGAGAAAGTGTTGGCACGCCCTGCCAGGACAACCCCATCCTCTGCCTATGAAGTGGAGTGTGGCAAAGGGAAAACAAGTCTCCTCTGGAATAATAACTCAGGAAACAGGTGCGGGAAATCTCTTGATGCAAATGCGAGATTGGATGGAAGGGCAGCATTGCTGAAGCTGCTATTCCATGGCCCCAAACAGACATGCTCACCCACCCTCTGTCATTTTTGTGCCAAGGATCTTTCTCCAATAGTCATACACTTTCTGTTTTGGGTTTTGCAAGCACTGACTGTGCCTGTCCCTTACCTTGTAGTTACTTTTGCTGAGTGGGGGCAATCTAATGGAATCCTGGCCCTGGTGCCCTTTGAGAAGAAGAACTATGGGCTAAATGATCCATTGAACATTGAGTTGATTGAGGAAATCTTCATTACAAGCCACTGCTGAAGCCCCTAAGGTGACCTGAGGCTAGCTGGCTTCTTTCTGCCTCAGTCTAGCTATCCCCTCTGTGTGCAACATAGAAACAACAACCACAATAATAATAATATAGCCTTCCTGTGTGCTTGCTGTAAGAATTACAGATTGTCCTTGACAGCGGTGAAATTCAAATTTTTTTACTACTGGTTCGGTGGGTGTGGCTTGGTGGGCATGGCAGGGTGAGGATATTGCAAAATCTCCATTCCCACCCCACTCTGGGGCCAGGCAGAGGTAGTATTTGCTGGTTCTCTGAACTACTCAAAGTGTCCACTACCGGTTCTCCAGAACCTGTCAGGACCTGCTGAATTTTACCCCTGGTCCTTGACCTGCAACAGTTCATTTAGTGACGGTTCAAAGTTACAACAGCACTAAAAAATTGACTTATGACTTTTTCTCACTTATGTCAGTTGCAGCATCCCCATGGTCATGTGATCAAAATTGGATGCTTGCCAGCTGACCCATATTTATGATGGTTGCAGTGTCCCGCAGTCATGTGATCACCTTTTGTAACGTCCATACAAGTAAAGTCAATGGGGAAAGCAGATTGACTTAAGAACAGTGTTACTAACAACAGCAATAATTCACTTAACAGCTATGACAAGAAAGGTGGTAAAATGGGGCAAAATTCACTTAACAAATGTTTCATTTAGCAACAGAAATGTTAGGCTCTATTGTATTGTAAGTTGAGGACTACCTGTATTCGGATAATATGATTGTTTTAAAACAGGCTAGCAGATGTCCTTTTCTTCTATGGTGTTTTCAAAGTTAGTCAGTTACCTCCATTAAGTTAATGGGAGTAGAGATTTGGAGAAGAATGTAGTTCCCTTTTCTCAGCAGGGAAATCTATCCCTCCAAAGCAGTTTATATCCTGCAGCAGAACAGGAATCAGTCTTTCCCCCATATTCTATGATGCTCTTAAGGGATTCAACACTGCCTCAATCTCAACTGCACTACAGCTTTTTAAAATCACCAGTGGTGTGCCTAATTACTTCCTCTGTCTTGCTACCCTCTGCTAAATTCATTTCCTTTCTCAAGGGGTGAAACATACACTACACAATTTCTTTGTCTTGTACTCTGTGATGGGCCTTGCAGAATATCCAGTTGCTTCTAGGAGAAGCATTGTACATAACTTGGATGGGATTTTGATTGAATTTAATAGGATCCTATTCTGTTCTTTTATCTAATTCTAATTCATTTTTAGTTTGTAACTATGCCTTTCCAAGATGGTCATCAAACCAATGTTCAAAGTGTTTGTGACTGACACAGGCAAAAAAATATCCTCAGGCACAGAAATCCACAGTAAGCTATTTCACCTATAACATCTTTGGCTACCAATAACAATAGCAATAATGCTATATTTATATATTGCCTTTAATACATAACACAAATGTATTTTTAAATATATTACATCTCAAATATATTTTTAAAAGATTTGGGCTCAACTAGCCAAGTACGAGGCTATCAAAATGTGTGGTAATATAACCAGTTACAATAAAATACATTTGCATAAAATAAGTATGAAAGTGAACACCACAAGCTTAAGCCAATTATCCTGCTAAATGCTTAGGTGAGAAATCTATAGTTTAAGGGAGACTGAGGCTCTAAATTGGATTTCTCCAAGAAATCTCATTTATTTACATAGCCTAACTAGGATTCTTTCCATGTTTCTGAGTCTATGAGAAAACATTTCATTTGGGGTATAAATGATCACACATCCTGGTTTTTTGAACAGAGCTTATATAAAATAATATATGGCAGATCTGTATCCTAAGCTTCTAATAAAACTATGAATCAGTTTGTAGGATTTATATCAATCATTTAAGAACCATCTCATAGACCTCCCATGTTTTAGATATGTATGTGCATGATGACATGTAGCCACTGCCATACTTGCTGATAATAGAGTGCTTGCGTCACCAAACTCTTGGGCTATTAGTGAAATTATTTGATGTGCAGAGGCCTCAGGAAAATATCTGCATTCATGCACCAGGACCGGCCACCCAGTTGTGACTCTGCTTTCACTTTAGCTATGCCACTTAAAACATCCTTTTAAAAACAAATGGAAACATCAAATGAGTAGGCAAAGTGACATAGCCCAATGGTTCCCAGCCTGTGATCCACAATGATCCTGAAGCTGGGGCCTTGTGAGAGTGCCAAAATGAGAACTGTGCATGTGTGTGCTTGTGTGTACTGTACATACACTCTTGGGAGGTTGCAAACCGATAATATTTTGACTTTCTCATCCAATATCTTGTGAGACTTGAAAACATTGCATGATTTTCAACATTTCAGCTTATTTTTTTATTGAACCTTGGGACCCTGCAGATGCCACCTGTGGGAATTACATGGGCTATTGCTCCTCTAGGTATTAGACTGCTGAACCCCAAAGGAAATGCTAGTTTAACTTGCTTCAGCAGGTTGACATATAAGCTTCTCATAATGTGGTGATTAGGAATGATCACATGTTCTAACTCATTGCAGTTACGTAGAATAGCCAGGGGAAAAAATGTTGGTATATGTAATGATATGCCAAAACCCTGAAACTTACATCTGGGAACGAACAGTTTTAGGAAAACAATCCAGGCAATTTTTTCTCACAGCTCCCTTCTGTCCAAATTGTCAAATCAATAGGACTCATTATTTGATGACTGCAACAGAATGCATCAACTCACCTCTATTTTAATTGTCAGAATTTATCTCCTCCCCACCCTGGTTATATTGCAAGGGGTTTCCTGACCCAGCCCCTGCTAGTTCAAGTATTGGTCTGTCTGTCCCCTTCCCTGCTCTCTTGCCCTCCCCAGTTCTTGGGAGAGGCCTTGCTCCAAGCCAGTTTCCTGCCCACCCACCCCCATCTCCTTTTCCTGCCCCACCTCCTGTGTGTGTGAATGACCAGCGGGACGGGAAATCCGTGCGCAGTCATTCTGGATTTAAGTCACAGCATACACAGGAACACCATAGCAGAGACCAAAGGAAGGAGAAGATGGAGCTTGGCCCAAAGGATGCCTGAAAGTGAGTGATGTGCAGAGAACACAGCATCTGGGACATCATCTATAGCTGGTAATCATGTTAGTCTTGGTGTGCATTTGTGTGTTTGGGGGCAAAATTTCATAGACTTTATAGTTTAAAAACCAGGTTTGGACAGTAAACAGGTGGAAAAATGGGGGAGACTGGTGTGGATAAGAATGAATCCTGATTTGTTCCACCACATCTCAAAGGGAACATAATAAGGTCTGGTACTGGTATTTCTTCACCTCTAGTTTTGTCTCTTTCCACCGTTGCTTCTCATTAAATCCAGAAGTTGGGAGGTTGGCTTTCTCCTTGCACTGAACAATTATTTTGATCCCACATTAGAATCAAGTCCCCCTGTATCATTCTTTAGTTTCTCTCAAAAATATGTTCTCCATCAAATCAATATTTAGGGAAAGTTGATAAAATGGGAATTGATTGGGAGAAAAAATACCTGATTGGGAACAGCAAACCTATTCTGAGTAGCAAATTGGACTAGATGACCTCCAAGGTACCTTCCAACTGTGTTATCCTGTTAAACAGTTAATATACTGCAACCTCCATTATTTGTTTTCTTTTTTTAATCTCGGGGGTGGGAAAACGGGAAGGAATGCCTGAAGAGCAAAACTTCTGAGTTCTGTGCTTAAAGTATTAGAGCTTTATGGGAAAAGGAAAAGGCGCCATACACCAGCTGATTAAATAGAGAAGAATTATGTTTTATAACTTCATTTTATGGCTCCAATTAAAGCATTGGATAGGGAGGGGCCCGGATGGCTTCATCTCAGAGGGTCTCCCCATCGTTTCCAGTTTCCCAAGAACTAAGCAGCTCATGTGAGGTGAGGCCCAGCTATTCTGACCCCAAAGCTGGTTATCTCATCTTTTCCTGTTGACGTAACTGTTCGAATCAAGGCCTATGACTCATAGCCACCGTGGAAGTTCTGGATTTGTTCTCACTGCCTCTTTGATCTAGATCTGAAATATGCAACTCATGAAAAATTAGCTAATTGGAGACTGGAAGGTTTAGTCAAGGAGAAGATCTAGTATAGCTGTTGACAAGCTACTTGACAAGATTTATTAGGCTACAAGAGTATATGGGCAGGCCACATGGCCAACAACGAGCTGCTTGGTAATTCTGGGCACCCTCCAACATATGTGAAATGCCCCAAGCTAGAGAAGGGCAAACTATATGAAACAGGAGAGTAAGGACAAACTAAACCGAAACAAGGAATGGCAAGCAAAGTCTTTCCAACTCCATTTCAGGACTGTGCAGTTTGTGCAAATAGGTACATATGCACATACATGCCACTATATCTGCATATTGCTTCTCTAAATGAAATGTTTAAAATGATTAAAATTTATTAAAATCGGTCAGTTGATGTAATTCAAAGTTTCAAATTTTTAAGTTAGCAAAAGTGTAGGGACCAGTTTGCACATATATTCGATGTTGGGGCCAATGCTTTCCAGGTGCTAAATATTGATGAGTAATGCTAACACATCTCTGTCCGCAGCCTCACTCTCTTCTTTTGCTTCTTTACGTAAAACAGACCTAGAATTAGATTAAAATAAAAGAATGCTATCCAACAGCCCCTTAAAGAAGTGCTCTTTGTAGAGTAAGAGATGTGGCTACTCTCTCAGGGAGCCAGTCAAGCAACACTGGAGGTGGCAAAATAAGAGAAAGGCAAAAGCAGAGAGACTTAACCATAGGGCTGCAAAAATGTAGGCAATCAGTAAGTGGCAGCAAAAAGTCAAGAGTTTTTGTAACTCCTTGCTGTCAAATGGTGATCATCTGGAGTATTGCAGTCCAGATGAGGTACCTTAATATTCTAACCGACTCATCAATCCTGCTACTCAAATTGGAATCCATCTGAGAAGAAGCTAGGGCTTGTCACGTAGCCAGATTAACTTTTAACTCTGTGAAATTCAAGATTTTGTAAATCTGATTTTGTAAAGTATCGTTTTCATTTTTTCAGTTATTGTGGTACTCAGATAATATCCACACCCCTGCCCCACCACACATCTTCTCTTGTTCATAGCTTTTCTATATTAAAGCACAAAAAAGCCCATACTGTTTTAAGAAAGAAATTAAAACTGTTAATATTGTGCTCTATGTGACCAATGCTCTTAATATCCAACAGCTCTACCCTGCATCAAGTCACATTCAGAAAGCCAAGGTTTAAATATAAAGGAAATAAAAAAAACTATAACTGCAAGTGGTGAGAACAGTTGGAGAAGCTGTGTCCAAATGCTGCAGAAGCCACTCTGTTTAGGTCAAAGAACATCAACCAGGGGAGGACACAGTATTTTTCGGCCTGTTTCTCTCTCCCCACTTCTTCTTCCCTTCCTTGTGTCTTTCAGTAAATTAAAGTGTTTGTGATCATGTTCTCGGATGAGCGAAAAGACGGGAGCCCCCGCTTTGGGAAACTTCACTTTCCTGTGGGGCTGTGGATCAACTCACCAAAGAAGCATTTTGCAAAGTTGGGACGTAGGTGGCCAAGCGTGGGGTCTGTCAAGTAAGTATTCAAAGAGAACTATTGCCTAGCTTCCCTCTTAACCTGTCGATATCCAAAATTCATAGCAATACCCTTTCCTCTGAACAGAGGTATTCATATGACAATTCCAGGCTTGATTATTACTAAACCCTAGTAACACTGAAACATGGGAATGGACTGTTTCTTAGGAGGATGGAACAGAAGTGCTATTGACTCTTCATCAGCCAGTCAACACCTCAAAACCCACTCACCTGTCAGGTGCAAAATATATGAGATAGTGCTAGGAGCCAGGGCAGAGGTGGGTTGCTGCCCGTTTGACCCGGTTTGGCCGAACTAGTAATGGAATTCAGGCTTGGGTCGCAGAACCGGCAGCAACTCAGGCCTGACATGCCCTCAAACCATTTCCCTCTCCGCTGCTGATGTTGCCACCATGTTCTGTGTGCAATTTACATTGAACAGTGCACGTGGGTTGCAAACCGGTTGTAAAACCGGCAGCAACCCACTCCTGAGCCTGGGCCTATATACACCATTATGCTGGCAAAATGTTTTATTGCCACAGCAAAGAGTGGCTCCAACTGAGGTGTGCCTGTGAAAACAGCTGCAGTCAAATTGAACATTTACTACACTAGAAAAGATCCTCTCAGGTCATTTGAGCTGACCTCAAATTCACAGCAGTGTATATGAGTCTCAGTGCTTGTCTTCTTAAGATATTGCACCAATTCAGGCAAAAATTGTACAGATGGTCCTCAATATATGATCACAATTGGGACCAGAACTTCCATTGTTAAGTGAGTGATCATTAAGTGAGTTGTGCCAATTTTACAATCTTTGCTGCTGTCATTAAGCCAGTAACACAGTCACTAAATTAATTTGGCTTTAAGCATTGGCTTCGCGTGTAAAGCCATCTGGGAAGGTCACAAATGGTGATGATCATGTGACCCAGAACACTGCCATTGTCATAAATACATGCCAGTTGCCAACCACTTAAAGTTTTTCCTGCTTACCAGTCAACAGAACTGCCATCACTCAGATTTAGCTTTATTGAGAAATTTCCCAGAGATCAGTGTTTCTCATTCTGGGAGTTGAAGTTTGCACAGCTTAACAGTTGCCGAGGCTGAGAAATGCTGCTCTAAATGACGACAACCTGAAACAATTGGTACAAAAACAGCGCTTTTGGTCCTGATCCTGGAATCCAAAATTAAAATGTAAAAAACTGTGTGTTGAGATGATTATCTCAAATGGGAGGCATGCTTTGGCTCAGTTCTCTATATTAGTTTATTTGGACAAGTGGCAATACACTTTTTTCATTTTAGCCTTATAAAAATGCTCATCCCAGAGTCCTTTGATAGAGAGATGGGTGGCATATAAATTTGGTAAATAAAACACAATAAATCCCCATGAGCTTTTGCTTCTCTTCATAGATCAATAACTTTGGAATTTATCAATTGATCTTTCCCCTTTGAATCTCAATCCAGTTGAATTGGTTGGGATCTATCCTTCCAATCCTGTCTATTCTCCCCTCAGGTCTACGTCCTCAGACACTGCCAGTCGTGGCAGTGAACCTGTGGAGATGCGCCCAGCCAAGAATAAGGCTGCGCGACACAAGAGGCTTTCAACGCTCTTCCAGCGAAGTGGGGTGGGAGGGCCCACAGGTGGGGGTGGAGGCCGCTGGGCCAGTGAGAAGAAACTAGCTGATCTCATTGACCCCCTGCCTGAAGAACGAATCAAGCCCCCATCTCAGGGGGAAGTGCCAGGAGTCCTGAAAATTTATGGAGGGGATATCTCCATGGGTGCCAATTATAAGAGTGTGCTGGCAACTGCACGCTCCACTGCCCGCCAATTGGTGCGGGAGGCCCTGGAGCGCTACGGGGTGACACAACCCAATGCTGAAGATGCCTACGTGTTGTGTGATGTTGTGGGCAGCGTTCATGGCATGGATAGCTCCTGGCAGGCCCAGTATCTCCGGGCAGTTGGCGATGGGGAACGGCCACTGGTGCTGCAAGATGTGTGGAAGCCCAAAACTGGTTGCACTCGACGCTTTGAGATTCGCCGCAGATGTGATGTGGAAAGGATGGTCGAGGGGGAGGATGAAGATGGAGGCGGTAAGTGGTCTTCTTTGATGCCAGTCAGGTTTTTCTACTCCACATTCATGAGCTGTACCCATTTTTCAGACATTTGCTTTTGTTTTTTGAAGGAATTCACATTTCTGGACCTCATGTGCAATTTATTTATATGCTTGATTTAGATCCCACCTTCCACCCCAGTAGCAACCAAAATTTAAAACCGAAACAGAATATATAAAACCAGAGACATAAATTAAAATTAACCCTACATTTTTATAGCTAATTAAAGAAAAAGCCTTTCTCTGCCCAGCGCGATTAATTTGTGGAATTTGTGGGCACGGGATGTTGTGCAAAAGATTTGAGTTTAGAAGGTTTTCACAAAAAAAATAATATTTGCTTGGAAATCCAGCTCTATTAACAGCCATTCATTAGCCAAGACTGCTGAAAACAGAACTTAATGTATTTCAGAGTTCCAGATGTTGGAGGGAATGATAGGATGTATCAGTCCCATTGTGCACTGTTGAAGGTCTTCTTAGGACCATCTAGCTGGCTACTATTAGCCTTTAGTCTGTTCCAAAGCTGCTGTTCTTGTAATGAAGAAAAGAGTTTCCCAGAACTGTTATTTACAACCTTATAGGATGTAATGTTTTCCAGTGGCCCTTGGCTTCAGTCAAGCTATCTCCGTTCTTCTAAAACATTGGCACAACTGCTCTGAATTCAACAAACAGATAGTCTTCAACTTATAACCACAACTGAACCCAACATTTCTGTTGTTAAGCAAGGCAGTTGCTAAGCAAGAAGTGCCCTCTTTTGCGAACTGTTTTTGCCACAATCGTTAAGCAAATCACTACTGTTGTTAAGTGAATCATGCGATCACTAAGCAAATCTGACTTCCCCTATTGATTTTGCTGATTGGAAATTGGCTGGGAAGGCTGTAAATGGTGATCACATGACCCCAGGACACTGCAAATATCATAAATGCTGTAAGCTGCTCAGACTCGTATCCAGACTTGGGTGGTAAATAAATCTTCTAAATAAATACATGCCAGTTGCCAAGCAAGTTTGATCAGGTGACCATTGCGATGCTGCAATAGTTGTAAATGTGAACACTGGTCATGTCATTTTTTTTCAGTGCCATTGTAACTAAATGAATGGTTTTAAATCAAAGACTACTGTGACTACTTAGCCCCCGTTTCTCGTAGGTATTAACTCTCAGTCACGCCGGCAACAATCCCGACGCTCCCGGGCTGCTTCGGGGGGCCATGTGGGCCCCAAAGAGAGAGCAGACAACCTCTCGCTCCGGCGCAGCATCAGTGAAATGAATCTCAGCACTAAGCGCCGCAAGGACCGCAAAGGAGTGCTCAGCATGGCAGTTGGTGAACCAGTGGAAGGGGGTCCAGTGGAGGAATCACGGCTCAAAGCAGCCGAAGAGGGTGAGGGCAACCCGGCTCCTTCAGCCTCTGAAGAGGAGGTCACGGATGTGGCCAGCCTTGAGCAGCTAACTCAATGCCTCATACAGCCCCCAACTGAACACCCCTATTTCCTGCAGTTACTGGGCTACAACGAAAAACAGGTAAATGTCTATGGAGATTCTCAGTCATCCAGGTCATAGTTGTCCCAAAGGTGCTTTTTCAAGAGGCAACTGGATTTTCTGGTTTTTCTTTAAAGACGTTTCGCTTCTCAACCAAGAAGCTTCTTCAGTCCTGACTGAAAAATTCAGCCACAGCTGAAGAAGCTTCTTGGATAAGAAATGAAACATCTTCAAAGAAAAAACAGAAAGTCTAATTGCCTCTTGAAAAAGCACCTTTGAGAAAAGCAGGAAAACCCACCTTCTGCTGATGGACTCATTCAGCTTTTCATAGCATTCCCAAGAGAGGAAAGGCTAGGACAGTTTTCATCAAATGGATGACCTCTTGAAATGCTGAACTTTAGCTCTTATCTTTTAAGACACGCTGATTGGGATTATGAGATTTTAAATCTAATTCATCCAGAGAACGCCAGCTAGGGAAAAGAAGGACTAATAATTCTTGCCTATTCACTGCACCTGACATCTTTGTTAACACGCACATTTACACATAACAGCATTAAAGAGACTGAGACTGAGAAGAACCTGGTCCAATGCCACAGAGAAAGAAATTTCATATGCACAGATATACTCGCAAACACTCCAGGGCAGTGTTTTGGCCAAGCTTCCATCTGGTCTAGTCATCCCATCCCTTGAAACTGAAAAGTACAGAATTTAATAATTTCAAGCTGCCGTGTATAAATATTGCATAACCCAGGTTCAGGGGGAAAGATTGTTTAAGAAGAATGGAGAAAGGGCGTTGGTACTTACCTGATATGCCTCTTCTAATAGGGTGGAGATAGCTCCCAAGCATGGGGTTGATGTCCGCTCTCGGATTGGACTGAGTCTGATCACAGATAATTAAGACACGCCCCTGTTGCCAGATATATCCAACTTTCGGCGAAGAAACACACAGACTTGATGTGTCATCAATGGAAAACAACAAACTTTAGTACACAAGCAACAAATGTCCAGTCAGAAAACTTATTACACGAAATGCCTATTAAGATAGATACATAGGTACATGCAGTCAAGAAATCCATACATCCTTATTGAGGAACAGTAACACACCAAGGAGGGGCTAAATGCTATCTCCACCCTATTAGAAGAGGCGTATCAGATAAGTACCAACACCCTTTCTCCATAGAGATGGAGGTAGCATCCAAGCATGGGACCTACCCAAGCTGTACTGTCCTTATGGGTGGGCCAAAAGACTGGTCCGAAATACCCCTTTCAGGGTGAACTGTCTGTAAAACCCTGTGGCCAAATGCCGTTTCAGCAGATACAAACTTGTCCAATTTGTAATTGGTTATAAAAGGTGAGGGTGATGCCCAGGTGGCCACCCTGCAGATCTCCTCTAGTGAGGCCTGCGTTGCCCAAACTGCCGTGGTGGCTGTGCTTCTAATAGAATGGGCCGTGATGCCCCTCGATACTGGTTCATGCTGGGAATCATAAACTTTGGCTATGCAGTTTCTTAACCATCTGCCAACAGTTGATGCCGAGACCTTCCTACACATAGAGGTGGGCTGCAAGGAGGCAAAAAGTGTTTCCGAATTTCTAAAGGTGGAAGTATGATTAATGTATACCTTAAGGGCCCGCACACATCCAACTTTTGCCACTTTCTCTCCAATGGATGGGCCAGAGCTGGGCAGAAATTAGGTAAAATAACCTTCTGAGCCAGGTGAAACCGGGAACAAACCTTGGGCACAAATGATGGATCAAGTCTGAGTACTACCCTATTACTGTGAAAAGTGCAGAGATCTTCCCTGACTGACAAGGCCTGCAGTTCTGAAATCCTCCTGGCGGAGGTAATAGCTATCAAGAAGGCCACCTTTAAGGTAAGGAACTGCAAGGGGGCACTGCGATGGGGCTCAAAGGAAGCACAGGTGAGAGTGTTAAGCACGTTAGACAAGTCCCAAGTTGGTACCAGTGGACCGCAGGTGGTCTCAGGTTCAATGCCCCCTTCAGAAAACATCACACTTTGGAGTGTTGAGAAAAGACTGTCCCTCCCCACAGGTCAATATAGCGGCTAATGCGGCTACTTGACTCCTGATGGTATTTGGGGCCAGCCCCCTATCCAGCCCGTCCTGTAGGAAATCTAGGACTCGGAGCACTGAAGAATGGGTGGGGCTAATGCCTTTACCTGAACACCAGGTAGAAAAGGTCCACCAGGTGGCATTATATATACGGTTCGTTGAGGGCCTCCTGCAGGCCTGGATAGTATCAATGATCCTGGAGGAAAAGTTGTCCTCCCTCAGATTTCCCCACTCAAGCGCCAGGCAGTCAACTGGAGCCACTGAGGGTCTGGGTGCTCCAGCAACCCCTGGCTGAGGGAGAATATGTCCTGAGGGATCCTCCAAGGTCGGTCCACCAATAAGTTCTGCAGGTCGGCAAACCATGGCCTCCCCAGCCAATGTGGGGCCACTACAATTACTTCTACCTTCACTGAAATTATTCTGTGGATGATTTGAGGAATCAGAGGAAGTGGAGGGAATGCGTAAAGGGGGCCTAGTGGTCACAGGCACCTGAGAGCATCTATTCCCTCTGCTCCCCGCATCACAAACCTTGTGAAGAAGCTAGGGAGCTGTGCATTGTCTGGGGTGGCAAACAGGTCCATGCTGAAACGGTCCAAAATCAGTCAAAAAATATGGGGATGAAGATGCCATTCTGCATGGTCCACCTTGGCTCGATTGAGCCAATCTGCCTGAACATTCGCCACCCCTGAAATATGCTCCGCAGTAAGCAGGACCAAATGCCTCTCCGCCCAGAGGCCTCTAGTCTTTTGGCCTCCAGCATGAGTGCCTTGGATCCGGTCCCCCCCACCCTGATGGTTTACACGGGCTTCGGCGGCCATGTTGTCCATCAGGACTATCACATGCTGGCCAGCAATGGTGTGATGAAAAGACTGGAGGGCCAGGTGAATGACTCTGAGTTCCAACCAGTTTATGTTGCGAGTCCTATCCACCTGATCCCACTGCCCCTGGGCCATCTGTGACTGCAAGTGGGCCCCCTAGTTGTATAGACTGGCATCTGTGGTGACAATCAGTCTGTGTAACACCCTGAACTGGCAGCCTTTGGCAATGGCAGTAGAACTCCATCAATGGAGGGAGCAAAGGACGTCCAAGGGGACGGAGACCTTTGTCAGGGAGAAGCTCTTGTGTGCCTTCTGAAAAGGTAAGAGAAACCATTGAAGGTCTCTGGTGTGTAGACATGCCACGACCTCTCCCACTAGGTGTCTAATACTGAGCTGCCTATCCTCTGACAGGAAAACCTGACAGGCCATTGTGTCTATCCAAGCTCCCAGATGAAGAATTTGGTTGGTGAGTTCAAGATGGCTCTTAGTTGTGTTAATGGAGAATCTGTGTGATCACAAGGTCTGCACAGTGACTTCTAGGTCCTCTCTTGCCCTGGAAGTAGATCAAAATGTATACCTTAGCGCTCAAGCTAATACACCCTTTGTCCCTGTGCTTATCCAATTTGGAGGCTGACTTGGAGGCCTTCTTGGGCCTGGTGGGTTTTTTAATAGTCTTAGAGTGCCCTCTGGCGTCTTCTCCCTTTTGGGATATAGAAGGTAATGGTGGTGATATAGGAGCACTCTCAGTTCCTTCCAAAATGGATCTTGCCAAGGGCCTGGCATTGCACGAGTCTCCCCCAGGCACAGAGGTAGGTGTGCCCTCCATTTTGATCTGACTTCCTTCAGGCTTGGAAAACAAAATGGCATTCACACCTTTTTGTGACCATGCACTGAAGCAGTGGCTCAGTTTCAGGAGACAAAATGGCATTTGCGCCTTTTCTAGCGCAGCGCTGAGGCTGTTGCTGAAATTTAGCAGCTGAAATTACTCGCCAGCCCACGAGGCTTCAAGGCGCAGTTGCCAACGGCATCACGGTTCTACGCCGCTCCTCTTCCGGCTATCAGCAAACACTGGTCTCCACCATCAAATTGAATTCACCCGGTGCGAGGGATCAAGGCAAGCCACTGCCATTTGATCCACGTGTGTCAGCGCATCCCGATCTCTCGTGCTTATTGCTTGCTGTCGCTTGCCACCAAGTGGAGATCTGTAGCCAAGTGCTTCCTTAAAGTCTCTCCTGGACTTGCTGGCTACAGACAAAGAGCGCTGTGCTCTCTTCCACTCAAGTAAACAGGTTACCAAAAAAAGGCTATCAAGTAATCCTCTGGAATAGCTGAGGCAAGCTGACAAGCGCAAAGCCCTTCTGCTCCAGCCCTACTGGGCTGAGCTGTCCATGGCCAAACAGCCCTCCAAGTGCCTGATTAATGAGCCAAGCGATGCCAGAACAATACTCACAGTCACAAATTTAGAAATTTAGGAATTAAGAGTCAAATAGTGCTGAAAAGTCTCTGAAATATAGGAGCAACCAGATGACATGTCCTGTCCTTTCGGAGTGGACTGAGTCAAAAGCTGGGTATATTTGGCAACATGGGTGTGTCATAACCATCTGTAATCAGACTCAGTCCAATCTGAGAGCGGATAATGTCAATTCCATGCCTGGATGCTATCTCCACCTCTATGAAGAACAAACCGTAGCTGAAGTCTTGGGGGAAATCCTTCACATCCCCTTTCCCCCACCCTGTCTTCTTATCAAGCAGATTGAGGAAGTCAGCCTTAGAGAACTGACTTTAATACCATGAAAATCTAGTCAATTATCAAATTACTGTACTTTTTACAAAACTTTCTACCTTTCCAAAGAGAGAAAACCTGTGGGAGTTCCTCCCTCAGCAGTATAAAAATATTGGGGTTCAAAAAACACATTAAGACAACATGCTATACCACAAACCATTACTCAGCACAGAACTGCTTAGCCTATGGACCATGCAAACTCAAGCAACAGTGTATAGTTTCTAGGGCCCGACTTAAGTGTCCCAAACTTTGGGCATTTGCACTCTTAAAGCACCTCATTGTCACAGACAAAAAATCTTGAGTCTTCTTTTGGGCACAGGCTGGCAAACCCAAGTAAAAACTACACAGATTTCAGAAAGGGATCTTTCATGCTAGTAGAGAGGAAAATGTAACCTTGCAAACTGTACATTTCCATTTGGGCCTGCAGGGAATTAATTAAATTCAATCATTTTCTTTTCGCATCTAAATCGGGTGGCCTCTTCTCACCTAAACTGCACCCTTCCCAGTTTCTCACACTGCTCTGCTCCATTCCTCCCTTTCTGCAGGGGTTTGTGATCCACGTGATGACACGTCGCCGCCACATCTTTGGACGCCCCGAGCGTCGCCCAGCTCCAGACCAATCGAGTTTTGTAGACACCTTCCTGAATGCCCCCGACATCTTGCCGCGACACTGCTGTGTGGTATCCTCAGTGCCCCCTGCTGATCCCAGCCAGCCCTGGAGTTCAGCCATGGTGCGGCCTTTCCGGGGAGCATCTATCACCCACAATGGTGCCCCGCTCCATCGTCAGGTGGAATTGGCTCCTGGAGACTTGCTGGGCATGGGGCAGTACTTCCTCTTCATGTACAAAGATCCAAGAGCTGCCACTGCTCCTCCGGCTTGGCTGCCCAAAGCCTGGGTGTCTCCAGGTCTGGTGGGGGCCTTGGCTTGCCAGGCATGTGGTCGGTCCCTGCAGGAGCGGCAGGAGGCATTCCGGGCCTATCTCAAGAGCCGAGAACCTCAGCTTCGCTACCGCCCCCAAGAGCAGGAGGCCCTTTTGGCTGAAATTGTGCGGCTGCAGGAAACATCCACTTGCAGGCTGGGACCCGCCTTCCTCTTTGGGCTCTGCCTGGAGCACGCTGCTCGGGAGCTGGAGCCAGGCCATCTGCCCAGGTTGATAGCGAGGATCGCTCAGTTGGTGAAGGAAGCTGTTTGGGTAAAGGATTTTCTACTACCTTGCTTGGGCCCTGTGATATCCTTGATTTAAAAGGATAGTCCTTTATTTTGGAAATCTGTCCTTTAGATTTATTTAATTACATAAATCTATGTATTTAATAGACGGTTCTCCACTTATGGTTCTCCACTTATGACCAGTTGATTAGTGATTGTTGGAAGTTATGACAAACCAGAAAAATAGGACTTATGACCTGGATTCAAAGTTATGAGAGTTGGGTCACCTCTGCAGTCACATGATCTTTGGGCACCTGGAAACCCAGCTGTATTTATGACCATTTGCAGTGTCTCACGAGCATATAACCACATTTTACAATGGTTTTGCCAAAAAT
Organism: Natrix helvetica; assembly: GCF_964273705.1. Taxonomy (NCBI): domain Eukaryota; kingdom Metazoa; phylum Chordata; class Lepidosauria; order Squamata; family Natricidae; genus Natrix; species Natrix helvetica. The sequence goes on along the minus strand of NC_138554.1, from coordinate 22,740,625 downwards.
TGTCATTTACGGTTCTTGCACCCACACCTATCCATTGGTTTGCTCAACAACTGCAATATTTGTTTAATGACTGAGGGTTTGCATACTGCAATTACTGTAGTGATTCACCTAAAAAGCACAGCAAAAAAGGTGTAAAACCATCATTACAATCGTAACTTGAAGACTATCTTTCAGATGCTGAAAGCACTGATGACATTACCTAATTTGGTAACAAAAGATCTGCAAGAAAACAGCCAAGCTCAGAGAGCACCAAGGACCCCTCATTTCAACCCTGAACTGCAAATATTCTCCTGTCTCAGAAGTTACAACCCCACTTTCTTTTCTCCATTCTGAATCTCATTAATTCAAACCCGCATAATGTGTGTCATGTTATATCCATTGTTATATGGCTATGACATTCTGTCATGGAATGGAAGACAGCATGACTAGTTTCCTTTAAAAAAGGAAATACCAGAAAGGAGTACTGTAAGATAACTGGTTCTTAAGAAATAATTGCAAGATGTTACTTCTCCTGGCTCCACATAAAAAGTAAAACATTATCTATATTCTTCTTCCTTTCTTGCTTTCTAAAATTTCTAAAAATAATCAGAAGAGAAACAAAATCATGCAAATGTAAAATAAAATCTTTACGGCCATAGCTGAGCAGAATTATACATGCGCAGAACCTATAGGGAAAACCCTCCATAACTGACCTCCATATCAGATCTCTTTAAATGAAGTAAATGTAATAAATACTTTTCCCCCCATTGATCCTGTAGAAGCCCTTCTGGCTATCAGGTATGGAAAGGGTTTGAGACCAAGAATGTAGCTCTCCCTAAATAATTTCATTCTCGTCTTATTCTTCTTCCTAGGGCAAGATCAAAGAAATCAGAGATCGACAACCAGAAAAGTAAGTAAATTAATGATCTCTAGAAGAGTATGTTTTCCAAGGCAAGACATAATATTAGGTTTAGTCAGTACTGCAGCTTGTTTTGAGCTACAGAAGTGATTTGTGAGATACAGCGGAGAAGTCTCTAGTCATTTTTGTTGCTCTAGTCAAAGCAACAAAGATGATTAGGGGACTGGAGACTAAAACATATGAAGAACAGTTGCAGGAATTGGGTATGTTTAGCTTAAAAGAAAGGACTAGGGGAGACATAATAGCAGTGTTCCAATATCTCAGGGGTTGCCACAAAGAAGAGGGAGTCAAACTATTCTCCAAAGCACCTGAGGGTAGAACAAGAAGCAATGGGTGGAAACTAATCAAGGAGAGAAGCAACTTAGAACTGAGGGGAAACTTCCTGACAGTTAGAACAATTAATCAGTGGAAGAGCTTGCCTCCAGAAGTTGTGAATGCCCCAACACTGGAAGTCTTTAAGAAGATGTTGGATAGCCATTTGTCTGAAACGGTATAGGGTTTCCTGCCTAGGCAGGGGGTTGGACTAGAAGACCTCCAAGGTCCCTTCCAACTCTACTATTGTATTGTATTGTATTTCCTTTTATCAGGGACCGGAGCTTTGCATTCCTGGCAATTTAAACTTGTCTGTACCCCTCGAGAGCAGTGAAAAATGCTGCTCTATCATTCCTGGAGAGAAAGGTTCATCTGCTAGTCCAGTCAACGTCTATTTGTGGAATATTAAAAAGATCTCTTACTCTTAGTCTGAGATGGCCCAAATGGCTTAGGCACAGCTATTGACAAATGTTCTCATTTTAAAAAAAATGACCTCAAACACTTCCAGAAGTTTGTGCCTGAGGATATTTCTATGACCCAAGAACATAATAACCATTTTCAGTTCACTAATGTTAGCCTTCCCTCCAGATTTATTGAGATAATATCTCCCAGAATTCCTAGCCTTGTGAAGGATACAGGACAATAGAAACTGATTTAGCAGATGTGCTGATCTTCTGGAGTCAATGTTCCTCAACTGTGTTAACTTTAAGATGTGTGGACTTGAACTGTGCTACTGGCTGGAGAATTCTGGGAGTTGAAGTCCATACATCTTAAAGTTGCCAGGATTGAGGAACACTGAGCTAGACATTTTTCTAGCTCTGTTGGTCTCATTCAATTGCTTGTTCAGCCTTCTGGGATGCTGGGATGCAGTTTATCTTTCTCCATCTTCAGACATCTCGATAGATCATGGAGGTAACTCCTACCAGTTCCAACCAGCACTGACATTTTGGCATATTAACTGGAGATTATGAGAACTGACCTTTAAGAAAGTCAATAGTAAGGACAATTTTAAGACCTATGTTCTCAACTGCTGGTTGAGGAATAGAAGTTCACATGTTCTAAAGTTGCTAGAGTTAGATACCCCTGATTTACAGTAGTAAATCCTTTTGCTGTTTAGCTCTTCACCTACCTGTAAAGATTAATTCTTCCCATTTAGTTTAGGCAACTTTCCCACAACCTTCACTTAAACCATAGTCCATTTTCAAATCAACAGCATTTTCAGGTCATACATAATAAATACCAAGAGATAGCAGGCTTTGTAGAGATCAGTAGTTATGTGTGATTTTCCCCCTAAAGAAAACAAAACCTCATATCTATCTGCTCCAGCACTGTAAGGGGGAAATTACAGGAATTAGAGAAGAATGGAACTTTTTTGATACACAATATTACTGAACAAAGCTATAAAATTACAGCATACCTAAGGTCACCCTTGTGACAAACTATTTCAGAACAATTGCAGCTTGGCTGTGCTGAATATGTGTTGTCCAGATAAGCAATACAAAATATTCAGAACTTCTCAAAGAATGCAATGAAAAGGCATTATTGTGTGGTAGCAATATAAACAGTGTGAAAAGCAAATTGCAAATGCACAAGTGGAAACCACACACCTCTGTCCTCTTGAAACAAAGTTCACAATCATCAAGAAAGGCTGAACTTGGCATGAACTCTGAAAATGTGTAGAATGGCTTGAATGCAAAATATCCAGTCCAGTTGTTGTTTTAATATTCCAGCCAAAAGTCAGCTGCCTCTTGTTGGCAGGTGAGAACTTCTTCAACCTCCCCCACCCCTTAATGCTAATCTCTGTCACTCTGATGTGTCGTGCAGCCAGCAAGATAAAGGAGAAGCAGGAAACCTCAGCATTGAGGAAGTGGCAGCTGATCTGCGCCCCCTCATGCTTTGGATGGCTAATTCGATGGAACTACTCAATTTAGTGCAAAAAAGAGTCCTAGACATTGAGAAAGATCTGGATTTGGAAGGTGAGCCAAGACTATTCTTTTTTTCTAGCAGCCGAGGGAGGATTGAGGAACAGGGACAAGCAGCCAACTATTTTTCAAAGATTCATCCCAGAACAGAGGGGTCAAGGAAATAGGACTTCCTGATTTCTCCAAGACTCATATTATTGACTCATGATAATTGTGAGGTCACAGAAAGGGGGCTGAGTTTACTACCACTTCCTCTAGAAAAGGCAATGTTAGCTCCACAAGGGCAATCATAGCTTCTGCATAAGTAGCCCAGAATTTTAAGGACATACCAAGCTGATATGGCTGGATATCCGTTGAATATTGTACCTTGTAGAGCAATTTGAAAATGTTCCTTACATTCCTAATTTCATTGCAGAACAACTCTCAGTAGAACTACCATCTATCTGTAATATTATACAATGTTCTCAAACCCGCTGCAGGAATTTCACACAATGCATTGCTCTCCAGTGACCTGGAGACCTGTGATGAAGCCATGGCTGTCTTAGATGAAGTCATCATGTCCACATTTCAGCAATCTGTGTACTACCTCACTAAGGTGAGCAAGCACTCCCCAAGGAACGAGCCTGACTTTTCGACCCTTCCCCTTTTCCAGTGGTTTCAGTGTCTAATTCTCTCCTCATCCGGCAGACTCTATACTCAGCCCTTCCTGTCTTGCTAGACAGTAACCCCTTCACAGCCACCACCGACCTGTTGCATGTGCCTGAGCTGAGCAGCATGCCGGAGGGAATCCAAGGGACCCTGGCCATCTACCAGGCAACCCTTGAACTCACCCGTGACTGTGACTTGCACCCTGACCTTGTTTCGCAGACCTTTGGATACCTCTTCTTTTTCTCCAATGCTTCACTCTTCAACACCATCATGGAAAGAGGTGGGCCAGGAACACTATGCAGACATTTCCAGAGGGCGGGAGGAGGAAGGTGACACAAATTTGAAAGAATTGGAAGCGGGTGATTGGGGGGGGGGAGGAGAGACTTCAGTATTTTGTGGAAGAAAACTTAATAGGTTCACTTCCATAACATAGGGCTACAGAGTACTTCAGGTTTGAAGACAAACAGGTGCACCTAACTGCATCTCCCTCCTAAAAAAACTGGTTTTTTGACTCTGACTCAAGCTAATTATAATTTAACTTTTCAGATGGGAGAGAGAAATCAGCAAAGGTAGAGGAAGAAGATTGGTTTATTCATACAAAAGCTTTTGACATAGAGTATAGAAACCAAAAATACCTTAAGGCTTTGCGTAAAAAGGGCAATTTTTGAACACTAAAATAGGCCGCATCTTTTGTGTTGTGAACAGTTTAAGACATACAGGGTAGCAAAGGATTATGCCACTTGAATTATCAGAAATTTTTGGATGGTTGAAAATGGTGGAGCAAGAGGAAGGAAAGATTAGAACAAGAAGGTAGAAGAACGGAAAGGAATTTACAGAAAGTGTTCCCCTGGCTTTTGAGTGTTGGAAGGAAAAGAATCAAGTAAAAGTGTAAGAAAGTAAAAAAAAATTGTAAGAATAAGGAGCTTGAGGGTTCTGTGAAGAAATGGACCATGATCTGCCCTAAAATTAAGGATATTTTCCGTGTAGCTGCATTCCCATGGCATTATAAACTAACCAGATGGGTTGTGTGTGCCAGGTTTCAAATTTGCATTCGTCAGTCTTATCATGTTCTGCAACTACCAGACCTTCAATTGAACTGTGAAGTACAGCATGTCGAATGATTTCAGGAACTTTTGCTTTGAGGTGCTTTTTAAAAACTTGCTAATGTGGACAAGTGGAGTGGAGGAGAGGAGAGGAAGAAGGAAAGATGGGAGGGAGGGGGGGAGAGAGAGAAAGAAAAGAAAAGAATTTGGATTTTGAATGAATATTTTAGCCAGTTGAGGATTCTGCTTGTTTTGAGACCAAGTGAAGCAAGAACCCCTTTTCTTTCTATCAGGGAGATGTGAGAAAGCCCGAACTCTCCACGTTCTGTTTGTTGCTCCTGAGCAGTGAAAAGAAATAATCCCATTCAGCCTCTCCCTGCTACCCAGCTTCCCCCCCTCCCCCCTTGCCCCAGCAGCTGTTGTTTCCTCCTATTTTTTCTTCTGGTCTCTGGTGGAAGCCGGCTATTTCCTGCCTGTCCCAAAGTTCAGGGCTGCCCTCGGACGCAGCAGGAAACAAGCCTGGCTGCCAGGGGCGGTTCCCTCCTCCAAACGTGGTGGGGGTGGGTTATGCTGGGGCTCAGCTACTTGGCAGGAAAACCAGGGTTCATGGATGTCAGCCAGGATTACCAACTCTTCCTCCTTGCCTTCCGCCTACCACCCATCTCCAGGTGGCTCCCAGTCTCTCTTCCAATGGGCCAAGGCAGTGCAGATCCGAACCAACCTGGACCTCGTCCTGGACTGGCTGCAAAGAATTGGCCTTGGGGACATCGCCACAGAATTCTTCCGGAAGCTCAGCAACACAGCCAACCTGTTGTGCGTGCCCAAAAGCAGCTTGCTTCAGGTGAGGGAGCTGGTTCACAAACCCCTCCTCTCTCCAAATGGACTTGAGGGGATGCAGCTCAGGCCTTTGTTCACATTCAGGGCTGTCTCTGGTGTGGTTCCTGACTTATGGCCATTCGTTTAGAGACCATTCAAAATCACAAGGATCGTGAAAAAAGTGATTTACAACTGATCCTTAAAACCATTCCAGCATTCCCCCCCGACATGATCAATAATCGGGTGATTGGCAACAGGCATTTATTTATGACAGTTGAAGTGTCCGGGGATCATGTGATGACCATTTTTCTTTCCAAGCCTGCAAAGGGAATTTGTGAAGGCAGATAAGCTTAAGAACCGTATGATTCACTTAACAACTGCAGCAAAAAGGGTCATAAAATTGGGCCTGACTCACTTAAGTCATCTTACTTAGCAATAGAAGTTCCAGCCCAAAATGTGATTATAAATCAGAACCATCTACAAAGGGACTACTTACTATCAGATCCTGGTAGCCTTTTATGTAAGATCTGATGCCTTTAAAGTAATTACACCAGAGAATATTACAAAAGTCCCCCCTCCCACCTTTATATGCAAATGCAGCAGTCAAGGACTTACGGTAACCAATATAGCTGTGTTGTTGTTTTTTCTGCAGTTCTGCCCAAGTCCATCCTGAGAATCTCCATTTTCTTTACTACATATTTCTATATATTGAAATACAAATCCCAAAAAATGTTACAGTAATAATTTCAGAAATGAGAGGTGTGTGGGTTTGTTCTCTCCCTGAGTCTAGCAGGACAGGATGTCCTGATTAATAAGTAATAAATACTAAAATAGAAAATAGGTGTCACTTATTTTTCTCAATCCATTATTTAGTAACACTTTCCCTCTCTGTGTATGGCTTACACCAGGAGACCAAGTACCTGTAAATCGATCACTTTGTTTTTAATGTGTAATTAGTAACTTCAGTTGGTTAAACCTTTTTGATCAAAATCCATGTTTTAAAAAATAGGAGTTCTGCCACATTTAGTATCCAATGATACAGGAAACATACCTTTCCCCCTCTCCAATTGTTTTTATTCATAAACAAATTTCAGTCCATGAACCAATAGCATCAAACTATTGACCAGCTATGTTTCTTTTTAAAATGTGGGGAGCAGTATAATTTTGTCCTCTTCGAAACAATTATGCTGCGTTAGGGGAGTTAGATGCAAGTAAATATTCCACTGAGAACGAGTCAGATTTGAAGGACTGTCTTTAGGGCCACTGTAATTTAAAAAATAAATAAATGTTGTATTCTATCGATATCCAGACATCTTGGTCCCGCCTAAGAAATGATTATCCAGCATTAACACCAGCCCAGCTCCAGCATGTGCTTAGAAATTACCAACTGGGACCAGGCCGTGCATCTCCTGAATGCTGGAACCCACCTGACAAGGAACAAGATGAGATGGCACAGAGTACGTGAGCTTTTAAGTGTAAAGCCTATATGTTGTTTGCAATTTTTTAAAAAAACTTAGCAGGGGTTTCTCTTGCCTTTATCACCTTAATCAAGGCTCAACCACACCCTGATGACCAGTTTTTCTTCTGGCGTTTCCTTATTCTTACCCCAGCCCATGAGTGAAGCAGCCAAAATCACCATTAGGTTACCAGTATAAAAATAATATTCACCATTAGGTTGCCAGTGTAAAAATAATATTTTCTTCCTTAAGCCCATGCTACCTGCCCACAGCCTCAAAGTCTATAAAATCTGTCATCCATTCTCTTAGATGTGGGTGATTCTAAATAGGATCAAAGGTGTGTTTTGGGAGGTGGGGGCACACTTTCCTCTTCTAGTCACACACTCTTTCCTCTCCCAGCCTTTGCCTTCTTCATTAATGCTTTATTTTCTTGGTTCCTTTCAATCCTGCCACAACTCTCTTTCCCTGTTTTTGACATCATCATCTTTTCTTCAAGCTTCCACCAAGGCAGAGGAGAGCAGAATGCAGCATTTTATCTTGGGAAGAAGGCAGCCTATTTTTCATTATTCATATTCTATAACGGTACACTGAAATGTATCTTTTTGTTCAGATGTGGCACCCCTATTCTTTTCCTGCTGCAATTGGAAAATATGGAGGGAACCTGAGCTGACTATTGTCCAGCTTTCAAATATTTGGCAGTTTCATGCCATGGCTGGTGGAGGAAACTTGTTTGCTCAGCAATGTGGTAATTTCAGGTCTCCTGTGCAAAAAGTAGCTAGTTATACTAACAAGGCCTGGGCTGCCTCCCTTCTCTCCAGGACTATTTCTGCCCCATTTCTATCTTAATGCATTATTAAATTTATATGACTCTCATCTCACTATGCAAAGCACTTTGGATGGTTTACAATGCAGTAAAGATATAAATAAAAAACATTTTTATGAAACTGTAATCCCTTGATTCGGGGTGGATTTGGGGCAACTAAATGTAACTGAGCATTTACTGGCCGGATGCCCTTCCTGATGCCTAAGCAGAGTTTGCAACATATATTTTTTTCTCTACACCCTGATAGAGAAACATCTGTTGCTGCCTAGAATTGAACTCTCAACTTTCCAAGTGGGAAACAACATTTTCACACCTAAGCCATCACACAATTCATAAATATATATAGTTAAAATTATATACATATAAAAACAATTCCAAATATTAAAATAATTTAAAATTCCAAGAATTAAATTTTCATGTGTCATGTTATTTATCTTGGAGATGCCCAGATAGGGTATTAGGAAAGAGGCAAACCAACCAAGCTAGGGAAACCCAGGCTGAAGTCTAAAGCCAGGCCCATGCTACTCTTTGATGGTAGATGTTTTCTCTACTGGTTGAAAGAAACTATCAGCAAAGCTGAAGGGCAAAAAGAGTTTGCCTATGAGAAGTACACCCTCTAATGAGCACAGCGCCATTCATCAGTGATGAGGAACAGGAGAGGAACTGGCATTGAGGCTAAAAAATCTTACACTGCCTCTGATCCACGCTGACCCTGGATGACTGGGTAGTCCATGCCAGGTAGCAATTCATCAGGTGAAGCTTTTCTTCTGCATTCATGTGTCTCTTTTCATTCAACTCTAATCTGGATTTCTCCTTTCCCTTTCTCTGGAATTCTTTCACCTCCAAAACACATAAAACTGGGATATGGATATTAAAACCAACCTAGCATAGACACGTGAAAAATGTGAAGAAAAGAAACATTGCCTCTAGTGAGAAATCAGCCCTCTCGAAATATCAGCTTGTCAACACCAATTCAGTCACGATGTTTCAATTGGTTTTGGTACAGCAGATCATGACAAAACCTATAACGCTGGTGTTTGATTTAATGTTTTTCTTCTTCCTTTCTTATCTCCTACTCATGTGTAAAACTGGTGGAAACTCCAGTTGGGAGTACAAATTCTCCTGCTAATAATATTTGAAAGATACTTGGTCATGATTTAAAGATTCTCCTCTAGAGAAACCTGATCATCAACCTGAGGCACGTTGGCTCAGTGGCTTAATGATGCTAGAAATGGTCTTTGCTCCAGCTGTTCAAGTCTAGCACTGTGTGGTGGGGGTAAGCTCCCGCCGCTCATCTCCCCTTCTGCCCACCTAGCAGTTCGAAAGCATGTTATATGCGAGTAGGTAACTAGGTACCATTCCAGTGGGGAGACGAGTGGGCGCTTTGTGCAGATGGTTAGAATGTTGCTGGCATTGAACCTTCCCAGTTGTGACACTCATTTGCAAGCCTTTTTCAGTGGAGGGAGAGGAGTCCGGATAACACTGCAGGAAAGCTGCTCATCTTCCCTTTTTGTGTAGAGCTAGCTCGCCCCCTGTGGTACACCTTGGAAAGCATGTGAGCATGAACCAAACAGGGCTAGCAGTCAGCCAAACTACTATTCTGCACTAGCATTGTAGTCTCTTAGCTAATGTACCATCGCCGTACATTAAATAAATAAATAACCACCAACTTCTCTCTTTTCACCATCCTTATTCTCTCCTCCCCCCCAGGTGATATATTTGAGAGCTTCACCGACCACCCTCCCCTCATTCTTCCATGTGATGGCTTCCGCTTGCGTCTGTCAGAGCCCGTGCTAGATGATACTCTCCATCGCCAACTGGTGCGCTTGCGCCGTTTTCTTTGGGAGCTGGAGCGTGAATCTCTCCCAGCCAATCAGAGAGCAGTATATGGGCTGGATCCCAGCCAATGAAAAGAGGGGCTGATGCCAACATTCAAGATGGTGCTTTGACCTCAAGAAGCTCTTTTCAACAAAACAGACTCCGGTGGGTCGGGCTGGATAGAAACCCTCAATCTGATTCTGGGAAATGCAGAATCACCTGAAATAGCTCTTGCTTCTTTGCATGCAGAATGGTCTGGGAAGATCAGCGGTTGCCCTGATATCCAAGGTCAGAAAGAATAAATTCTTTGGCTTCTGTTCCAACTTTGCAGCCATGCCATCTGGTGGCAGGTGCTGACTTCAAGGACCAACCTGGAAATGTCTTTGAAACCTCAACCCTAGGTTATTATTTTTGGTCTCAGATAGTACTGTTTGTAGCAAACTATGTATTCTTCTTTTTTCCCCTTTGCAATAAAACGATTATCTGAAACAAATGAATCAAATATTTTAGGGTGGCAGTCAGCAACCATATCACCCAGAAGGCAGAAATGTAGGAAGCAGGAAAACTAGAAGAAGTGTATTCTGGCTACCACAGACCCTCTTAGGACAATGTTTTTCACCCTTGGCAACTGTAAGATGTGTGGACCTGAACCACTCAGGAAAGCTGGGAAATTCTGAGAGTTAAAAGTCCACACATCTTAAAGCTACCAAGGTTCAGAAACACTGCCCCAAAATATGCTGATTTGGGTCTGATGAAGCTGTCTGTCCTTAAGGTGAAACGTTTTGTGAGTAAAGGTGCAGCGTGCTGTTCTTTGGTGTCTTTGGTGGAGGTTTACTATCGCTGGGACGTGCCTCTTTTCCATTGTCCCAGACCACAAGTGTGCTATCTTTGTCAATCGCATCAGTTTCACTGCTGTGCCTGGAATTAATCTCTGAAATCTGAGCCTGGGGAAGACCTATGAGCTCATGCCCCTCCCCTCTCTGGACGAAGCTCCCAGCAAAGCAGTCATACCAAAGGGTGGCCCGTGCTACGATTGCTTTGCACCAAGGATATTGCAACCAAGGCAGGAAATCCAGAACAGTTCACCAGGCATTCTTTATTTTATTATTTTATTTCAAGGGTGTCCAAACTTGCTATGCTGGCTGGGGAATTCTGGGAGTTGAAGTCCACAAGTCTTAAAGTTCTCAAGTTTGGACACCCCTGTTTTATTTATATCCCGCCTTCATTATTTTAACAAATAACCTGAGGTGGCGAACATATACAATACACCTTCCTCCTCTTATTTTCCCCATAATTTCCCCCTGTGAGCTGAGTTTGGCGGAGAGGGAATGGCTTGGCCCAAAGTCACCCAGCCGACTTATATTCCTGTGGTAGGACCAGAACTTATGATTATAGAGAGGGAGATCCAAGTGAAATAAATGATCAGGGCCAATTCAGTAAATCAGGACTTTTAGCTCTGAATCATGAAGCTCTGAATGTGAAGGCCTGAATGTGAAGGTCTGGCTGCCCACAGCCCCATTCCTTGGGGAGAGGGACCATGCCAGGTATAACACAGCTCACACAAAGACATAGATCAGAGGTCCCCAATCCCTGGGCCGTGGCCTATTCGGAATTTGGCCTCACAAGTGCTGGGCCAGTGCGCATGTGTGATGTGTGTCAACCAACCATCTTCCTCTTTAAAATGCAGGTAGTCCTCAACTTACAACAAAAAAGTCGTGATGATTATAAAGTGGATCACCTGATTTCATTACCTTTTTTGCAGCGGTTGTTGACTGAACACCACAGTTATTAAGCAAACTCATTGTTCGCTATGAGCCAGTTTTGCCAAAATCTGGAAGTAAATGTTGGTTTTCTGCAAAACCATCATAAAGCAGTCACGTGATTGCAGAACACTGCAAATGGTCATAAATGCAGGTTGGTTTCTGAACACCTGAAATGCAGAAACGTGACAATAAGGAGAGGGCAACAGTGGCAACCTTGGAACCAGGCCGTAAGTACTCTTGGAGACTCTGTTATAACGTCAAATGGTTGCTAAGCACCTGGTCATAAGGATTATCTAAAAGACAGCAAAAAGGCTTGGCTCCTGGCTATGTGAATCTCAAGAAGAAAAACAGGTTTATATATGGGTATTATCCTTCACCCTTGTCTATATTTTTTACCTGGAAATGCATATATACTTGAGTCCAAAACAGATTATGACATGAGAGCCACCAAAAGCAATACTGCAAAATAAAATAAACTACTGCCTTGTCTTTTCTCTCATTAGCTATGAATGCCTGTGTGCTCTTACAAACACACACACACACAAATCTATACACATGCACACTTTTTCCACCAAAGTATGGAGGAGATTATTTTTTTTACACATGGCCAGGAGGGGTCAGTGTTGTTCATCTGAATACATGGCCCAGGCCTACAAATCTAACAGAGGTCTTAGCTCCTGTCCTGTCAGGTCGGCATCGCCAGAAACAACGACACACGCAGGCTGCAAGTGCAGCTCCGGGGGAAGGTGGGGCATAGGTGGTGCCAAGGGGCAGGGCCCAAGCGGGGACACAGGGCAGCAAGCATGTCTGACTTTAAATACCCTGATCAGAACCTGATCCGCCACGTCAGTGAAATCCAGCGCGGGCCTCAGACAGCTGGCAACAGGTGACACCTGTTGTGTGAAGAAACACTGCCTGTGGCCTGACAGTAGCGGATGGGAAAGGGCAAAGGCAACCCAGCGAGACCCTCGCCATTTGCTCTGGGTTTTGCCGGGTCTGCTCTGAAGAGGAAGGCTTTGGTGTGATAGGCAACGTCTCTCATAAGAAGGGGATTGCCCTGTCCACAAGCAGGGCCACCTAAACTCAGTGCCCCTGTGTCTGCCATTTTTAAAGGTGAAAAAATAAATACAACATGGTGTCCTTCCAAATTTTCTTCAGTAACCAAGGGAAGCACAGGAGCCTGAAGCCTGTAGAGAATTAACAAAAGTCTTGTGGGACCGACTTGCAACTGTCCCCTGGCAATGAAGCTCTGGGGGATCAAGCTCCACTACAGGTAGTCCTCGACTTAACAAGTTCATTTAGTGACCGTTCAAAGTTGCAACGGCACTGAACACTTATGACATCCCCATGGTCCCATGATCAAAATTTAGACGCTTGGCAACTGACTCATACTTATGACAGCTGCAGTGTCCTGGGAGTCGTATGATCCCCTTTTGCGACCTTCTGGCGAGCAAAGTCGATGGGGAAGCCAGATTCACTTAATAACCGTGTTACTCACTTACAGTGATTCACTTAACAACTGTGGCACTCAAGGTCATGAAACAGGCTGAAGTTCCCTTAACTAATGTCTCACTTAGCCACAAAAATGTTGGGCTCAACTGCAGTCGTAACGACCGTTGACTTACCTGAACGGTCCTTCTATGTGCGCTGCGAGCATCGAGATGATGCCACTTCCGTTCCAGGGGATGCGATTGGCTGGGGCAAAAGTCCGGAAGGATAAGTTCTTGAGCCCTGTGGAACAGGGAGTTAACTTTCGGCAGGAAAGGTGGGTCCAATCGCAAGATGACCCTGTCGGGATGAAATATGCAGAGATCTTCACGCACTGACAGTGCGGCCAGTTCTGAGACCCTGCGAGCGGATGTAATCGCTACTAAAAAGATGGTTTTGAGGATCAACAATCTAAGACCAATGGTACGGATGGGCTCGAACGGTTCTGCTGTGAGAGCCGTTAGTACAAGGGGCAAATCCCATGTAGGGTAGCGGTGGACTACCGGTGGCCTGAGGTTAGAAGCGCCCTTAAGAAAGGAACGGACCCTCGGGTGGCGAGCGAGGGAATGGCCATGGACGCCCCCTATCACCGTTGCTAACGCCGCGGTCTGCCTACGTAGGGTGCTGGGTGTTAGTCCCTTGTCCAGACCCGATTGCAAAAAAGTCCAAAAGCTGTGGGGTGGATGCCTTGAGCGGGTCCACAGACACCGTTCGGCATCACCGGCAGAACGCCTACCAGGTGGCCTCATAAATACAGGTCGTGGAAGGCCAATGAGCCGCTTGTATAGTAGTGATTACCTTGTCCGAGAAATGCTGACGCATCAATATCATCCGTTCACGTGCCACATGGCTAATTGTAGCGGTTGCGGGTTCGAGTGGTTGAGAATCCCCTGCACAAGTTCTATCCTGTTGTCTGGTATTCTCCACGGCCAGGAGATCGAGAGATGGACCAGGTCTGCGTACCATGGTTGCCTGGGCCACATTGGCGCTATCAGAAGAACTTCCGCCTTCTCCAACAGGATCTTCTGTATGATCAGAAGAGGAGGAGGAGGAGCTTCCAGGGAATGGCTGCCCGTCTCTGAGCTCCGTGCGACTACAGAGCTCGCAGATGCAGGGGGGGTGCCCCCGGCCCTCTTTCCATCTGGAGGGCCGAGGATTAAGAGCAGCGACCACCCTGGCTTTCCATACAGCCTAATTTGGCTTTCCAAGGTGGTCAAATTGCCAGGAGGAGAAGAAGTTTGTTCCACCTTGTCCCAGCTGGAGCCGAGATCGGCAGAGATGGGCATTGGAGGCGGAGCTATGATCGGAGCTATGATCGGAGCTCCGGCTGGAGGACGGCGATGGCGGCGAGGAGCGAGGCAGAGCGAGGCAGAGTGAATAAGAGAATGGCGGCGACAGCTCCCAGCAACCCGGGCGGCCAGACGGCGGTATCGGTGATGCCAGCAGGGCCGAATGGAAAGGTGAGGACCGCCGGAAGGTCGCTCGGGGGGGGGCGGAACGAGGCCTGCGTCGCTGGAGGCCGAAGAAGGCCTACGGGAGAGCCGCAGGCCGGCTGGAGCAGCGCCGGGGCTTTGGCTGGAGCAGCGCCGGGGCTTTATCCAACAGCCGGGGGTCGCTGAAATAGGGGGTGGGCAGGCCATGACAAGATCTATGGAGTCTGGAGCCTAGAGTTTGGAGCCTAGAGCCTAGAGCCTGGAGCTTGGCAGAGGGAGAAGACCTGTGGCACCAGGGGCAGGGGACATAGAGCTAGGAGGCAGAGGATTTAGCAACCCCTGCCATTAACCCCTGCCATCTGCCATTTGCCTGCTAAGACTGTGCCCAGGTGCCCCTCGTTAACCACCAACATCTTTGCACAACTACCTGCCCACTTGTCATTTTGATTGTGACTATTTACAACTGCCTCTGAGTCAACTACTGTGTGCGCCTGCGTGATTACCCCCGCCATTTTCCACCAACTCACTAGGAAAAAATCCATCAAACATCTATTTAATTCGTCTGCCTACTTACACCATAGACTGCCTCCCGGCCTCCATCTCTTTTACCGTCTTTCTACTGTCTTCTCATAGTCCCTTTATTCACCATCTGATGTGGAACCTGGCCTGCTGACTCATTTTAACATCCATGGCACCCTGGCCCTGGTTGCATCGCTTCCAGCATATATTCCAGCATATATTTGAGATCGGATTTGCTCCAGCTGCGGGAGTCCCCCCTCTCGCAGATATGGCCCTTCGCCCTCTCAAGGGCCCACCTTAATGACGGGTTTGTTAACCCCGAGAGGTGGAGGAAGCGAAGACTCAGGGGTTTTTTAACTAAATGCTTTTTATCCTTTTTAGGGGGTTCCAGGGTGGGTGGGAGGGATCAGGCCAGGAGGAGGATTGTAGCCAGGCGAACAGGTGAGGTCAAGGAGGAAGTGAGTGGAGTGTGGAGGGGGAGGGAAAATGACATTCCTACAGAGGGCTGTTTTATTCCAACGGTCGTGGGGAGGGGTGGATGCGATGACCGAACAAAATCCCGTAGTCGGTTGGGAGACCGTGGCTGTTGGACACACCCGGTCGCTTGTACCAACCCTCGCAGCCTAGGTGGTCAGGACCTACAGAGCCAGGGCCTGAGGCTGATGCTTTGCAATGCAAGGTCCGTTGTTAACAAGGCCCCCCTCATTAATGAGTTGATCTCAGAGGGGGAGCCGGACCTTGCAGGGATAACGGAGACCTGGCTGGGCCACGAGGGTGGTTTGCCCCTCGTGGAGATGTGCCCGCCAGGTTACCATGCATTTCATCAGCCGCGGGCCCAGGGTAAGGGTGGTGGGGTGGCGGTAATTATACGGGAGAGTCTGGAACCGAGGGAGTTCACTGTGCCACAGATCTCCGGGTGTGAGTCCCTTGGTGTGAAATGGGGCCCAGGGAGGCAGCTGGGCTTGCTGATTGTATACTTGGCTCCTCGCTATGCATCAGCGGCCCTGCCCGAGCTCCTCGAGCTGATCGCGGAGACGGCAGTTGATACCCCCAAACTTGTGGTTATGGGGGATTTCAATCTGCCGTCGATGGGTGAAGCATCCGAGGTGGCTCGGGAGTTCATGGCTTCCATGACAGCCATGGACCTGTCCCAATTAATTCAGGGCCCCACACACGAGGATGGACACACACTGGACCTTGTTTTTGTATCTGGACAGTGGATGAGTGATCTGGGAATAGGGGATCTAGTTATCACACCCCTGTCATGGTCAGACCACTCTTCTCTCCGGCTCGACTTCCCTGGCGCTACCCCCCACTGCGGGGAGGCGGAACCTGATTGTCCCAGATGGTTCCGCCCCAAGCGACTGATGGAACCAGATAGGTTCCAGACGGAGCTTGGGCCACTTCCTGTAGCCTTGACCCGCTCCCAGACGGAGGACCTAGTGGCCGCTTGGAATCAGGCGGCTGCGGGGGCCTTGGACCGGGTAGCGCCTTTGCGGCCTCTCTTGCAGCAATGAACCACCCTGGCTCCTTGGTTTACCGAGGAGCTGAGGGTGATGAAACGCCACAAGAGACGCCTAGAAAGCAGGTGGAGGTCCTCACGCTCCGAATCGGACCGAACACAGGTAAGAGCCTATTTACGGACCTACCTTGTGGCTCTAAGAGCGGCCAAATGCAGACACTGTGCCGCTCTTATTGCGTCCGCGGATAACCGCCCTGCCGCCCTATTTCGGGTGACCCGCTCTCTCTTATTTCAGAGATCGTGGGAAGCCCCTTTGCAGGGTAGAGCAGAGGAGTTTGGGGAATATCTGCAGGACAAAATCGATCAGATCCGGAGTGATGGGCCCCCTTCAGTGGACCAGGGGAGACGTCGGAAGCAAGTCTTGAGACACCATGCTGGGAGGAGTTTGACTCTGTTGCCCCCGAGGACTTGGACAGGTTATGTGGGCGACTGCGAGCCACCTCATGTTTACTGGACCCGTATCCCTCCTGGCTTGTACTGGCATCCTGGGAGGTTACACGAGGCTGGCTCCTGGGTCTGGTGAACGCTTCACTGGAGGAGGGGTCCTTGCCGACCGCCTTCAAAGAGGCGGTGGTGAGGCCCCTGCTCAAGAGGCCTTCCCTGGATCCGGAAGAACTAGCTAATTACCGTCCTGTCTCCAACCTTCCCTTTTTAGCAAAGGTTGTAGAGAGTGTGGTGGCGCAGCAGTTCTCACGTCACCTGGAGAAAGCAGTCTATCTTGACCCGCGCCAGTCCGGCTTTCGACCCGGTCACAGCACGGAGACGGCCTTGGTCACGTTGGTAGATGATCTATGGAGGGCCAGAGATAGGGGTTGTTCCTCTATCCTGGTCCTATTAGATCTATCAGCGGCTTTCGATACCATCGACCATGGTATCTTATTGCGCCGGCTGGTAGAGATGGGCGTGGGGGGCACCGTTCTACGGTGGTTCCGCTCCTATCTCTCCGACTGGACGCAGTGTGTGTTGGCAGAGGAGCAGAGGTCGATCCTGAGGCCACTCACTTGTGGGGTGCCTCAGGGTTCGGTCCTCTCGCCCCTCCTGTTCAACACATACATGAAGCCGCTGGGTGAGATCATCCGTGGTTTTGGGGTGGGATACCATCTGTACGCTGATGATACACAGCTGTACATTTCCACCCCAAACCACCCCAACGAGGCCGTCGAAATGTTGTCCTGGTGTTTGGAAGCTGTGCGGGTCTGGATGGGGGACAACAGACTTAAGGTCAACCCTTCCAAGACTGAGTGGCTGTGGCTACCGGCGCCCCGATTTAACCAGTTGACGCCATCACTGGCCATAGGGGGCGAATTATTGCCCCCCGTGGAACGGGCGCGCAATCTGGGCATCCTCCTTGATGCCAGGCTGTCAATGGATGACCATCTGACAGCCGTGGCGAGGGGGGCGTTCCACCAGGTTCGCCTGGTGCATCAATTGCGCCCCCTATTGGATCAGGACACCCTACGCACAGTCACTCATGCGCTGGTGACGTCTCGCCTGGACTACTGTAATGCTCTCTACATGGGGCTCCCCTTGAGATGCACCCGAAGACTACAGCTAGTTCAGAATGCGGCCGCGCGGGTTATCATGGGAGGATCAAGATACCCCCATGTAACACCATTCCTGCGCGAGCTGCACTGGCTGCCTGTGGTTTTTCGGGTGCGTTTCAAGGTGTTGGTTACTATCTTCAAAGCGCTCCATGGCATGGGACCTAGTTACCTGCGGGACCGCATCTCACCTCATACATCTCTACGACCTATCCGCTCTCACAGAGAGGGACTCCTCCAGGTGCCATCCACCAAGCAGTGCCAGCGGGTGGCGCCTAGGAGTAGAGCCTTCTCTGTGATGGGCCCAACCCTCTGGAATGACCTCCCTCCCGATATTAGAACTACTAATGACCTCCGCTCCTTCCGACAGAAGCTCAAGACTCACCTGTTCCGACTAGCTGGCTTAGCCGATTGATAGTTCCATCTTCCACCTCCTGGCAAACATTTTAAACATTTTATTGGGGAATTTTTTAGGGAATTTTAATTGTATTTGTATTTTAATTAAGAATTGTACAGTATATTTTTTACCTCCTCCGTCTACGTCTACGTCTACGTCTATGTCTACGTCTACGTTTCTGTCTATGTATTTGTATATGGTTTTAACATGACTGTACACTGCCCCGAGTCCTGCCAAGGAAAGGGTGCGGTCTAGAAATAAATTTATTATTATTATTATTATTATTATTATTATTATTATTATTATTATTATTATTATCAGTGGTACGAGCGGGAGAGGCGGGAAGGCATATAGGAGGCCCTCTGGCCAAGGGCTCCGCAGAGCGTCGGTGCCTTCCGCTCCCGGGACGTAGTACTTGGTAAAGAATCTGTCCAGGTGTGCATTGTGCTGCTGAGCAAAGAGGTCCAGTTGTGGTCGTCTGAACCGGTGTGTTAGTTCCTGGAACAGGGTCAGGTGGAGCTACCACTCCGAATGGTCCACCGTGGTCCTGCTCAGCCAGTCTGCTTGCACATTGGCTGTGCCTGAAAGGTGATCCGCCCATAGGGATAATAGGTGGGTCTCTGCCCAATGGTGAAGACGTTCCATTTCCAACATCAAGGCCCGAGACCTGGTGCCGTCCTGGCGGTTGACATGCGCCTTGGAGGCTACATTGTCCGTGAGAATCAACACGTGGTTGGCTGTCACCAGGTCCCGAAAGTCTCGGAGGGCTAGACAGATCACCTGGAGCTCCAGCCAATTGATACTGTTTTGCAGCTCCTGGTTGCTCCAACGACCTTGAACCGCTCTGTCCAAAGCATGGGCTCCCCAACCGAATAGGCTCGCATCTGTTGTTACTACAACGCGTTCCGGCTCCTTGAACAGGCACACTTTGAGGACCTTGGAAGAGGTCGACCATCCAAGTGAACGCAGCACCTTGGGAGGCAACCGGACCTTGGGAGGCAACCGGACCTTGGTCTGCGAGTACTGGTGTGAGCCCTCTGAAAGGGGAGCAAAAACCACTGGAGGGGGCGGTTGTGAAACCTCGACCACGGAACAACGTCTATGCATGAGATCATCTTCCCCAACAGTCGGGAGAGGACTGCGAGGGGAAGAGACTGCTGAGTGTGCACTTGACTCACCAGGGTCTGCAGGCTCACTATGCGACACTATGCATTGCTCGGAGTCGATGACAGTCCCGAGATGTAGGAGGGACGTGGTTGGATGCAGGTGGCTCTTTGGGAGATTCAAGACGAAACCGCGAAGCTGCAGTGCCTCGATTGTGGTCTGCAAGTCTTGCCTCGCCATATCCGGGGCAGATGACAGGATCAAAATATCATCTAAATAACAGTTGACTCTGATCGGGATGGACCCGAGAGAGGCCACAACCACTGCCAGAAGCTTGGTGAAGGTTCGCGGAGCCGATGAGAGGCCAAATGGTAGGGCGCGGTATTGGTAGTGCCGCCCCGCAAACTGGAAATGCAGGAACCTTCGGTGCAACGGGTGGATAGACACGTGGAGGTAGGCTTCTTTGATGTCTATGGAGGTCATCAGATCGCCCTGCCAGATACTGGTTAGAATGCTCTTGAGAGACTGCATTTTGAACCTCTGGTATTTCAAGAAGAGGTTGAGGCATTTCAAATCTAGGCTGGCCCACCATCCCCCTGAGTTTTTGGGAACCAGGAAAAGGATTGAGTAGAAGCCTAGCCCTTCCTGTCCCTGGGGCACACATTCTATTGTGTTGATAGAGAACAGATGGTCAATTTCGGAGTTCATCAGGTGTCTCTTTATCTGGCATCTTAGTACAGGACACCTGATGAAGTGCCTCAGAGGAAATGCGAGGAATTCCAGGGTGAGGCCCAGCCTCACCGTCTGGAGCGCCCACGCGTCCGAGGTGGTTTCTGCCCATTGGGGGGCGAACGATGAGAGGCGCCCGCCAATTGGACCCCCCTCGTGAGAGTCACCGGAACCTTCGAAAGGACCGGTTATTGTTCCCACGAAATGGCCGCCGAGCCTGCTGTTGTTGGCCCTGCTGCCGGCCCCTGTCCCTATTACCTGGACGGTCCTGATTCCTGTCCTGCGCCTGAAAGAATGGTCTGGAATAGGGTGGGATGTATGGGGCAGTGCTGTAACTGGAGTCTCCAGTCCGAAAGGACTGCCTTCTGTGATATGGCTGCTGTCTCCTGTCCCCGCGTCTAATGGTTGAGGGGAGTACCTTACGTTTCTCTCTATTTTCGATTAGAATCGGATCTAGTGCGGCTCCAAACAGCGGCCCTCACTTGAAGGGAGTAGAGGCAAGCTGCCATTTGGAGCGGAGATCAGCTTGCCAATGGCGAAGCCAAAGGAGCCTGCGGGATGCCATGTTAGACAAACTGCACGGGACACGAACTTGGCCGCGTTAAGTGTAGCGTCTGAGGAAAACTCTAGTTTGTTTACATCCTGCTGCAGTCGTAGGTCCTCAGGTGGGATCCTAGACTGCATTTGTTGCAACCAAACCAGAGAGGTTCTATTTATGAAAGAAGCTGCTGTGGCCGCACGCAACGCCCAGGCGGCCGCCTGGTGCATTTTACGAAGGACCAGTTTGGTCTTGCGGTCCTCGGCTTTAAGGCCTTCTGAAATCTCAGAGGGTATCAATGCCGGAGAGGCTAAGGCCGCTACAGGCGGATCCACTGTGGGAAATTGTAGGAGTTTGTCCAATTCAGGTGTGGAAGTGTAGAGCTTCCTGTCCCCATTACTGGGAGGGGGAACAGCCATTGGTTGGGCCCACAGCTTCTGGACCACGTCCAGGAACAGCTTAGGGACAGGCATGACCTCCTGCTCCTGTACGTGTTCTGCAAAAAAAACGGTCAGTGGAATCCAGGCCCACAGCTGTGCTTGCCTGGGTAGTGGCTCCCCCATGTTGGTTGTTGCCTTAGCCTTGTATAGAAGCAACTTGAACAAGGTGGGCCGGAATAAGCCAGAAAAGGTCTGAATATCTTCACCTGGGCCATCATCGTCGGACAACTCTAGGGCCGCCCCATCCTCCTCCTCACCAAGAATGGAGCCTTCACTGTAAGCTGAAGGTGGTGGTGAAGGAGGATCAGCCTGAGAGATGGAAGGGTCTCTGGTCATGTGGGTAGCAACAGGGCATTGGGCCCTGCATTGTAACTCTGCATCCACCCCCTGAGAAATAGCGGCAGAAATCATGCTATGAAGTTCTGGGGGCAGATTAAATTCAGGGGCCTCCCTTGCTCTAAGGCCTGCGGCCGTATGGGTAAATGTGGCTGTTGGCTCTGAATGTGGGGAGGCATGACTCGTGGTCGGGCCTACTGCAGACAGGTCTGGGGTAGATCGGGGCCCTAGGTCCCCTTCAATCGAACCCCTTCCCAGTGGAGTGGGGAGATCAGGTGACCAGCCCTGGACCCCCACTGTCAGAACAAGGGGAACAGGTGAATGGCGTTCGGCCACCAGCATAGGAGGAGACCTAGGAGTGGGCCCAGAAGTAGAGGCCGGTGTCCTGCCCTTTTCCTTGCGCTTTACAGCCCTGTCTGGGGCTGTGGATGGTATTCGCGCCTTGTGCTTAGAGGCTCTAGTAGTAGATCTACTGGCCCTGGTACTAGGCCCCAGGAGTTCCGGCTGCGACGGGGGGGAACCGGAGGTCCCTGTGCTGCCTCCCGAAGGGGAAATATCGGCCAGTGGATAGGAGAAGAGGGGAATAGATTTGAAATGCTCATGCTCACTGAAACCAGGGCGAACCACTGATAATTGGAGAGCTGGAACCTTGTGGAGTTAAACGCTGGCGGCGAACCGACCTCTGTAGCTCAGACTTCGCTCCGACCTCGCTGGCAACAGAGCGTGCAATGGTGGGCTCCGCCCCTTCCAGTAGGCAATTGGTGCGAAGAGGCTAACGGCCCAAAATGGCCGATGCTACCTCCCGAAATGGCGCAAATTGCAAAGAAAATGGTGCCGACCTGAGGAAGAAACAGCGACAGAGAAAATGGTGTCAATCTGAGGAAGAGAACAGCGGCGATCTCGAACCGCCGCGGCAACTCACCAATCGCTAGATTCAAATATGCTTCTCATGTAACTCGCTGGCGGCCAGAGCACGAAGCTCCCCCCCCAGTGGTAGCGACAAAAGCAAACAAGCGGAACGCGCTAGCGGCGAACCGCTGCCGTCTGCGCCGACTCGGGAATGGTGAACCGACTCTCACCCCGGCCTCATGTCAGGAAAAGGGAGAGCGGCAAACCGACCCTCTGCTGATCACTCCGTCCCGGCGCCTCGCTGTCAAACACTTCGGCATGGGTTCCAGCAACTACTAGAGTCGCGAGGAACCAAGAGGCAGCTACTGAAGGCACGTTCCAGCAGCTGCTAGAGCCGCGAGGAACCAGAGATCCTAGTTGAAGTCCCAATCCTGAAAATAATCCCAGTCCCAGAGGGAATCCAAGCTAATGAATTAATTTTGTCTATTAAACTAGAGGAGAAAAAAATTTGCGTCTCTTTAAGGTTGGACTGAGTTAAAAAACTGAACTACCCCAGTCAGAGGAGGCGTGGTCAACAATTACATAACTCAGTCTCTAGGCTAATGGACAAAGTTAACCCATGCTTGGATTCCCCAAGCAGCGCACAGGAGAAGTCAAATATTTCCTGTATTATCACCTGTTTTAGAATCCTGAGGGAGAGGTTCCGACTTCCTCCCTGCTTCGTTTTTAATTTTGTTCTTCAGCTGATGCTCCTTCTTTTATGTGGCTACCATTGGGGGGACATTTGGGTCAGGGAACACCCCACCCCACCCCCAGGGTTGTTATAACTTATAAGACTCCTGCTTCCCACAATGCAGCAGCTGCCTCCCTGCTACAGGCCGTTTGGCTCCTTCTGTTGGCCCGGTGGTGGCTGTGGGTTCACAACCAGAGGCCTGCCCTTCCCTGCAGTGAAGGATGGTGCTCATGTCACACACAGGGGACAGGTGATGAATGGCATTGCCTCAGCAGCAAGAACCGGCTTTTCCACTGGGCTGCAAGTCAAGCTCAGGTTGCCTGCAAACGAGGCGCTTTGCTCCTGCGAGCACAAACGTCCCTCGTGTCATGCCACTGATGTGCAGCGTTCTCTCCCTTCCACCTACAGATTTTCACTGGATGCCAATCTACTTAGTTAGTCCTCAGGTTATGACTGGTTGCTCAGCAACCATACGGAGTTATGACGGACCCAGATAAAGGCAGAGTTAGTCGTTGACTTACGACCACAACTGAGCCCAAAATTTACGTTGCTAAGGGAGCCTGGACTACTGTAATGCTCTCTACATGGGGCTCCCCTTGAGATGCACCCGGAGACTGCAACTGGTCCAGAATGCAGCCGCGCGGGCAATCATGGGGAGAACGAGGTTCTCCCATGTAACACCACTCCTGCGCGAGCTGCACTGGCTCCCTGTGGTCTACCGGGTGCGCTTCAAGGTGTTAGTTACCATCTTTAAAGCGCTCCATGGCACAGGACCTAGTTACTTGCGGGATCGCATTCTGCCCCATACATCCCTGCGACCAATTCGCTCTCACAGAGAGGGACTCCTCCGGATGCCATCCACCAGGCAGTGTCAGAGGGTGGCGCCCAGGAGTAGGGCCTTCTCTGTGATGGGCCCAGCCCTCTGGAATAACCTCCCCCCAGATATCAGGATAACGACCGATCTCCGCTCCTTCCGCACGAAACTCAAGACCCACCTGTTCCAACTAGCCGGCCTGGCTTAACTAGAACCTCTAACCTCCCTGGCAATTTTAATACTGTAAATGTAAATTTTGGGTTTTTAAATTGTTTTAACTGTCTTAACTTATGGCTATTTATTTTAACTTAGTGGCTTGCACTTGCATCTGTATTGTTAAACATTGATGTTACCTCCTCCATGCCACACTTGTATATTTGATTTGATTGTACGTCGCCCCGAGTCCCTTTGCGGAGAGGGGGCGACTGATAACTCGAATAAATAAATAAATAAATAAATAAATAAATAAATAAATAAATAAATAAATAAATAAATAAATAAATAAATAAATAAATAAATAAATAAATAAATAAATAAATAAATAAATAAATAAATAAATAAATAAATAAATAAATAAATAAATAAATAAATAAATAAATAAATAAATAAATAAATAAATGAGTTGTGCCCCTTTCCTGTCATAGTTGTTAAGAGAATTCCTGTGGTTAAGTTGGTAACAAGGTTGTTAAATGAATCTGGCTTCCCCATTGACTTTGCTTGTCAGAAGGTCGCAAAAAAGGGGATCACATGACCCCAGGATGCTGCCACCATCATAAATATGAACCAGATGTCAAGAGCCCGAATGTGATTCATGTGACCACGGGGATGCTACAGTGTGAAATATGGTCATAAGTCATTTTTTTCAGTGCCGTTGAAACTTTGAACTAAATGGACTGTTGTAAGTCGAGGACTAACTATGCTTGTGTCCTGTATTCAAAATCATGATGTCCGGGACCCCTTGCACTCACCTGATCACAATTTATAACGTTTTTGCCAGGAACTGAAAATAAACACCAGTAAACACCAATGAATGCCATAGCGAATGATAGGTTTGAATGATCAGTGTTCATTTTACGACCGCCAGATTCACTTAACTACCACCACAAAAAAGATTGCAAAATCGGTCACAATCATGTGGTGACTCATTTAATGATTACCATGACTTATGACTGAAATTGAAGGCTCAACTATGATGGTAGATCAAGGACTACCCTGTTTCCCTGAAAATAAGACTCCCCGCATAATAAGCCCAATTGGGCTTTTGAACGAATCTGCTAAAATAAGACCTACCCGAAAATATTGCAACACAGCGGCAGTCATGAGGTGACCATACTCACGGCTTCCTGCACCTCAAAAATAATATCTCCCCGAAAATAAGACCAAGTGCTTATTTCAGGGGTCAAAAGAAAATAATACCTTGTCTTATTTTTGGGGAAACACGGTACCAGTGTTTCTTCCTATCTCCTTATATCATCCCCACTTTCTGAGATACTACCTCTGTCCCCTGCATATGACCATATGTGCAAGTCAGAAGCTTAGCACGGTCCAGCCAGATTTCACCAAGTCTCCCCCCACCCGTTTCCACTAGGTTGAGATGCATACATCAGTGGGTGATGTCCCAAAAGCTGTGGCTGCATGTGGACCTGTCTTTTAGGCAACAAATGGGGAATCCAGAGGAGGGAGGGAAATGGGTGGGAGGAAGGAAGGAAAGGAAAGGAAAGGAAAGGAAAGGAAAGGAAAGGAAAGGAAAGGAAAGGAAAGGAAGAATAGGCAAAAATGAGGCTAACGGAGCAAGGAAACTTGCAAAGGTTTGGAAGCCATCAGTTCAGATTTATAGAAACTCCATTTAACATATTTTTTGGAAAAGACAATTAAGGGAGAATAAAGTGAACCTGCTGAGGCTAGTCATCTGAGGCTTCAGAGGTGCCTCCAACCTCTCTGCCCAAATAAGGAAACGATTAAAAGCCCAACTATTAATAATGATCTCATCAAGATTAACTACCCTTAGAAATGAAATGAAATCAAAGTCACCTTTCATTTTTTTGTGTGATAGTCTGGCCTCCTGCTTTTGAAGGGTAGCCCCTGGCAAGCCGTTCAAAGGCCAGAGATGATTCTGAGGGTGCGCCAGCCACTTTGGTGAGGCACATTGTGGCCAGAGGCACCGCGAAAAGCTTTATAATTTAATGGGGAATTAGTTCGGTACTAATGGCATGGAAGAAGCTATGAGAACTTTTATGACACAATTAGGCAAAAAGGGAGAAATTAGACTTTGCGCTGATGGGATGTGGGCTCTGAGAGATGACCCAAAGGATGCAAACGTTGTATAAAAAGAGGTGGGGGGGGAGGGAGGGGGGGGAGAATCCCTGAAAATGTCTTAAAGAAAAGCTTTTGCTTTCCTGACAATGAATTCTGGTCTTTGAATATTCAATGAAGATCTAAACCTCCCCAAGGACAAGCAGAATCTTTTTGACTCAGAGATGAAATATCCCAAGCTTTTTCATTCCAAAATTGTTTCTCCTAAGCAGCTATTAGCAAATCTTCCAAAAAAACTCTTAACTTAGATGAAGAATTATGCAATTAAACACCCCCAGGATAACACCACACACTTCTTTGCTGATTTGTAAGTTCCTCCACAGGAAAGCCCTTCACCTCTGAAGAATTTTGTAAGGAACTCAGCTGGCTCTACATGTCTAAGGATGTAAATCCGAACCATTTCTGAGCAGTGACCACTGGACCTCTGCTTGTGACCTCCGAGCCTTTGGAGAAGAAGTTTAAGAAAGGGCTGTGGAAGAAAAAGGCATCTCTAGGTACTTGATTGCCTTGGATAGGGGTTGGGGGGAGGGAATTTGAGTCTTTTACTTCTTCCAAGGACCCCAGAAAAGTTATCACTGTTTTTTTTTGGGGGGGGGGGTTAAAGACAACACAAAACAGTCCAACTTGCTCTGGACTGAATCTGGAAAGAGATAAACCTGACTTTGAATGGGTTTATTACTTTTTATTTGATTTTTATCACCCACCCACCCCTTATGACTTTACAAATAATTCAAGGCAATAAACATATATCATTCTCCTTCCTCCACCCCCACCCCACCCCGACAACAACCTTGTGAGATGGATGGAACAGAGAGGGAAAGAGGGAGAGAGGTTGGGGGGGAGGAAGAAAAGGAAAGTGGTGGTGAGAGAGAGGGGAGGAAATTTAACTTTTGCGCTAGCAGCATGTGGACTCTGAGCAATGACCATTCCTCCACAGCATGCAAACGTTGTATAAAAAGGGAGGGACTAGAACCGTGATGGCGAACCTTTTTTCCCTCAGGTGTCAAAAGAGTGGGCGCACGGTATTGCGCACGCATGCATGCCCATACCCATGATTAAATCCCCCCATGTTGAAAAAGGCCTCCCCTCACCCAAAAACAAACTTCTGGTGGGCCCGGTGGACCGTTTTTCGCCCTCCCCAGGCTCCAGGAAAGCCTCTGGAGCCTGGTAAGGCCGAAAAACAGGCCCACTGGAAGTTGGGAAACGTCCTGCCTGAGGAGGGTTGGGTGGGGGAGACCTTTTTCAACATGGGGGGGGATTTAATGACGGGTGTGGGCACGCACGCGTGTGATAGCCCTCTGGAAGGCCCAAAATCAGCTGGCCAGCACATGCATCGCTCTGGAGCTGACATAGGGCAACACCTCGCCTGCTCTCAGATATGGCTTCATGTGCCATCTATGGCACAAGTGCCATAGGTTCGCTATCACAGGACTAGAATTTACAGTCTCCTGGTGATTGGTTCAAAGTCACCCAGCCAACTTTCACACCAAAGGCATGAACTAGAACTCACTTCTCTTGGTTTCTAAGCCAGCACCTTAACCACTACAGCCATATTGGTTCTCTGGGAAAGGACCAGAAGCATTAAGGAGAGAGAGATGGTTACTGGGAGTTTTGGATTTCATAAGAAAGGCTTGGCAAAAGACAACATCAGATGCTAAGTTAGTTCAGAACTGCCATACTCAAGGAAGTGAGGGAAATGTCAGTGAGTGTGCTATTGTGATTATTATAAAGACCAGTAAGTATCGCCCTACCAAATGGCGGGAAATATCCATGAGTGTGATATTGTGGTTGTTATAAAAGACCAGTAAATATCTCCCTATCAGGCACACTAGAGACAAACTTTTCTGGGCTCCCTGGGAAAACAGTGCAGAAGGGAGGATAGGAATCCTTTCCCACATCTTGTGCTCTGCCAATACATTGGCACCCATCTCCCATCACTCCCACCTGAGGATCGAAGGCCCAGAATCTTTGGAGGTCCCAAGCCTGCATTGAGCCATTGGGGGAGGGTGGACCTTGCGGGAGAGATGCGTCCCACTCCGCGGGGCTCCCCTCGGGCCAGCTCTGCTCGCGGAACCTGTCCAGAGAACGGCCAGGGCAGATTCGGGAAGCGGCGGGGCTCCTCAGGCCCAGCGAAGGACGAGGGAGACTCGGAGGAGGAGGAAAGGGGGCCGTCCCGCTGAGCCAGCAGCGCGTTCCGGGTGTCGAGTGTCGCGGCAGGTGGCACCGGCGGGGAGGGGCGGAGGCGCGGGGCCATCTCAGCTGCCCGGGGCCGGGGAGGGGGGCTCGGTGGCGTCCGTCCGACCCCGGGCACGGAGGGGGGCGCGGAGGGTGGGAGCAGAGCGCTCGGGCCAGCCTCCCTCCGCGCCGCCGGGCTCGCCGGGTGCTGCCAGCCTCACCTGGGCAGCGAGCAGAGGCAGGAGCGCGCTCGCCCCCTCCTCCCGCCCGCCCCTCCCCGAGAAGCCGTCGGGGCGCCCCTTGAGCCAGCGGCAGCCACAGGAGAAGGAGGGCCGCGCTCTCTCGTCGATCATTCCGGTGAGCCGGGGCGCTTTCTCGGGGCAGGGGCTGCAGGGAAGGGGGCGCCCGGCGGGCACTCCTCGGGCTCTCTACTCCCCGCTGGACTTTCCCGAAAGCCAGCGGAGAGGCTGCCAGCGCCCAAAACTGGCAGCGTCGTTGCTTCCCACTAAGCTTTCCAGCAGGGCAGGCAGAAACTCACCCGGTGGAGCCCATCTCCTAAGCTTCTATCAGCTCAGACAAAAAAAAAAACCTCAACAGGTAAAAGCCCATATCCTGCTAAGTTTCCACTAGGGCAGGCAGGAACTTACTGGGTGAAGCCCACTACTTCGTCTGGCATAATTCCTCCCCACTTTCCTCTGAATGCCTCTTCTTGCTACTTCTTCCCTTGTTTTGCCCAGTGAAACCAATAGACCAGTTAAGGGAAATGTATTGGGGGGGACGGGAACTCTAATACCCCAAAGCTGGGGGGGGGGGGGAGATGGGGATTCCGTTTGAGTGAAGTGCTGATTCAACTGATGGGGGGAATCTTGTACCATTCTTTTGATGTAGCAGCCCCCCTTCCATGGGGGTGGGTGGGGTGTGCCAGGCCATTGGCCCCATTGCCATCTCCTAAATGAGGCCTTGCTCCACCTGCTGCTTTTCTGCCAGTTGCGCAGCTGCTCAATTGTGGTTTTGTCCTTGCCGCCACCGCCGTATCCTTACAGCAACCTTTGCTTCTTTGCCATTGCATTTGTAACGGTGCATTTCTGATTCTTTCCCCTTTCCTTGTTGGATCTGAACAACAATCTCAAGAGGTAGGCAACCAACTGAAAATATTTCTACAGCAGGTCTCAATTCAACATTTCTAGGGCAATCGAGAATAATAATCATAAAACATTTTAAAATTCGGAGTTCTCCCTTGGACGTCCAGCTTTGTGGAGATTTAAATGCCCATCACCCATCCTAAATCCAAATAATCTGCCCAACAATAAAAACTACAGGTACGTGACCTCTGCTAAAAAAGATCCTACCAAAATTTCTGAGATTAAAAAACCTATTGTCATTTTTTTTCTTTTAGATGATTCTCCTCCCCCTTTACCTCCTGTCACCATCTCCTCCTCCTTCTCCTCCTCCTCCTCCTCCTCCTCCTCCTCCTCCACCACCACCACCACCACCACCACCACGCCACCTTCTACTGCTACCATCTTCTCACCTTCTTTTTTTCCCCCCCTGCCAGTGTTGCCAAACATCAGTAAGGCCTACTTCACGTTGGGATCTGTAGCTCCGAAAGCAGCCAAAGATGACGCTTCTGGCATCTGAACAATCCATGCTCATTCGAAGAAGATTTCGTTCTGGTAGGTAGGACCAGCATTGGTGTGTCATTTCAAAAGACAGGAAGCGTTTTGTACTTTTGGGTTGAAGGCTCAGCTACCCCAATCCCTTCCTTAATAGGACCCATAGGCCTTTTTAAAAATTATTATTCTTTGCATCTTCATGTCACCAGATGATGAAACTATGCTTTTGTCTGACTTTTGGAGTTTGCTCGTCTTTGTGCCTTACATTCTGAGGATTTGGGGGTCACAATGTCCCTAGTATTTAAGCCTTAGTTTTACTTTTCCCCTTCCCCAGGCATCTCCTGCTCTATAAGAGAACAATTTATCCCAGCTTCCTCAACCTGATATGGTGGGGGTCTGCAGGAAGAGCAAATGATATAATCAGCATCCTGATACCATTACAATAATGCTGCAAATTATATATTCTCCAAATTGACTGATGATCCACTTCTCAGAATTCCCAACTAGTACACACTCGCTACTGTATATCCAACTATTGATGGCTAGTTGATTTAAATCAATATTGCTCAACCTTGCAACTTTAAGATGTATGGATTTCATCCTCCAGCATGCTGGCTGGGAAATTCTGGGAGTTGAAGTCCATACATCTTAAAGTTGGCAGGGTTGAGAAACATTGGCTCAAACCCTTATACCCAAACTCTTATACCTATGCAAGATACAAGAAAAGCAGTGTAAGTCAGACCCATCTATTAGTTATTTCTGCCTGCTGTTTTCTTGGTTGTTTCCTGCTGCTTTTATGTTGCAAAATTTATGTTATAAATATACTTTATATTTTATTACACCGGGAAATGCACTGTAGAGCTCAGTAGCAAAAGGTCAGAGGACCAATTTGTGGCATCTCCAGGTAGGGATGGACAAAGTTCTCTCCCAAATTCTGCAAAGTTGCAATTCCAGTCTGGATTTTAAAAAATTGATCTAGAAAGGTCAGTGGTTTCATCTGACCTAAAGCGGCTTCTTAATGATTTAAAATCTCCATCCCCCAACACTTAATTAGAGCCAACTTTTGCCTTGTAGCATATTTAGAAGTATTCTAATAAGTGTGGAGTAATATGTTCATACAATTTAACCATTCCATGGATGACAAGATTAAGATCTTCCAACAGAATTGCAATATACTATATTTTTCAGAGTATAAGATGCACTGGAGTATAAGACACACCAAGATTTTGAAGAGGCGAATAAAAAAAAGTTTTTGCACTCTGCAGACATCCCAAAAATGGTCCATTTTTTATGAAAAAGCCCCCCCCCCAATAGCATGAACAGCCTTTAGGAGGCTTGTAGAGTGCTGGCGGGGGGGGGGGCAAAGATGAGCAAAAAATGGCCCATTTTTCGTGAACACAAGCCCATTTTTTGTCAAAAAAAATGGCATGCATAGCATTTAGGAGGCTTACAGAGTGCTCCTGGGGGGAGGCAAAATTGAGCAATAAACGGCCCCCTTTTCACTCATTTCTGCCCTCCCTAGCCCTCAGGGACACTCTACAAACCTCCTAAAGGTTATGCAGGGCCATTTTTGTGAAGGGGGGCAAGGTTTTGGGAGGCCAAAAATGCTGTATTCAGTGTATAAGATGCACCCAGATTTTCAGTGTTTTTTTTTAGGGAAAAGGGTGCATCTAATGCTCTGAAAAATATGGTAATGCCTGTGTTGTAATGTTGCTATAGGAATACTGTAGAAAAGTCAGTGGTTGTAAGAGAGAAGCAAAGTACCAGGAGCTCCATGTCAACCACCAATAACCACTGAGCTTCTCCAAAACCATGAAGTGAAGGGAAAATAATCTGTTAAAATATGGGAAAGATGGGAAGAAGAAGTGATTGGTTTAGACTGCTTTCATTTAATAAATAACCATAATAGGAAATCAAATGCCAATAAAGTGTAGTCAAGTGTTTAATATGACTTCAGCTAGCTTGCAATAAAGATTGTTATTGAACTTCACCCTGATAAATGTGCGAGAGATTTTGACTGAGTTTGATTCTAGCAGCCCTGCAAAGTTAAGGATTGAAGATTCGCACTCATATCCCAAGTCTGGGGATCCTTGACAGTAATGATGTTTATGTTTTTGATCCAAAGATACCCCAACCCACTCATCCACCACCATGCGCATACATATACATAAGGCATACATTATTATGGATTTATGCCTGTTCATGTTTCAATTAAAAAGTCAAAATGACATCTCATAGACAATCCAGGAATCAAGACTGCACATGTCCTTCCCTGACTGATTACTTGTAATAGGGCACAGAGCAAAAAGTACTAAGAAAATGGTAACTCACTTCTGTCAATCAGTTGCCTACTTAAAGCACAGGCTGGCCATGAATTTGATTATGTTGATGGTGCATAACTGCACCTCTGTTTATTACGTGTGTTAGGACACTCTTCCATCATGAGTTAAGCCACATTGAGCCATCATGAGTTGCATTTAATGAAAATGGGGGTGGAGGGGAAAAAAAGAGCAACCCATGTATTTATGGATTGCACATAAGAGACCTTTGAACATGGAGGGTGGAGGGTAGGCTGGGAAAGGGAAAAGACCCACCATCTTTCATTTTCAAAGATCTCACCTCTAATAATTGCTCTACATCAGTGTTTTTTTCAATCATGGCCATTTTAAACTCTTTAACTCCCAGCGTTCTCCAACCAGCATGCTGGCTGGGGGATGCTGGGAATTGAAGTCCAGACATCTTAAAGTGGCCAGGATTGAAAAATACTGGTTTCGAGTTTAATTTGGCAATTGGCACCTGGCATGCCTCAAGCAGGGGTCCGCCTTGGTTCTCAAACCTAAGGATTTCCTTCAGTTCTTAAGATTTTTTAAAAAATATTCACAATGACTTTTTAAGCCCCCTTTACTAGCTGTAATGGAACGCATAGGTGACCTTGAGAAAAGGGGAGAAAGAGGTAGGAAACAATCAGAGAAAGAGGGGAAGGAGCCCATTGTCACTAAATGGCCAAAATGAATGAAACTAAGGAAAGAGTCCCTAACAGAGCAAGCAGTTAAATGGAATTTGTACTTTCAGATTTGCAAGAGCCTGTAATTAGAATCTTACAATAAAATAGATTTAGCTCATTTAATCATGATTCCTATCTGTTTTAGTTAGGGAGGTCTAACTTTCCTGTTGGGTTGGTCAATCTCTACTGATAAGAAATATGATGCCTCCAAGAGCATGGTTTCTGCATAAACACTGGATGGTCTTCATTGATGGTGCCCACTCTGCTGCTGTTTAGAACAGGGCTCTCCAACCTTGGTAAGTTTAAGCCTGGTGGACTTCAACTCCCAGAATTCCCCAGTCAGCTCACTGGGGAATTCTGGGAGTTGAAGTCTTCCAGGCTTAAAGTTGCCACAGTTGGAGACCCCTGGTTTAGAAGACCTATGAAGATCTGGCTCTTCACCCAGGCTTTCAGGGAGAGAGACTGACACCCTGTACTTTTCTATTATTAGGTTTTATTAATTTTATTGTAATTTCTTTGATCGTTATGAGCCACCCAGGGTCGTTGACAGTTAAGCAGCATATTGGTGTAATAAGTTATTATTACTAATATCGTCACTTTTCTTTTTGTGTCTTCAAGTCAGTATTAACTTGGCATCCGCCTGGACATGTCCCTTCAGTTTTCTTGGCGAGATTTTTGGAAGTAGTTTGCCCTTGCCTGCTTCCTACAGCTGAGAGAGAATGGCTGGTTCAAGGTTACCCAGATGGCTTTGAACTTAAAGTAGGACTAGGTCTCCTAATGTCTAGCCTGGTACTTTAACCATTACAATTTAGATGTCCTGTTGTAGAATTACATTGTCCTTCTCTGTAGTAATGACTGGAACATGGACAACAGTAATAAATCAGATAGGAGTAGCAAAAGAAGAATTAAGGGATATAAGGAGCAGATCATCCAGGATAGAACATACTGTATAGATAGTCCTCAATTTATTACTCTAATTGGAACTGGAAATCCAGTCATATGTCATGGTGGTAAATCAAAACACCCCACAAGATCAGGAATAATTTTCCAGCCTTTTCACAGCAATACAATACAATAGTAGAGTTGGAAGGGACCTTGGAGGTCTTCTAGTCCAACCCCCTGCCTAGGCAGGAAACCCTATACCGTTTCAGACAGATGGCTAACCAACATCTTCTTAAAGACTTCCAGTGTTGGGGCATTCACAACTTCTGGAGGCAAGATGTTCCACTGATTAATTAAGCAGTCATTAAGCAAATGCCATAGTCATCAAGCAAACCCAATTATTTGAATGGATGTTTTAAAACAAAATTTGACCCAAAAAAGCGCCAGAACTGGCAAAAAAATGGCAAATTAAGGTCACATGACTATGGAATACCGTAACTGATAGTAAAGCTGATTTGCCTGATATATGGTCATGTGACCATGGGGGAAGGGGCATTGTGTCTATTTAGCACAGCAAATGGTGCTTTAAGGGTTGGTCAATCTACCAAGGACCACAAAGGGCCATAAACAGGGTAGTCATACCTTCACACAGTCTAAAACAACTGGTCATACATTGAGGACTCCCTTTAATTAGGATAATCAAGCAAGTATTCCAACTGCGTAACAAAACAAAAGAAGCAGAACATACACATTTAGACCAATATAATATCTTCCTTAAAGGACGCCATGGCTCAGGGGCTAAGATGCTGAGCTTGTCGATCAGAAAGGTTGGCAGTTTGGTGGTTTGAATCCCTAGTGCCGCATAACGGAGTGAGCTCCCGCTACTTGTCCCAGCTTCTGCCTATCTACCAATTCAAAGCATGTAAAAATGCAAGTAGAAAAATAGGAACCACCTTTGGTCGGAAGGTAACAGTGTTCCGTGCACCTTCGCCATTTAGTCATGCCGGCCACATGACCACCGAAATGACACCGCTGTCTCTTCGGCTGTCAAAGACCGAGATGAGCACTGCCCCCCCTAGAGTCGGAAACGACTAGCATGCATGTGAGAGGGGAACCTTTACCTTAATATCATTCTAGTTGCAAGACGTTTTATGGCCCAGCGCTCCTCATGAATGATACCTGGTCTCTACCAGTCTCTATCGTTAGGACCAAACTCCTAAAAACTCAACCTATTTCTGGATTTTTCTTGCTTACTGTAAAGTAGCAATGTATTGAATCTTGTGTGCCTTCTCATTTATGGTAAAATATTCTTCAGAATTATTCCACACATTTTATTTTTACGGTATTGCCGTGGTATTGCTTCTGACATGTCTCCATGAAAATATGTTGTTTAAATGCAAAGTCAGACCACTTGCAAGCTTTTGGGTACTCTGGATTATAAAACGTAATGGCACTGTAGCATTATTCCAATAGAAGAGAATATCTTCAGCTCAGGGTTGAATTGTGGAATTCTTGGCAGTCCCTGAGCCTGGTTGTTTGTTTACAGACCTTTCATTACCCAACTAGGCAACGTCATCAGTGCAAGAGAGTGTGTAGTTAGTTGTTCAAAAGAGACAATTAAAAAAAAATCTAAAAGAGACTATTTAAAAAAAACTTTGAAGAAAACAGATTAGAGCACATGCCCTCCAGCAAACCACATTCAGATAAGGAATGATCAACATCAGACAAAACATCAGGCAGAAAACAATACTCCAGTCAAGGAACCACCAAAGAAGAAACCACACCTTTCAATTGCACAGGACTATTCTACTTCCAGAATCCCAGAAACACACGTACAGCTAATTTTGATGCAAACAAGATGAGAAGCTAGATGATTGCTTCTCTAAATTTTCTTCCATGGCTTGACAAACGTCGTGAAAATGAGAATGTAGGGTGCAATTGAATGCTTCTTTGGTCAGATACCTGGAACTCTGAAATTAATCCCCACCAAGGTGCACCTGTGTCCTATATGAAGGGGCTCTCATACTGCATATTCTGTGGGTATCACCCACCACCCCAGCCCTTACAGCCTCTGGCCTGGGAATCAGGGGCATCTTGTATTTCCATCCTTTTAAATAAATAGCTAGTGGCGTCACCCCAGCTGTTGCTGACAACAGGAGAAATGCCAGCCAAGCAGGGGGCACAGGAATAGAAACGCTTAGAGCAATCCCACTCTCCAGAGATATGACGTGCCTGCTCTTGGAGGTTGGGCAAAGGGGGCTCACCTATCTCACCCACCCCTGTGGGTTCTTCCTTTGCCCAAGGATTACCCTTGCCAGGACAGGGAGCCATTGTTCCCAGAAGGAGGGTACAGTATGCAGATTTCAATGCACAGAGCGACTTTTCAAAAGAAGAGTTCTCGAATGCCTTTTGATTTCATACCTAGCGAGTTGAGTTCAGGTTTCCATGCCAGGTCAGCCATTGAATTTCTGAAGGATTGCCAACCAGAATGTGGAGCAGCAGCATTCTGTCGCACCAGAGGGTAAGACTAGCCTCAATAGGCAGAGTGAGACATGCAGGGAAGCAGAGGTTGGCTAACCTTTAGGAAAAACTCTAAAGACGAAAGCTGTTCCGTAATAGAACAGACTTTCTCGGGGAGGTAGAAGTTTCCTACTCTGGAGCTAGTTCAGCAGAAAGTGGACGCCATCTGGCCAGAATGCCTTAGCAACCACTTCCCAGCAGCGAGCAAGAATTAGTTCAGGTCATCTTAAAGATAATCTAAACCTGTGTTTCCCAACCTCAGCGGGTGGGGGATGGCATTTTAAGATGTGTCTGAGTTTCAATACCAGAATTCTCCAGCCAGCCATGGAGGCTGGAGAATTCTGGGAGTTGGTCTGAATACCTTAAAAGTTCCCAAGGTTGGGAAATATTGGCTTAGGTCAGTGATGGCGAACCTTTTTTGGCTCGCGTGCCACAAGTGGGGGGAGCGCAGGGGGGTAGAGTGCGGGCGTGCCGCCCCCATAATGCAACGTGCGACCCCCCCCCAGTGCGCATGCGCACACAACACGCAACCCCCCATTTTTACATGCTTTTTTCGCCCTCCCCAGGCTCCAGGGGCTTTATAGGAGCCTGGGGAGGGCGAAAAGAGCCTCCCCTGCCCCCCCAGAGTCTTCAGGGACCGTCCCTGAAGCCTTCAGAGCGCTTAAAACCACCCTCCAAGCAAACCGGAAGTGACTTCCAGTTTGCTCGGAGGGTGGTTTTAAGCGTTCCGAAGGCTTCAGGGAAGCCTCTGGACGGTCCCTGAAGCCTCCGGAGGGCCTCCGGGGGGGCGGGGGAGGCTCTTTTCGCCCTCCCCGGGCTCCTATAAAGCCTCTGGAGCCTGGGGAAGGCGAAAAATAGCTTTTAAAAAGGTGAACTCAGCTGACAGGGCAGCGCCTCACGTGTCCTGACAAATGGCTCCGCGTGCCATAGGTTCGCCATACTGGCTTAGGTGATCTCCAAAATGTTCTTCCATCTGAATTTGCCTTCAGGTCATCTCTCTGCCAGAAATATGATAAGCAAAAAAGGCCATTGATGGTCGGTTTTCCTTCCTGAGTTTAGAACAACTCATGGCCTTTTTTTTCCAG
This sequence comes from Natrix helvetica, assembly GCF_964273705.1. Classification (NCBI taxonomy): domain Eukaryota; kingdom Metazoa; phylum Chordata; class Lepidosauria; order Squamata; family Natricidae; genus Natrix; species Natrix helvetica. The sequence continues at coordinate 22,703,090 of NC_138554.1, read as the reverse complement.
GGTCAGAGTTCAAATCAAGAAACTGAAGACAGCTAGAGAGATATTTGAATTGGAAATGACAGTCACGATTCTGTCTTCATTGTTGATGACAGGAATTGTAACTCTGTACAATTCTCAAGGGTTGGATTCAGTCGGTTCAGAGTGGTTCTGGCGAACCGATAGCTCCAACAATCAGCTGAGAACAAACCGGTTTGCTCCAATGATCAGGTTGGCCCGCACACACACGCCTGCGCTTTACTTACCTATATCCTCTCAGCTGATTAGCGCGGCAGAGCGGATTGCCATGCCTCCAGCTGTGTTACTCCCCAAGAAGTAACGTGGAAGGTAAGTTTTGGTAGAACTGTGCACGCGTGCACAGCACATGTCAGGAGATTGCAAAACACATTATCACCGAACCGGTTGTTAAAACTGACAGGATCCCACTACTGCATATACTGTATTAAGAATTCTGGCTGAAATTTCAACTTAAATCTCTTTAGAGGCTGAAATCTCAAATGATTTGGATTAGAGAAATGCCAAATGCTTCATGTCGTCTTGATCCATCAGTGGTGTTGTGTTGTGAGGAACAGAACATTATTTTTGAGCTAGAGTTAATTCCCAGTCCACCCGTGGAAGATGCTAAGTCTTACAAGTGTCTCCACTTCAGCTCCATTTCCTAAGTTAGCAGCATTTGCATGTACTGATATAGCAATCTTCATCTAACATTATTTAATCCTTGTATTTTGAACTGTTGTTGTATTTATAATTTTTTAATATATTTCTATTTTTGTTACATTACAAATGGTCTGAATCACATTGGACAGCGCGATGGATGGCATATAAATAAAATTGCCTTTTTGAAAAAAAATTATAACATTGGCTTGTGAAAGATAAGCACTGTTGTATATATTTGTGGAACTGGTAGGATTGTGAGTTTTTCCTGATTTTTCATTCATTTAATATTTGCATGTGGATATTTGGGTCATGTGGAAAACCCATATGTTGCTGCTGTAGTGTATGTTGAGAAACACAGGTCTTCTCTTAATGGTAGAGGATGAAAGAGATAAATGCAGAAAGAACAAAAAAATATCCAAAATTTGTTCTAGTGATTTTCATTGCTACTCAGCTTTTCTTAATGTAAGCGCAAACCAACAATACACCATTCCATTCTATCTTAAGCAAGTGATTTTCAGCAGCGACTAAAAAGTTGTGTCATTGGATCATCTTCACATATTTTAGGTATGCCAAGGAGATGCACTTGATCCCTGGGAATTCAATCTGGAAGGCGGGAAGTCCATCTGTTGTCTTTGAGGTGCACCATATGGCTGGCCCATCCATGCAGGTGTCTTAAATGATCTCGCCATTGCCCCCTTAGGCTGACATATTTCTTTTCTTGGGGAATGACCATAAGGAACAATTTTGTGCATCCATTATTCATCAGCTTGTTTACATGAACGAAGATTATCTTGTTAGCAAACTCAATTGCCTATCCAATCCTCTACAGCAGGGGTGTCCAACCTTGGCAACTTTAAGACTTGTGGACTTCAACTGGTTGGCTGAGGAATTCTGGGAATTGAAGTCCACAAAATGTAAGGTTGAATACACTTTCTCTATACTATAGTATAGACTATGGATGTCAAACACACTGCGACACGATGCCATCACGTGACATTTCGTGACAATTTCCCCATTCATGGAGCTGGGGTGGGCGTGGCCTGCGTGTGACGTATCTGGCCTGTGGGCCACAAATTTGATACCCCTGGCATAGAGTATATGAGCAGAATTTATTGTGCAATTCTAAAACTCTCCTCTAGTTTTTCATTAGGAAGGTCATTCTCAAGCAATCATGCATTTATTTTGTAGGGGGTTGATATTGCAGACTCAGCTCCATAAGATTCATTCAATTATGGCAATTTATTAGGCAAAGCACACTACTATAATTCTTAATTTCTTAAATACTGATTTTAATCTAATCATCTAGTAGCACTTTGAGATTTTCCATTTCAGTTCCATTTACTGGGTGTGCTTGAAAGAGGGAGTGCGTGTTTGTGTGAAGGTGAAGGTGTGCACGCACTTGTGTCCATGTTTTGCCTAAGCTGTTGCACTTTTCCTTTCTGTATCATTGACAAATATTACATGAATACATATAACATGATCGTTGATGGCATTTGCCAGTATTCCAACCAGTCTTATTATATTTAATGGCAACAATCCTAGAACCCAAAGAAATAGTTTCAGAGGAACTGTGTTCCTTTATCATCCAAATTTTATTTATTTAAAACAATTCTATATCTGTTTCCATGCTTTTAAAAAAAGCATGGTAAAATTCAAGGAGTTGATGGAGTAGTTTTTAAGCATCACAAACCCAGATATAGCTTACAATGCCCAATAGCATGCTTGCTGTAATACAGTATTTCTTGATTTCTTAAAGAAGGGTTCCTGCTTCCAACTTTGGCTATCTTGTTTCCCAGGATTAACTGTTTCCTAGTATGTGGACCTCAGCTCCCAGAATTTCAAAGCCAGCATAGCCGTTGCTGAGAATTTGGGGAGTTGAAGTCCACTCGCCTTGAATTTGCCAAGGTTGGGAAATGCTAGGCAAGTTAAAAGGTTTTAACAGCATAACAGAACAGTCCAATCTCTTTAAAACTTCCAGTTTTGGAGCACTCAACTTCTAAAGGCAAGTTATTTCATTGATTCATTGTTCTAACTGTCTAACTAATCTCTTTGATTAGTTTCCATCCGATGCTTCTTGTCCTACCCTCAGGTGCTTTGGAGAATAGGTTGACCCAATGGTGGGTTCCTACCAGTTCAGACCGGTTCGGCGAAACCGATAGTAGCTTGGCAGCCTGTCTTGCTGGAATTGGCAGCGTCCCAGACCTCCACGCCCCTGAACCCGTTCTCCTGGCAGCGCCATAGGCGACGCCATCTTGTTTTTTGCTTCTTCACATGAGCAGAGCAATTTTAGTTGTACTGCGCATGCACACGCAGGGTGCATCAAGCGAACATGTATGTACGCATCCCTGAGCGAACCGGCAGTAGCCCCTGGGTTGACCCATTCTTCTTTTTGGCAGCCCCTGAGATATTGAAACACTGCTATAATGTCACCCCTAGTCCTTCTTTTCATTAAACTAGACATACCCAATTCTTGCAAATATTCATATGTTTTAGCCTCCAGTCCCTCAATCATATTTGCTGCTCTTCTCTGCACTCTTTCTAGACTCTAGTCTTAAAACCTTTTTTATATTGTAGCAACCAAAACTCGATGCAATATTCCAAATGTGATTTTACCAAAGATTTTACCAAAGAAACGTCTGGATTCTATACCCCTGTTAATGCAGCCTAGGACTGCATTAGCATTTTTTGGCAGCTGCAGCACACTGTTTAAATGATATTTGATTGTCTACTAGGATTCTAAGATCCCTCTCACAATTAGTACTAGTGAGCCAGATACCACCTATTTTATACCTGTGCATTAGTTTTTCTTATCTAAACTAAAACCTTACTTTTCTCACCACTGAATTTCATTTTCTTAGAAAGGACCCAGTTCAAGTCTGTCAAGATCCTTTTGTATCTTGGGCCTATCTTCCAAAGTATTGGCTATTCCCACTAGCTTGGTGTCATCTGCAAATTTGATGAGTTCCCCTTCGATCCCCACATCTAAATCATTGATGAAGATATTGAAGAGTACTGAGCCTAAGACAGGGCCTTGTGGGTTCCCCATTGTGTACTTTCTACCAGATAGATGCAATTTCATTAAGGACCACACATTGGGTGTCAATTGGTCAGCCTATTACAAATCCATTTGGTGGTGATGCTGCCTAACTCACATTTTTAAAATATTATCAAGTAGTAGGTTGTGGCCTACTTATTAAATGCCAAACAAAGTATATCTGCAGCAGTGTTTCACTGGTCCATTAATTTTGTCACTGTCAAAGAAGACAGTAAGATTTATTTGGCATGATCTGTTTTTGACAAACTAATGTTGGCTTTTGGTTACGACTTTGTTTGCCTCTAGGTGTTTGTAGATTCATTGCTTGATTATCTTTTCCAGAATCTTCCCAGGCATTGATGTCAGACTGATAGGTCTGTAGTTTCCTGGTTCCATTGTTTCTCCCTTTTTTGAAGACGGGAATTGCATCAGCCCTGTTCCAGTCCTCTGGTCATTCTCTGGTGCTTCAGGATCTTTGAAAGATGTGGTTCAGTGGTTTTGAGATCCCTGGGATCACTTTGAATCCATATTATAGAAAGCTAAACTGATAGTTGCAGGCAACACTGAATTCAATGGATCAATTTGTGGTGTCACTTCTCGCCCATTATCAAATAGCAGCTTTGCCTGTTCTCTTTTACCAGATCCCCATTCTGTATTGCTCATATTCATTCTCCGACCTGTTCTCTCCCTTTCTGTCTTTTAGAAAGGCCAACCAGATATGTCCAAAAATATCAAGATGGCAATCTGGACTGCATGACCGAACTTAGGATGCACACAAAAAGAGTGGGCCCTTGTTCACATAGTCTGGGTCTCCACCTTCACTTTTACTGTGGCACAATAGATATAAATAAAACAAATCCCTAGAAAAAGCACAGCAACATCCCATATTTCCGGTAATGTGCTTTGTTCCTTGCTAGTTTGTGGTTTGAGAACAAGAGGTACAAGAGATGACAGAACACCAAAAGTTATGAATGCTAATATCTTTATTATGAGTTTATAGTAATAGAATCTTGTATGTGTGGATATGCTTTTCCCCCCTCCCTGTTTTAGTCATCCATGAAAATTAGGGAGGGTTAGTTTTCTCAAATTACATTTCTGCCTGAGACTCAAATTTCTCTTATTTGTCTGTTGTCTTCTTTGTACCTCTTCTCCCTATTCCTCAAGGTTATTCCTATTTCCTGTTAGAGGAAGGGACATGTCTTCCTTATTAAACCTACTCATTCCATGAGGGTCTTTGGGGATGTGATCATTGAAGACTGGAATAGCTAATCAAAGTAGTCATTATAGAAGAAAGAGGAAATGGGAACTTTTGAGGTGTAAGTGGAAGGAGTGGTTTGAGCCTAATATTTTAATTAGGTATATGCTTATGACTAAGCACACTGGTAGTCCTTGAATTACAACCAGAATGGAGCCTGACCTTCAGTGATAAGTCGTGATGGTTGTAAAATGAGTTGCTTAAGTGACCAGTGGAGGGGTGGTGGGCAACCATTAGAACTTCAGGTCATAAGTTGCCCCAAAGTAGGTCTGTCATAATTTTGAACAGTCGCTAGGTGACTGTTGAGGATAATCTGTACTTAAGTAGATAAAATCTACTTATCTTCCCAATAACCCTGCAAGATAGGCTGAGCCGAGAAAGAGCGCTTGATCTAAAATAATCCAGGAAGCTTCTATGACTGAGAGGGGACTAGATCCTGCATTTCCCTACTCTTGACCCTTATATCTTTACCACTACAATACACTGACCTCTCTCCCGGAGCACCCACCCGCCTGCGCTCCTTACCGGTGCTTTATGCTGTTGGCGCTTCCGTGCATGTGCTTGACGCGTATGGTGCCTGCGCGATGCTCTGCCGAGCACCTGGAGCGTTGCGGAGGCTTGCGGGAGCGCCATTGGATGCTAGACCGTGTGCGCGCGCCGCGCACATGCATGTGGATAACTCCGGGGCTGTTCTAACCGTACCAGTTGGAACGGAATCCAGAACCCACCACTGCTTCTAGCCCAGAAAATACTTCCATCTGTCTACTAGGCAGAGTTCGGAATACATTCAACTAGAGGGCCCAGCCCTCTGGAATGACCTCCCCCCCGACATTAGGATTACTACCGACCTCCGCTCCTTCCGTTCAAAACTCAAGACCCACCTTTTTCAACTAGCCGGCCTGGCTCAACCATAGTTCCATTTAATCCTCCTGGCAATCTTTTAAACTTGTAATTTTTCTAGTAGGGTATTTTAATTTTAACCTATTTTACTATTTCTATGTATTGTAATGATTGTGTGTGATTTTTATACCTCCTCCGTGTAATGTTTCATTGTATAATATGTGTTTTTTATTTATTGTACGCCGCCCCGAGTCCCTTCGTGGAGAGGGAGCGGCTAACAAATCTAATAAATCTAATCTAATCTAATCTAGGCGCAGACTGAGTGGAATCAAGTGATAAACCATTTCCAAGTTTTTTAAGAAAAGTCAGTTGTCTTTGCTTAAGTGTTAATCAAGGGCTATGCTTTCCTATGTCTTCCCCATGTTCCTTGGACATAAAAGATAATGAAGGGAGTGGGGAAGAAAGGAGTGTCTAACCGGAACAGGGCTTAAGGGAGCAACAAGGCAAATGCTGGAGATCCCTTAGAGTTCTCATAGACCTCTCTGAATTTGTTTAATTTGAAAAGAGCATAAGGAACAGACAGCCACAATTAGAAGGGCATTTGTGGTGGAGAATCAGTGGAAACCAGCGCAATGAAGATCTGTACGATTATGGGGGCTAGTTTAATCTCTCTGTTAAACGGAAAGACCTTGGATCTGCAGGTCTCCATTGTCCTTGTCCTCCCACGCGCCCTATTTTAAAGCTTAGCGCTAGCAGAAGCATTACCATGGAAAATTTATACCAGAGGAACATGGTGCAAGCAAAACAGGGCCCCTGGAGTATTACCTCCCACCCACCCCCATCCCTGCCAGGGTCGAACTCTCTCTGCTGGCTGGCAGATGGATGCCTCAATTACATCTTCGCCCCACTTGGACAGCTGTCGAAGGAGATTAAATACGGCTCTCATCGTGAACTTGTTTCCACTCGCTCCTTTTGATTTGTCTGTTTAATTTTTGCTTTTAAAATATTAAGTAGTGCTGAGTAACCTCACTTCAGCTCCATTTAGAAGGGGATTATTACAAGCCTGCCATGTGAGCCTTGGGGAGGGGAAAAAATTGCCTCCCACCTTGTTAGTTTGATGCATGCATCCTGAAGGTGCTGTGCCCGGACACCTTTGCATAATATCTCTAGCTTTTGCCCTGGAGGGAAGCCACAACGGCCCAATTGAGTTCCATTCAGCATAATTTATTTAAAAGAATCTTCTCTGCCAGCCAGACTCTTATCAGGCAGCAGATGTGGGGAGAAGGCTGGATACATGTATGCACAATAGCGGAAAAAATCTCTGTTTTACATTCTAAGCTGAACTTTGGGGGAAAATAATCATCAATTTGGTAATGCAGCCGAGTATTCGCCAGGAGGAATAGCTTGTTCTATTAAAGCAGGTGTGTCTGACCTTGGCAACTTAAATGCCTCTGGACTTCAATTCCCAGAATCCCCTAGCTTGCCACAAGTCTTAAAGTTGCCCCGGTTGGGTCCTCTTGTTTTAAACGCTGCCAATATAATTTATAACACTCATTTGACACATTGCGTCCTAATCTCGAATCTGTTGCTGTGGGGGCTTGTGGCACTGTTGCTGTGGGGTTTTGTGGGGCGAGTTTTCAGCGAGTTTAATTTTAGAATGTGCATTTCACTTTATGCTTCCATGTGCCCCTTGGCTGATGAAACCCATCATTCTCTCTTCAGTGCTCCAAATGCGAATGCAGCATCGGAGGTCCCAAGAACAGCTCTCTGAACGACACTTAATTCCAGGTGAGTCTTGTAAAAAGCCAAGAAAATCAGATGGCAAAAAAGAGGCAGGGGGAGAGGAGTGGATGCCCAGGAAAAGAGTTGGCACCAACATCAGAATATTAATGGAGAAAGCTTTCCTGCCATAAAGAGAAAGCTGCACCCTTTGAATTTCTGTACACTGTATGTAATCCTCAGCTTACGATTGGTCACTTAGTGACTCTTCAAAGTTATGAGTGATCTACCTGGGGGCTACTTAGGACCAGTGTTCAAAGTTACAACAGCCAGGCCCACTTTCCTGGATCAAAGGATTGAATTTCAGACATTCGGCTGCCAGCCTGCATTTACAATCATTTGCAACTATCGATAATTATGTGAACATGTTTTACGTTGTTTTGCTGAAAACTGAAGTTCCTTCCAATTTTTTGGCTAAACTGCACCCATAGTGAACTATTGGCTTGCTTAACGGTCATGGCATTTCCTTAGCAACTGCCACAAAAAAGGTTGTAAAAATCAGGTCGATCTCATGATCAATCTGTTTTACAACCATCGCGAATTAAATCCATAATGGGCAAACAGTAACACCACTGCTTGAATTCCTTGATTTTTGGGGTACACCCAAGCGAGGACTTCAATTAACGCAATCAGGAGAATGTTCAGACAATGCAAGCTTTGAAAAGTTAAAATTCAACATTTGCTTTGATTTCTGCAATGGAAACACCGAAGTGTATCTCTCCTATCAAGAGCCATAACAACAGCTTGAGCCAAAATGGCTAAAGGCATAAATGCTAAATAGATGGAAGGATCTCCTTTTTGCCATGCATACCCATTTCCCCCAAAATAAGATCTCCCTGAATAATAAGCCCAAACGGGCTTTTGAGGGCATGTGCTAAAATAAGCCCTCCCCCAAAAATAAGCCCTCCCTGAAAGTATTGCAACAAAGCAGCAGCAATGAGGTGACCATGCTCACTGCCTCCTGCACCTCAACAATAATAAGACTTCCCCATAAATAAGACCATGCGCTTATTTTGGGGGGGGTGTCAAAAAAAAATAAGCGCATGATCTTATTTTTGGAGAAACACTGTATAATATGGAAGGGGTTTTTTTAAATGACATTTTAAAAGAGAATCTCCAAAACAATCATTTCTGGTCCAGATTTCGTAATCGAATAAAATACCAAGCCTAAATAACATAGCTAGTTCAAACAATTTCATAGCTGAGAATACAAAAGTGGACTGATCACATGTCAAAAGACTCAGTTAAGGGTTGCGTCCAAGTCTCTCCATTTTCTAGAAGGATTGGACTACCCTATATATGCTCCTAAACTAGGGGGAAGCGTAGTGATGGATGGCAGAACGCTTCCTCTAGTGCTCATCTGATTTTTTTTTCCTTTTTACCCTCCAGGGCTCAGCAAATCCCTCCCAACTTTCTCGCAGCCTAGTGGGACACAAGGGCAGACCAGGGTGAGTAAAAATGGGATTTGAGAGGATTATGTCACTAACATGCTATTTGGACAGTCCACTTTCAAGAGTTGGGCTGTCTGTCAATAAGAACGGCAGCTAAATAGAGATCCATGTTCTGCACCATCCATCATCCATAACTGCTGGCTTGCCCCAAAATGCATATAAGTTTCTCAAGCTCTGTCCCCTTTCCCACCAACGGATAGGACAGGCAGACAGAAACTGATATATACTGATTTAGGCAGGGGTGGGCTGCTACGAGTTCTCCAACGTTCAGGAGAACCCCTAGCTGTGGCCAGTTTGGAGAACCTCCAAATCCCACCCTTGGCTGCCCCCCCCCTATCTCGCCCCTCCCCTCCCAGGAGTCTCCACGTGGTCCGTTTTGGATGCGAGGTAAGTGCACGGAGGCTCGGGGAGGAGGGAAAACAAACCTCCCAGAAGTGGAGGCAGTTTTCACCCTCTTAGAGGCTCAAGGAAAGCCTCCAGAGCCTGGGGAAGATGAACATGCCCCCACACACCGTGGTGCAGGAGGCCGACCAGACCACGCCCACCATGGCCACGCCTACCCAGCAATTGGGCAGAGAACCCGTTGCTGAAATTTTTGAAGCCGACTCCTGGATTTAGTCCATTGGCCCATCTTGCTAAATATGCTTATTTCCCACTTTCCCAATAGAATGTTTTACAAATGCAATGAATATGCATCCGCAATTCCCACTTAACGTGGAACAAGCCGAGGCCTTCCAAGCGAAGACGATTGTCCTGTAGTATCACTACTCTAAATTGCTATTGTGATCAACAGTGCATTTCCAAAGTTTAGGACAGAGGGAGGTGGCATATCGTATCTATGGATTGGAAATACATGTAGTCTCCTATATCCAAAACGTTTCTCATTAAGTTTCCAGGTGTGTTTCTACCACCTTTGATATTAGAACTGAACACCAAAGGTAATCTAAATCTCCTTCTTTTAAAAGCATTAAATGACATCACCCAGATTTAAAACTCTATGCAGAATCCCATTAATTCTACTTATGATAGCTATAGAAATAAATTAGACCACTTGAGATGTCTGATGGAGCAACATGGCTGGCACGTTCATTCATAACATGGCTTACTGAAATGGGAAATGCTTGTCTAAACATGGTTAGCACTCTGTTGGGGAGACCTTATACTTGACTTTTTCATTCTCTTCTTTTGATTGTCCTAGTACAGTTTTTCCAAAGCCTTGGCAATTTCCAAATGCTGAGGCTTCTATTCCCACAATTTCCCAGCTAACATTATTGTTAAAGAGAATTCTGGGAGTTAATATCTACCGTTTTGGAAGTTGCCAAGTTTGGGAGTGTATTGTAGAGTGTCAATCACAGGCACAATGAACCCTTCAGGCTAAACAATTGCTTCAACTCAAAACTCCATGATTGATTGAGATATATTACAGAGAGACTGAAGAAGCAGTTCTAGTGGTGACTAGACAATCCCATGAGATGTTGGATCATCATTTCAGATATATTTCCTTACCCGATTCCTTAATATCTTCAATGGCAAAACTTCTGGAAATATTCTTTAAAAATCAGGGAAATATTCAGACATGCGTCTGCCTTGAAAGCAGCCCATGTTCAACATTATAGCACAATCAAACACCTGGAGTTGACCACAGGAAGTGTTTTATGATATTTATATTATGTCATGAAATGTTTTATAAAATTTGGCAAATTTTAATTCTACGGGAATCAAAGATTTTGGATGAATTCTGTAAGTTAGCCCATTTAAGTACCTTGATTCAAACATCGTTGCCCTACAATGCACTGTTTTACTTGATTAAAGTTTACAGGCAAGACAGTTTTAGTCAGTGACGTGCGGTCAGGGGAGGCAAGGGAGGCAGAGCCTCACCTCTCTTCATGAAATAATAGTATATAATATTATAATAATATTATAATATTATACATCCGTCCGGCCGCGCCCGGGAGCTGCGGAGGGCGGTTTCCGGATGACGAAGGCACAAAAGCGACTGTCGACTGTCGCTTTTGTGCCTTTGTCATCCGGAAACGCCGACATTCTGCCGGGCGCGCATGGACGGAGGTAGGCAGAATGGCACCGATCCGATCCGGCGGGCGAGCGACCGAGGATCGGGCTGCCTCGCTCGCTCTTTCGTCCGCCCGGATCGCCTTGGTGTCGCTGTGGCTACCTCCGTGCGTGCGCGCCCGGCAGAATGTCGGCTTTTGTGCCTTCGTCATCCGGAAACGCCGACATTCTGCCAGGCGCGCACGCACGGTGGTAGCCACAGCAACACCGAGGCGATCCGGGCGGACGAAAGAGCGAGCGAGGCAGCCCGATCCTCGGTCGCTCGCCCGCCGGATCGGATCGGCGCCATTCTGCCTATCTCCGTCCGTGCGCGCCCGGGAGCTGCGGAGGGCGGAGGCAGAAATGTGTGCCTCCAGCACACGTGGTCCCATTCCCCGCCTTCCTGATGATGTCACCGGCCTCACCAGCCATTAACCTCACAGCACGTCACTGGTTTTAGTAATATATAAATTGTCAGGGCATATTGGCTGTGTCACGAAGTTTTTTCCTTTGCTTCTCTCAGGCCAATGAGACTGCCAAGCTCAAAGTTTCACCCCGGCCTCACAAGACCAGCTCTGTTAAGGGCCAGCAGGCTGAAGGTAGGGAAAAACACAGTTTCTGTCCAGATTGCAAACCTCTCTGCCAATCCCACATCATAATCTGAAAATCAAGATGTTGGGTTTGTATAACATATTAGACAAGGTTCAGCATGGGTTGAGTAGTTTGTGGAATTGTGTTGTGAGAATACAACCATTATCTTAGCATGTTGTATGACTCAGGCTAGCACCTTAAGCCATGATACTGGATTTTTTTAGGCGTAATATATTATGTGAGCAAGACACTAATGTTTTGTCAATACAGAGTTGTGTAAACGCAGGCAAATAGCTTTTAAACTCTGAGACAAAATCCAAATCTTTTTTGTGGAACCCATTTTTCACCTACTTATCTTCAGAGTCCTGCCAGATCCTTCTTTTCCTTTTTTTTAAAAAAAAATCTATTTCCAGGAGAGAATCGCGGTTTTGGTCTTTCAGATTTCTCCATAGTTCTAAGCGGAACATTTGTGTTTGATTAGCAAGTATGGGAATAAAAATTAGGACATTCTTGTAGCAAATTTTGAGGTGCATTGGCAACATTTATAAAACTCAGAGGGTGGGCAACCTCCTTTCATAAAAGTACTTTCATACTTTTATTTCTGTTTGCAAACCCTTTTTGCAATTAGTGATATGGGTGTGGGGGCGGCGGCAAGGGGTAGGGTCAGGTTGTCCCAATTCTCTTTGCTGGCAAGAAAGATTTTTTTTAATAGTGCCCCATCTTTCCAGCTTCCACTTGCTGCGCTGCTGAATATCATAGCTCTGGGAAGCGCTTAGGCAGTGAGAACATTTCTCAGCACAGCCCTGATCAAATGAATACATGCACCATTATAAATAAATAACAAGGGGAGAGATTTAGAATGAGTTTTGCTCTTAAATTTTGTAGGGGAAAAAGAAAAAACCTCTTCTTCCACCAGTTTTCTCTATACTCTCTTCCAACAACTTCAGGTGTTGCTCCTTCAAAGAATGAGGTTAAGATGATGAGAAGGAACTTTAGATCTTCATTTTTTTCCACTCCTGACTCCCTAATGGTAACAGTGAAAGGAGTTCCCATTCTTCAGGCTCAGTGATATATTCTGATATCAGGAATCCTTCTTCCCCCAAGAGGAAAAAATGCTCGGCCTTAAGGGGTGGATGATAAGTCCTATAGCCATGATGGTAAAACTATGGCACGTGTGCCAGAAGTGGCATGCAGAGCCATCTCTCTGGGCATGTGAGCTGACGCTCGTTGCCCTTCCAGATTCTGACGTGCCGGCCACCTGGTCTTCATCAGGCACATGCTGGGAAGATGATCTTCCAGTTTCTGGTGCACGCATGCACACTGGCCACCTGGTCTTCTGGTTTCTGGCATGCATGAAGACCAGAAACCAGAAGATCATGTTCCTGGCGCATGCATGCATACCAGCCAGCGGGTCTTTGCATGCATGCATGCCAGAAACCAGAATATTAAGTGGCCAGCGCACATGCGCACACCGGAAACTAGAAGATCATCTTCCCGGCGCATGCATGCACATCAGGCGGCTGTTCTTCCAGTTTCCAGCATGCATGCATGCTCATTTTGGCACTCGGTGCTGAAAAGGTTCACCAATAGGTAACCCTCCCATCCTTTTCAGTGCCTCTTTCCCCCTGCCTATCTGAAGCTCTGCCTTTCACTCTCTTTTACTTTCTAATTTGAACTAGCTTAGACGTCTGGAAATCACTTAGGGAGAATTTAACTCACTTTTCTGGAGAAAAACAAGTTTTTTGCCCCCCTTTAAACCAAAATCCAGATTTAGGCCATGAATGTTCACTTTGAGCCAGCCTTTTTTAAAGGCCACCTGGTTATTGTTGAGGGGAAAAATTGGAGAAGAAACTACTTTGTGCACAATCTTGAATTCCTAAATGAAAGTCAGAATAGAATATCCACCTAACAATCCCATCAGTGTTTCTAGCTACAGGTAGCCCTTGACTTACGACTACAATTGAGCCCAAAATTTCTGTTGCTAAGCAAGGCAATTTTTAAGTGAGTTGTGCATTTTATGACCCTTTTTGCCACAGTCATTAAGTGAATTGCTACAGTTAAGTAAATCAAGCTGTTAATTTTAAGTTATTTTAAATGTATTGTCTTTTAAATTCGGTTTGTTTTTTGGATGTGGATTTAATTTAAAAAAAAAAAAACTTTTGGGATGTGTGTTTTTTAATGTTGTACGCCGCCCTGAGTCCTTTTGGAGAAGGGCGGCATATAAATCCAAATAAACAAACAAATAAACAAACAAACATTAAGCAAATCTAGCTTCCCTCATTGGCTTTATTTGTCAGAAACCAATTGGAAAGGTCGCAAATGACAATCTGACACAACCCTGGGATGCCGCAACTGTCGTAAATACATGTTGGGTGCCAACACCCACATTTTAATCATGTGACTGGGAATGCAGGGATGGTTGTAAAAGTAGGTCACTTTTTTCCCTCCATTGTCACTTTGGTCACTAAATGAATGGTTATAAGTCGAGGACTACATGTACTCTGAATAATCCCCAGGGGATGATAAAATCCTTTGTAATTATTTGCGATCATCTTGTTTTAGATTCAGGCTTCTACATGAGGTAAAATTTCCCTCAGATCTAGCCAGGTTGTTCTGATTTTACCTCATCTGCTTTCCATGAACACTGAATTCCCTCTGTTCCTCCATTTCAGCGTCTCAAGAGGACCGTTCCGAGTTGCAGGAAAAGAAGGCTCGCTTGGCCGAAGACTTGAGCGAGAAGATCTTGCATCGTCCTGGGCCACTTGAGTTGGTGAAGAAAAACATTCTCCCCCTGGAGCCTGGTATCACGGATGTGGTGGCAGGTAATGGCATTGTTAATAGTACTTCAGAAGAAGGAGAGAACACAGCCTCATGCAAGCTTCATTCTTTCATAGCTACTCCCAATTGTATGGGAGGAAGCATATTTAAAAGATTGAAAAGAGTGGGTGTAATGGGGTGAGATGACTGGAATTATAATCTTGTGATTGAAGAAAGCTTCAAATGTACCCACCATTCATTTAGCAACAGTTTGAAGTTGGAACAACACTGAAAAAAGATATTTATGACTAATCCTTGCACTTACAACTCATAGTATCCCTAGGATCATGTGATCAAAATTTGGGTGGCTGGCAACTACAAGAGTTGTAGCATCTCAGGATCATGGGATCCTCATTAGTGACCTTCCCAGCTGGCTTACAACCATCCAAAACAATATAGGAAGCTGAATTTGTTTAACAACCACATGATTCACTTTACAACTTATCGACCATGGCAAAAAAAAAAAATCATAAAATTGGGCGCAATTCACTTAAAAATTGCATTGTATAGCAATAGAAATCCAGGTCCCAATTGTGGTCGTAAGTCAAGAACTTCTTGTACTATGGCCCAGAATAAGTTTTGATGACTGTGAGATCTCCAAGAACAGAACGATTAGACATTTATGACGTAGATAAATCGTTCATCAAGCTCAATATAAAATTATATTTTGTAGATAATAAAGAAACAGGATAGCATTTTCCTTTCCCTCTACTGTGAGTCCCAAGTAATTCGTCCTGCCTTTCTACCTCTTTTTTCCCCCCAACACCATCTTCAGATGCAGCCCATTGTAGAACCCCAGAGTCCTTCAACTTTGAAGAAGATCTTAGTAGTTCCTCTTCCTCCTCCTCCCCATGTTTCGCATTGTCTCCAGGAAGTGGTCAAGGAAATCCTTCCACTTCAGAAGCAGTTTTTCAAGTAAGCAACTTCTATATATAGACATATCTCTCTGTGTGTCTTTGTGTGGTTTGTTGAAGTATTGTTTGATGAAAGTTGAAAAGCTCCAGGATACAGTGGGAAGCTCCTTGCTATTTGGAGGAACTGACTAAAAGTAGTGTTTTTCAACTTTGGTGACTTTAAGACATATGGACTTCAAATCCCAGAATCCCATAGCCAGCTGGGGAATTCTGGGAGTTGAAGTCCACATGTTTTAAAGTTGCTG
Source organism: Natrix helvetica (assembly GCF_964273705.1). Lineage (NCBI taxonomy): Eukaryota > Metazoa > Chordata > Lepidosauria > Squamata > Natricidae > Natrix > Natrix helvetica. The sequence continues at coordinate 22,687,461 of NC_138554.1, read as the reverse complement.
AGGTTGTGAAACGCTGGGTGAAGTATGCTAACATGAAACTACTTAAAGCTAGGATGATGCCTTTATGGGACCCCAACTTGTATCTTCCATGCTGTCTGTGGCTAATAGAATTAAGAATCCATATTGTGTCTTACTCCATAAACCCTAAACCCCCAAGTTTAAAATTCTTGTCCAGGAACAAGAATTGATGTTTTTGGAACAGAATCTACTTTGGATCTTGATGCAATGTAACAGAGCCATAGCTAAGGAAATAGAGTTTCCTAAATCAGCTAGCAATACTTGAAGATAAAAATGACTTGCATATCCTGGGATGTCCATTAAAAGGTGTGCACGATAACTATTTCTAATATCTCTATAAAAGAGGCAGTGTAATAAAATATAACACAAACAGAGCTACACTCATACATACATGCAGAGCGGGGCTGCTGGGGGTTTGCAGGGGTTTGGCAGAACCTCTATGTCAGGGGAAATATTTCACCCTGAACTAAATGAGGCTTAGACTGTGGCTTTTCCAAACAGGCATATTCTTCAAGAAAGCGAAAATATAAATAAAACCCGAAAACGTGTTCTAATGAAAAACAAACTTTTAATACAAAAATAAGAAATAAAACAAATCTATCTAATTGTTACATTTTGGCAGAAGCAGTTTGTCACCCAGCTTCCTGGCAGACGAACAAAGATCAAAAAGAAAGAAGTCTCTGGAATGTGTGATGAGCATGCACAATAAATCATTGCTGATAAGCTTATGACCTGCGCAATAACTCTTTCAGTTCAGCTATTCAGTTCAGTTCGGCTAGCAAACCAATTAACGCAGTGACACTCTAGCTAAGATTCTGTGCAGTTTGGAGAACCCCCAAATCCTATTCCTGGCTGGCACTGCCTGCCCCTCCCAAGAGCCCCCATGCGGCCCATTTTGAATGTAGGTAAGTGCAGGGCGCGCAGGGAGGCTCGAGGAGGGTGAAAAACGGGCCTAGCGGAAGTTCAGGAAAAAGGCCTCCAGAGCCTGAGGAGGCCCCCTGCCGTGGTGTATGAGGCTGACTAGGCCATTCCCACCCAGCAACCAGGCAGAGAACACTTTACTAAAATTTTTGAAGCCCACCCCTGCATGCATGCATGCATACATACATATATATATCGCCTGATGCTCCAAATAGTTTGTGCTAATAGGATTGCATCCATTCCATTTCCAATTAGATAACCAAAATTTAATAATGAAAACCACAGGCAGCAACAATTTCTAACAAAAATAAAGCTACAGGCTGGTCACTGTAAAAATCCCTTAATCACATTCAGAATCAATTAAATTACACCATTTTAATAGCTCTGCAGAATATCAATAGAGAAGTGCCAGGTACAAACGGCAAGATTTTCACAGAATAGAAACTGCTGCAGAATAGCAATTCTGTGTTCAGCAAACAGAGGAGGTCAACACCTAAAAGAAAAGTTTTTTCAGCAATAATCATTAAATTTGACCCATAGGAACAGTTACCAACACACTGGCTAGGGAATTCTGGGACTTGAAGTCCACACATCTTAAGAGCTCTGAGATTGAGGAACACTAGTGGAAGTGTTTGCCTTATGTGACTAACCATTATATTTTCTTCCATAAACAAAGACACTTTGCTCTGACTGGTTCCTAGAATATCCTGACATATATGATTTCCTTATATGTGACTTGTTCATTTAGAGAGCACAGAGAAAGGTCTTTATTTCTGCCTCCAGTGAGAATTGTTGCTCCATATCCCCCCCAAATATATTATTTGTTTTCAAATTTATTTAATTCCCCCCCCCCCCTTTATTATTTTTATAAATAATTCAAGGTCACAAACAGACTTAATACACTTTCCATCTCCTATTTTTCCCACAACAGTGAGGTGAGTTGGGCTGAGAGAGGGGGACAGAGCCGAAGTCACCCAACTGGGTTTCAGGCCTAAGTAGGGACTAGAACTCACAGTCTACTGGTGATTGGCCCAAAGTCATCCAACTGGCTCTTTCAAGTCTAAGGCAAGACTAGAACTCCACTTTTCCTAGCTTCCTCTCTCTTTCTCTCCCTCCTTCCTTTACCACTTCTTTCCCTCCCCCCTCAATGAACCAAAATAGTGATAGTGTAACTTGTACAGCTCACTTTAACAACTGTGAGTCATGGGTGGGCTTTTCTGACCTTCACCTTTATTAAACAGCCGGGTTCAAATTATGGGGAAGAAGGTAAATGCAGTGTGATATGGGGAGAAGACAAACTGAGTGATAGCCTTTGTGGCCTCTAGCATTAATACAAATGATTGAAGTCCAGATGGAGCAGCGCAGGTGGGTCTCTACCACAAAATGTTGCAGTATGTAAGGCTTTCTATTTGGGCTGTGGCATTCATTCCACTTCTAATAATTTTTTGTGGAGGTTTCCCAGCACCACTTCAGACTCTGCATCCTATGAATTGGAATAATCCTGCTGTTTACCATGGGGTTTTTTTTTTCACCATTAAAAAAGAAGAAGAAGTGAACATTGCATTCTTCTCTAGCTGGCCTAACATCTTTTATGCGCTGTGCTGCTGTTGCTTTTAATGCCTATAAGCAAAGACACTGACAGTCTGAAGGATGGAAATAGATTAATCGAACATCCTGGTGAAAATTCTCTATTCAGCTGCAGTTTCTCATGAAGTTTTATTGAATTACAGGCAGTCCATAACTTATGGCCACAATTGGACCAGGATTTCTGTTGCTATGCAATGCAATTGTTAAGTGAGTTGTGCCCAATTTGAAGACTGGTTTTTTTTTTTTGCCGTGGTTGTTAAGCGAATCACACGGAAGGTGTTAACAGAATAGGATAGGACAGGACAGGACAGAGAATAGAATTCTTTACTGGCCAAGTGTGATTGGACACACAAGGGATTTGCCTTTGGTGCATATGCTCTCAGTGTACATAAAAAGACAAGATACATTCATCAAGCATCATAAGGTACAACACTTAATGATAGTCATATAAGCAATCAGGAAACAATATAAATCGTAAGGATACAAGCAACAAATGAATAAATGAAGCTGTCGTTAAGCAAATCCAGGTTCCCCCATTGACTTTGCTTGTCAGAAGCAGACAAGGAAGGTCGCAAACGGTGATCACATGACCCTGGGATGCTGCAACAATTGTCAATGTGCTGGTTGCCAAGCATCCAAAGTTTGATCACGTGACTTTGAGGATGCTGTGACAATAGTAAGTGTGAGACCAGACATTTATTTCAGTGCCATTGTAACTTCAAACGGTTGCTAAAAGAATGGTTGCAAGTTGAGGGCTACCTATACTGTATGAATAAAAGAAAATAGTGTAAACTATTAAAATGTCTAGGGTCAGTTGGTTATGCCACTGCTTTCCACACATCATGAAAAAAAATGACTGCTAAAGTTCATGGCTCACTTCCAAGTACCACAATATTAATTCCTCAACATTTTTTATTTACTCATATTTTTTTAATCTTGGGGCTGTGGCTCTAATGAGCATAAAAATGCAGTGGCCGGGCTCAGTTAACAGGAAGCCCTTTGTGGTTTTGTTAAATTAAAGAAGTCTTGCTTTATTTTCTTGGCTCAAATGAAGACTCTGGGCAGCATCCAATATTAAAAGCAAGAAGAAAAAACCAAAAATAACAAAGAAAAGAGGGGTGTTTGTGTTTCATACTGTTGTGTAGAATTAAATAAGAGCCTAAACCTGGAGACAAAGCCGGTTTATTAAAACCTTTCAAACAGGGTAAGCGAGGGGACAAATGGATGTCTGTCCCAAAGGGCAGGCCCTGCAATAGAGGAGACCCATTTCAAGGATCCCATCAAATGATATTGTTTAATTGGTGGAATCTAGAGCAGGCCAACTGTCTAATTAGACAGCTCAGGCAGAAAGTATTGGGAGGAGAGATTGTCTCAAGTAGGTCAATTTACTCCTTTCCTCAACTTAAATAATGGAAATCAAGTTTTATTAAAAGCCAGGAAAGAGGCCTGTGGCATTGAAGTATACATTAAGGTTTTGTATGTGTATGTGTGTGTATGCGCACACATGTGTGCCCATATGTATGTATATTTGAGTGTATATATATGTCTGTCTGTCTGTCTGTCTGTCTGTGTGGTAAACTGCTGCCCTCTGCAGGACACTTTGAAATATTGTTGAACTCGGAGCTGAGATCCCCAATGTGGCAAATACCTCTTTGATATTTCCTGTCTCATTTATATAGATAGTCCTTAACTTACAACCAGTTGCCTAGCGACTATGGAATTTATAATGGACTGCCCCAAAAGGTACTTCCATCCCGGATTCACTTTCAACAGCTAAGCTTACACACACACACACACACACACACACACACACACACACACACACCATGATGGGATCAGCAATCTGCATTTACAGCCATTTGCAACATCCTGAGGTGATGTGACCACATATTTACTATATTTTTTCTGAGAAATAGGTGTTTACTTCTGGTTTTCAGCAAAAAACCCCACCCATTTCAGGAGAGAGGGGGGAGGGAAGGAGGGGAAGAAAGAAGAAAAGAAAGAGAAAGAAGAAAGAAAGAAAGAAAGAAAGAAAGAAAGAAAGAAAGAGAGAAAGAGAGAGAACAATGCTGGTTGCAACTTCTCCATCAAAGCTGCTCCATCTTACTTGCCTAATGACCCTGCCGTTGACTTGATGATTGCATATTTGCTTAACAATTGCTTAACAAAAGTCATAAAATTGGGTCAGTCACATGATGGCTTGCTTAATGACAAGTATGATTTATGCTTGCCGGGCTCTATAACAGTTGTAAGAGGATTACAGGTCAAACACTACCTGTAATCTTCATATTTAACATATTTTAATTTTAAGACAAGTTATAAAAAATTGGCAGGCTACAAAAGAAAGTATTGGTGATGAAAATCAACTTGCTTTCCAGGAATATTTTTGGATTCTATGTGCAAATGTTTTACAAAATAAAAATAAGTGTTAGCCATCATGATACCCATAGGCATATTCTGTGAATATGCATTCACCCCATGGCAGCCATTTTTTTTGAGCATCCACAATGCTTACCATCTTAAACTGTCATATATCCTTGGCATGAAATAATAGCAATTAGGGAATTTAGGAACCATGGGTAATGGGTTCCAACATGGGGTCTGTTGGGTTCTTACTTTATATGAACCCACTACTCTGGTTTATTCACCAAACCACAGTTAAAGAACAAGGTTATTGTGCAAAACTCAGTACTGTATAAGTGTTTTTTGTCAGGGCAACCTGGTCTACCCAATTAAGGGACCCAGCATATGGCTTCCATTTTCATCTTTCAGCCCCAATCCAGGAGCCTTCACAGGCAGTCACTTTCGCAACAAATTACCATACTTTTCGCAGTATAAAATGCACCAGATGAATACTGATGGATGCTGGTAGGCAGGGCAAAACAATTTTTTTCTTGTTTTCCTCTCCAAAAGCTAATATGCATCTTATACTCTGAAGCATCTTGTACTCTGAAAAATACAGTGTTTGTGTGTTGAATTTATGTTTTACCTGCAAAGAAATAAAGGGAGACTAGTATAGATCTATTTCAAGCTACTTAGCTCTCATCAGCTAGCCATACCCTTCTGGGATTCAGGTTCTAAATAGAGCTAAATAGCTTGAAATAGATCTATACTAGTCTCCCTTTATTTCTTTGTCAGTAAAACATAAATTCAATTCAGTACTGTATGTGTAAGAGCCAGCATTTTTGAGTTTTATCTTTCTTCCTGCAGCTGGACCTGCCCCCAGTCCTGGTGGATCAACAGCCTGCTGTCACTTCATCTACCTCTGATGCTGAGTTCTCTCTCCAAGGGGGAAGCCTCCTCAAGCCCACAATTTCACTCCCGAAGGTAGGCATGGGTCATTGGCAGAGAGGAGCCCAGTGGGAATATTGCTGGATAAAGTCTTTTCCACCATTTTTCACAGTGAAAGTGATCAGTCATGGCCTGCTGGCATGATTTTGCAAGGCTCTGCAGTGGATGTGCTGTAGGGTCCCTCCAGGAGTTATGGGGTTGTTGCAACCATGGATATCTGCAGGAAGGGATCACATTTTATCTGATTTCGTTTAAAAAATACTTATTTTAATATTTTTTATGGTTTCGTTCTTCTTGTATTGTAACAGTCCCCGGGGTAAGCATATTAGATACATAGATAAATGAAAGAAAATAGAGGATGGAAGGATGGGTGGGTGGATGGGGGAGAGAGAGAGAGAAAGAGGGAGATAATTGAAGACAGAGAGATAGACAGAAGGATGGATACATGTCAAAATGCTGGCTGCAGCTGCTTCATCAAAACTGTTCCATCTTAATTTTTTTAGTCTCTCTATGGAGGGGAAGCTGTTCTCCTTCCCCTGGTGTTCCTGCTTCATTTGTGGGTAAAATTTAACTAATTTTAGTTCATGATGGCAGGGCATGTTCTGATTTTTAACTGGCACAATGTGTTTTTTTACTCCACTCTGCATGGATTATTGTTGAGAAGGCGTTTCTGTAAAGGGAAGCACAGCAGCTGCTGGCTATGAGTAGCCACAAGGAAGAATACCATTAATTCTGACAACCTCTGCAAATCAGTTATAGGACAGACAGGAAAGAACAGGACAGGACAGGAAAAGGACAGGACAGGAAAGGAAAGGGGAGGAGAGGAGAGGAAAGGAAAGGAAAAAGGGAGAGAGGAGAGTTGAGAAGAGGAGAGGATTTTGTGCTGATTTTGTCCAAACTTCCCTCTCTTGTCAGCTGAATGTAGTCAGAAAATAAAAGGTAACCTGGTGTTCATTCCAAATTGCAAAACACTACATTAACTAAAATTTCTCCAGCCTCTATAGGCCAGTTTTGTCCTGAATTCTCCCTTCCGTTTTGTAAAAATTATAGTTTGTTGAATAAGTCATAGATACTGCTGGGCTACAGTTTCCGGCAATTCCAAGCAGCATGATCAATTTTCAGGGAGGATGAAAACAACATCTGGGGTGCCTCAGGATTCACGCTCCTGCTAGGAAGTTGTTATATTTCCATCCCCTTCCCTCCTCTCGGCCCTGCTGCACAAGAGTCACACATTCAGCATCCGAAGCCTCCCCTGGCAGGCAAGGACAGTCAAGGAGAGATGCTGAGACTTAGTTTGCTAAAGTTTGCCTGTTTGCATTAGGCACGTGTATTATTTATTTATTTCAAAGTACATCCTGGCTTTCCACACTCCGGGAAGCAAATGGAGAAGTCCAGACATTAAAAAATTGAGGCTCATCCATATGGGCTGTTACAATATTGTAAATGCCCTAAGAACTTCCCCCTGGCATTCTACTTAATTTTAAGCACTAATTGAGTCAAATTTCCCCCAATTTATTTTCTCAGTATCTCCAATTTCACTAAGTAGTAGGTGTGTGTACCAGAGAGGTTACTACTTTATGATATGAGGAGAAACCTACTTAAGGATGCTGGGCCTCAGGAAAAGGTGTGCCTGAATTATCTTCAGTATAGATAGTCCTCAACGTATGACCGAAAGAGATCTGGGCAATTGAATGGAGTGGGAGTGGCTACATTATTAGGGAGCCAAAAAGGGAAAACAAAGACATTATCAAAGCTTAGCAAGAAAAGCACAGAAGGCATAAACACAAACCTATTAACTATTATATATAAAAAAGGAAGATGTAATTTCTACCCTTCATCCAGATTCCAGACCAACGTTTCTCAACTGTGATACCTTTAAGGTGTGTGGACTTCAATTCCTACAATTCCCCATGTGCACTTCAACTCCCAGAATTCCCCAGCCAGCAAGGGGAATTCTGGGAGTTGAGGTCCGCACACCTTAAAGGTATCTTAGTTAGAAGCCCTAGTTTCTCTCCCTGCTCTGGTCCACCGACATCCTGAGCCATCTTTACTTTCCTTCCTTTTTCAATCCCGCTCTCTAGGCCTTACACAAAGTTCCTGAGGCCAGAAAGGCACCTCGACCCAAAAAGGCCAAGGAGCCCCGGCCCAAAGTCAAGAAGCTGAAGTACCACCAGTACATGCCTCCCGATCAGAAGGGGGAGCAGGCTCCCTTGCCCATGGATGCCGCCTACGCTCATCTCCTGCAGCAACAGCAGGTTTTTCTGCAGCTCCAGATATTGAATCAGCAGCAGCAGCCCATGCCCACCTCTCCAGCAACCTTCTGCGTTCAGGCTCTCCACGCCGTTCCCGCCAGGTAAGTCTTCGTTTTGCCCTGAGAATTCCACAGGTATGGTTTGCAAGCAGGTTCATCTGCAAGGACGATCCAAAAAGTGGAGAGGAGACATTCCTTTTCTGCCCTCATGCCTGTCCTCCAGAATTTTTTTCCTCCTGAAATTAGGATCTCCCCTTGTTGGCCTTTCAGAAGGCATAGTTATGTGTCGTGAGCGGGTGAGGGGGCCCTTACCTGGCTAAAGGTAGTCCTCAACTTATGCCACAATTGGGACCAGAATTTCTGTTGCTGAGCAAGGTAGTTGTTCACTGAGTCACATCCAATTTTATGACCTTTGTGGCCACAGTTGTTAAGCAAATCACTGCAGAATCCACACAGTCATCAAGCAAATCTGGTTTTCCCAACTGACTTTGCTTGCCGGAAGCCAGCTGGGAAGGTTGAAAATGGTGATCCTATGATCCCAGAACATGGCAACTGTTGTAAATATATGCCAGTTTCCTAGGGGTGGTATTCACTTACCTTTCCTATTGGTTCACAAATGTGAGCGGGCCCTGTCGACACATGCACTCAGCAGTCTGTGCACATGCTTTGGTTAAACAAAGTGCCTAAATGGGATGGCATAGAGGCGGGGGGGGGAGGGGGCCAGGCCTGCAACAGGCGCTAAATGAATGGTTGTAAGTTGAGGAATTTTTTTGGTCTTTAATTTTTAATTTTTCTTTTTATATCATGGTTAACTGGTAAAATGTTTTATGATTGTGTGCTGCCAGAGTAGATGGGCAGCTATACAAAATAAAGAAATAAAGAGGCTGGCCAAATTCCTATGCAATTATTACCTGTACTTCTCTTGACTTTTTTGACCATGCTTACCATCTTGCAGATGGTGCCCTGTTTGCCATGGGTTCACTCTTGATTCATGGCACACAGCTTGCTGTTGGGTGCTGCTAAAGCATGTATATTTCTTTTGCTAAGTTCCCCCAGAGACTCACCACTTATTCTCTACTTCAAGGAATTGCTCTCCAATTAAGATTAAAGTGTGTGTTGCTTTCCAATTAAGCAAGGAACATACCGCTATTTTTATTTCTTTGACTTTTGGCTTTGGGGAAAGATGCCCCAGAAGTGCAAAAAGCAGTGTTAAATTAACTGACCATTTTTATTAAGTACCAGAATTCAGAATTAGTTAGTTACTCAAGAGAAGCATCTGCTGAAATTAGTCATGGTGAATTCACACAAGTCTCAATAATTGCAGTTGGACTTAATTGTGATTAGCATAACCTGAATACCTATCCACCAATTCTAGAAACAACTAGAAAGAACCTCAAGGCCCATCTTACATTCCTTTTTATAATTAACACAACAAAGAAAAATGAAACAGGAAAGTTAGTTAATCAAGATAAGAGTAACCCCCCTCCTTGCACAGTAAATCAACGACAAAGCTTGTTAGAAGTTAGATAACCAGATGCCAGTTGACACAAAGAAACATTTTTCTTATCAGGAGATAGTCTCCAGATATCCTTCTGTAAATTACCTTTTCAATTTTGGAATGTTAAAAGCTATCTAATCAATCCATACAACTAAGGGATAAAAGTTCTCCTACATTCCAGTTCTGCAATGAACCTGAACATAGAAAATAAGTCAAATTAAAATACAAACCTAACATCTATATATGTTAGTACACAAGTTACAAAATCTACCTCATGTGCCCCTCATTGAAGGAATTCAGCTCCCCTCGGAAGGCAGCTGTTTCAACCCCCAGAGATGAGGTAGAGTGCTCTTGAATTTGCAAACTTCCCTGCCAGCTTCCCCATTGATTTTCTGGGGAAGCTGGCAGAGAAGATTGGAAATGGTAATCCCATGATCTCAGGACGCTTGGCAACCAAGCTGTATGTTGCCAAGCATCCAGATTGCAACAGATAGCAAGCATCCAGATTGTGATCACATGACCCCAACGATGGTGCAGCAAGATTTTGTAGTGGCGTCTCGGGAGTGCTTTACAGACCATAAAGCACCATTTCTAATGCTGTTGTAATTCCAAACTGTCGTTATACAAAAGGTTATAAGCCAAGGTCTACCTGTACATGTATTGTAATAAATTTCTGTTCCCATTTGGACACATGTAAGACAATATTTCATTTTGCTGAAATCTTATCCTTCACTCCTTATTCTGGAGCTTTTCAGATGGGAATGCCACATCATCCTTAATGTTAGGAAGTTTCTCCTCTGCCTTGAGAACTGTTGAAGGCTGGCTTAGAGTTGCTTTGGTGAATTGTTTTATTTGTCTTTACAGAACCCTCTTTTATTCCTCCTTCAAACAACCTTGGAAAGAATGGATGGCTCCCTTCCTCCACATTTGTTCTTCTCAATAATCTTGTGAGGGACTTTGGTGGGGAGCCACTGATCGGTTTAAAAGCAGCCTTTCAGTTTCTTTACTAAGTGGAAATTTAAACCTACGGCTTCCAGTTTATGCTAACCCTAATAATAATAATAATAATATTCAATTAAATTTGTATGCTGCCCAATTTTGAACATATTTAGACATTTGCTAGGTGAACAAATATCATTTTGTTCTTATAGTCTGAGGTAAAATTGTCTAGAGGCAATAGAACCCTTGCTTATTTTCTTTCTCTGCTTCTCTCTCTCTCTCTTTAACCCAGCAATGGTCCAGAGCAACTTTTGAATTTCCCTGGGACTCCGGCTCCCACAAGTGGGCCTCCAACACTCCCTCTTCCTTCTCCGGCCACCCCAATCTCACCTTTGCCACCAAAACCGGAACTCTTGCCTGCCAACTTAGAAGAGCTCACGGTAGGTTTGGGTGTTTATCAACGCAAATCTCCTAACTTGGTGTTAAGCAAATTACAGGCAAAGTATTGATAAAAGGCTCAGGAGCTATCGACATGGAAGAACCCTCACCCCATTCACAAATAGAATAGAGAATAGAATAACTTTATTGTCACTTTGAATATACGCTAATCGGAATACATTAAAATGAAATTTCGTTACATACAGTGCTCAAAGGGTTACCATCTCCGATATACACTACATAAACATGACAAAATAAATAAATAAATACAAAATTTTGCATATGCCCACATATATTATATGACAAATACACAAGGGAAATGCTGTAAGTGGGCAGATGTGAGAGCCAGTTCCATCTGGTGGCCTAAAGTTCCTGGTCTAAAAAACGTAGTTCTAGTCCCATCTAGCCATGAAAGTCAGTTTGGGTGGCTTGCGGCCAATCACTAGGAGTCTGTGAGTTCTGGTCCCTCCTTAGGTATGAAAATCGATTGGGTGACTTTGGACCAATCAACAGGAGACTATGAGTTTCAGTCCCACCTTAGCATGAAAGCCAGTTGGGTGACTTTGAACCAGTCACTTTCAGCCCAACCTACCTCACAGGGTGGTGGTTGTGAGGGAAAAATAGGAGGAGAAGATGTATTAGATATGTTTTCTGCCTCGAGTTATTTATAACAATAATAAAGGTGGGATCAAAATATAATAACTAAATATGTCCTATGGGGAGAAGAAAAATGGGACGCGGTGGCTCAGTGGCTAAGACGCTGAGCTTGTCGATCAGAAGTTGGCAGTTTAGCGGTTCAAATCCCTAATGCCACATAACGGAGTGAGCTCCCGTTACTTGTCCCAGCTTTTGCCAACCTAGCAGTTCGAAAGCATGCAAAAATGCAAGTAGAAACATAGGGACCACCTTTGGTGGGAAGGTAACAGCGTTCCGTGCGCCTTTGGTGTTTAGTCATGCTGGCCACATGACCATGGAGATGTCTTCAGACAGCGCTGGCTCTTTGGCTTTGAAACGGAGATGAGCGCTGTCCCGTAGAGTCAGGAACGACTAGCACATATATGCATGAGGAACCTTTAGCTTTACCGTTTATGAGGAGAAGAGGTAATAGGGAACTAATAAGTAAATCAATACAACCAATAGAATTTGCTTAGTCATGTTTAAGTTGACGTTGTACAGTCAGTCTGTCTTTTCTCTGCATCGAGGATATGACGGTTATCATATCATTTCCTGCCTGATTTCTGAGAAAAAGCAAGCCAGGGAGTGAATTTGACCTTCTCAGGACCGTCTGGGGAAGGAAAGAGAATCCATGACAGGTCTCCAACCTTAGCAACTTTAAGCAAAGCTGGCTGGGGAATTTTGGGAGTTGAAGTCCGCCAGGCTTAAAGTTGCCAAGGTTGGGGACCCCTCATCCATGACAAGACCTGTGGCTTCAGTATTTCCCCTCTTTTTCTTCCCAGGGAAAAAAAAGACACAATTGGGAAGAGATTGGGAAATATACCAAAATGGGTATTCCAGCTCCGTTTGCCGTGAGAGAGAACCCAAGCCCCAGTTCTCTGTGAAAGATCAGGATCCACATTTGTGGTGTGTTACTGTGTATCAGTTGTGCATGCATGTGCTTACTGGAGACCACAGCTAGTTTGCAGGCAGCAATGTGGAAGTGCTGGTGGCCTGTCCGGCAATCTCCAACATATCTCAGGTCATCAACGGCTCGAGATACTTTGATGGTTGCCTTGGTTACCATGGAAACCCAGAAGCAGAATACAGGCCGTGTAACAATCACAATTGGGATCAGAATATCTGTCCTAAATTGTACGTTGAGTCGAGCCTGATTTTATAACCATTTTTACAACAGCCGTTAAGTGAATCACCACAATTATTAAACAAATCCACAGTTGTTAAGTTGTGAAATATTTGAACCCGGCAATCTTCCAAATGAGCATTTGATTCTGGGAACTGACAGAAAAAAATTGCAAATTGTGATTGCGTGACTGCAGAACACTGCCGCCAGTCGTAAATTCAAGCTGGTTGCCAGGCACTCGAGTTGCAATCATGTGACTGTGAGAGTGGTGGGTGCAAAAGACATAAGTGCGAGGACCAGCCTTTTTTTTTTCAGCGCTGTCGTAACTTCAAATGCTCAGTAAATGAATGGTTGTAAGTCGAGGACTACTAACCCAGCCACAGAATGCTGCTGAGCAACGAGGAGGCTGGTACCCCAGCAATCATCCCAACTCTTCCCTTCAGCCAGAGCACGTCACACCTGGTTATCTGCTAAGAGAAGCCTCTGAAAGGCTCTAACAATTCATGAATGACAACATCCATCACTCCTCCCCTCCCCTGGGATGCACAACCTCCTCCCAAGATAAGTTTGTGAACAATGGAGGCTTTGTGACATGCCGACCTGCTATTCTATAACAACAGCTGAAATCCAGGACTGTTGAGAATCTGACAGCCAGACACTGAAGGTGGAAACCAAGAATGCGACAGCAGGAGCACTTTCAAACATGGGGCATGGTGTCCCTGAGTGCAGTTTGCCTGCAGATTTCTATCACACTTCCCTCTGCCTGTCCCCGTCAAAATGGCCCCGCCTGATCACTTTTGCTCTGCTTGCTTTGTTAGAGGCCCCTTAATTGTAGAATTGTGGAGTTGGGAAGAGCCACAGGAGTCCTGTATTCCAAACTTCAACCATGTGGAGGGAAATCAGTTAAACTAGGGTGTCAAACTCAAGGCCAGATCCGGTCCATGGGGTGCTTAGATCTGGTCTGCAGGCCCACCATGGAAACAGCCCCCAGTGCCTTTGCCAGTGAAAATGGAGCTCTCTTTTCGGCTATAATGGCCTCCTGGAACCCTCTGCCAGTGAAAATGGGACTCAGGGAGGCCACACACGGCCAGCCGATGCTCTGTTTTTGTCGCGGCGGCCTTATGGAGCCCTCTGCCAGCGAAAATAAAGCCTAGGGAGGCCACTCCATTTTCGCTGGCAACTCCAGGAAGCTGTCGTGGCTGAAAACGGAGTTTCGATGAGTGATGTCAAGCTGACCGCATTCCACCCCCACCCTCCGCCGAGGTCAAAGACAATTCCCTGATGTGGCCTTCAATCCAGGATATTTTTTTCACTGCTCGTGGAAATAGGGAGCACAATGAATCCACAACTCTACCATCCAGCCCTTCCTTTGGCTTCCCACTCCTCTAATACCTTTTTGTTTCCTGTGCCAGGATGTTTAGTTTTGCTCTGCGGAAGGTTTTTCACTGAAAAGCAGAATAAAAATGCATGAAACAAATCATAAATAGAGGTACAGGTAGTCCTCGACTTACAACGGTTCATTTTGTCACCCTTCAAAGTTACACCGACACCAAAAAATGTGACAAGTGTTTTTCACAGTTACGACCTTTGCAGCATCCCCACAATCATGTGATGAAAATCCAGACATTTAAGCCACTGGTTCAACTTCATCACTATTGCTTTGTATCCCCAGGTCATCCCAAGGTCACTTTTGGGACCTTCTGACTGTAAATGGACAAGCCAGATTCATTTAACAACTAGGTTACTGACTTATTGACTGCAGTGATCCCTTTAACAACTGTGGCAAGAAAGATCGTAAAATGGGGCAAAACTCACTTATCAAATGTTTTTTTTTCACTTTGTGGCCATAATTTGGGGCTCAATTATGGTCGTAAGTCGAGGGTGACCTTTCTGTAATTGGGCTCAGAATTATGAAAGTCATACTAGTTATTAAGTGGACCTTACCACGCCCAATTTTAAAATGTTTATCATGTTCATTAACTGACTGCCAGAGTTGTTAAGTGAACCCATTTCCCCAATAGGCATTTTTTGCCAGAAACCGGAAATAAACATTGATTTCCAGCAAAAAAAATGCTATAAAGACACTGCAAGCAACCATAACAGTGGTGGGTTTCAAATTTTTTTAGAACCTCTTCTATAGGTATGGCCTGCTTTGTGGGAGTGGCTTGCCGGCCATGTGATTGGGTGGGAGTGGCTTGCCAGCCATGTGACCGGGTGGGAGTGGTTTGGCAGTCATGTGACTGTGTGGGCATGGCGAACTTGTAAAATGTGGTGAAACTCACTTAACAACGCTCTTGCTTAGCAACCAAAGTGTTGGCTCAGAAACTCTGACATTTGAAGCACGCAAGTCTTAAAGCTGTCAAGTTACAAGACCCTTGCACTCCAAACCCTTTAGGAAAAAAAAAACCCAGGGGTGTTCAAACTTGACAGCTTTAAGACTTTAAGGTTTAGATAAGACTCTTAGAGGCGGGCGGAGTGATTGGTGAGCCAGCCAATCAGTGAGCGGTGGGTGGGGCAAGCGTGGTGTGAACGGGTGGGGGGAGGGAGCTGGAACCGGTTCTAAACGGCACAGTAGATTTGTGGAGCCTCTTCTGTAGAAGAGGTTAGAACTGGCAGGAACCCACCCCTGAACCATAAGTGCGGGATGGTTTCCGAGCTCCCCAAAAGAGAATGCAAGGGGGTGCAGCCATTGGAACTAGGTCATGACTATCTTTGGGGGGGGAGGGGTCCTCTGTAATTTTAACAGTTGCTAAGCAACCAGTCATAAGGACCACCTTTAACCTGTTCTCTGTGCATTTGATTAATATAGTCCTCAACTTAAGACCACAATTTGAGCCCAACATTTCAGTTGCTAAGCAAGACAGCTGTTAAGTGAGACATGCCACATTTTGTGACCTTTTTGCCATTGTGGATAAATAAATCACTGCAGTTGTTAAGTGAATCATGTGGTCATTAAGCAAAGCTGGTTTCCCTCATTAACTTTGACAGAAGCCTGCTTGGAAGGTTACTTATGGTGATCATATGATCCCAGGAGACTACAACTATCATAAATTACATGCCAGTTGCCAGCTACCTGAGTTTTGATCATGTGCAACGGTTATAAGTGTGACCACCTGTCATAAGTCACCTTTTCAGTGCTGTCATAACTTCAAATTGTCACTAAGTGAATGGTGAGTCGAGGAATAGCTGCAATCTACCAGCTCTTCCATTATTTGTGCCCATGATTTTGCTTCTCAGGTTTCTGAACTCCGCCAGCAGCTCCGTAAACGGGGCCTCCCTGTTTCGGGCACCAAGCCAGCCCTGCTGGAACGTCTCAAGCCTTACCAGGTGGCACGGGTGAAGCCCCCACCTGCGCCACTCCCCAGTGCCCGCTTAGCACCTCCTGAGTTGGAAGAAGAACCGCAGGCCCTGCAGGAGAAGCAGCGGGTGGTGGAGAATCTGGCGCTGAAGCTCCATCGAGAGCTGAAGCATCACGACAGCGACCCACGAGAGGAACTGGAGGTGCACAAGCAGATCAAGAATCGCCGGAAGGGAGCACTGCAGTCACCTGGCCGGCAGGAGGCTCCACCCCCTCCTTACATCCCCAAGAGAGAGTGCGCCAAGGAGGGAGGAGGCACCGAAGACAGGTTCATGGTAAGCAAGCCATCTTTCCTTGACTAGACTGAAAAGGAACCACGTGATAGGACAATGATGATGAACCTTTTAGACACAAAGTGCCCAAACTGTGCATGTGTGCATGCCCAAATTGAAAGGTGTGTGAGAATGTGCGCATGCGCAGGCATGCTTGTGCGGACATGCACACATGCATGGACATTGGCGCATGCACAGCAGAGCCCCAAAGACCAGCTGGCCGGCAGGAGGCGGGGAATCCCAACACCAGCAAGAGGTAAGATCTTTTGTGAGCTTTTGTTTCGTTTGCAGGTAAACAGAAGCTCATGAAAGAAACGTCATGGAGATCTGACCTGGGGCGCTGGCACATGTGCCAGCAGAGAAGGCTCTGCATGCCACATTTGGCACGCATGCTGTAGGTTCGCCCTCACAGTAATAGGGCTTTGCTTGTAAAAGGGATAGCAATCTAATGGATCGAAGAAAATCTTGGAAAACAATTCTGATAGAATGAAGGGTTGTAAGAGTCGACGAATATCAGCGGGAGTCTGCAGATCAGCAGCCTGCTTCTAATGAGGGTCCACCAGAAGCTTCCTGAGATCCCAAAATCAGAGTATGACATTAACCCTTCCCAACCCTGCACACAATACTCAATATGAAAATTTCATGTAGTTATGGGGAGCAAAGATCATCAATCTATCTAATCCTCTTCAAAACCAACCAGAAGCCTATCTTGCAGCAAAGACTTTCCAAGCGTTTTAAAATCCATTCGTTTATTTAGTCTGCTCGCTTATTCATGCCTGGATACATCAAAGAGAGGAACCCAGAGGCATCACAAAATCCAGATTATTTGGTTTTTAAGGGTTATCCTTTCTTTTCATTAGGTAAACTGCCCAAGTTTATTTGGGAGCCTGACAGACCTTCTAGCAATACAGTAGCACTTAGACTTATATACTGCTTCATGATGCATTACAGCCCTCTCTAAGCGGTTTGCAGAGTCAGCATATTGCCCCCAACAATCCTCATCATAATTCCCATGGAAGGATGAGTCAACCTTGAGCCGGTCAGGATCAAACTCTTAGCAGTGGAATGCAGAGTTAGCCTGCAATACTGCATTCTAACCACTGTGCCACCAAAGCTTCTACATTTAATACAATCAATAAATAATAAGATGACAGTAACTGAACCCTCGACCCTTTTTGATATGTGCATGTCAAAAGGGACTGGGGACCGGGAACCATGCAGTCTTGACTTGTTTGATTCCTCCATGATCCCCCCCCCCACCCAATCCCGGAAGTACTCATCTTCCCTCTGAGCTGAGAAATGACAGATGCTTTTTGATTTCCTGTATGAAAATCCTTTGACTGACTAATCTTTCACTCTAAATCCAGGAAATGCAGCCTTCTGTAACACCTTTCCTTGGTTTGGTGCCCCCCCCCCAAAAAAAAATATTTTGGCTGCTGGCCAGCACACCCCAGGAATTAAAGTGTTGATTAAACATTTCTGGGGGAACTCTTGTGTTTGTTATTTCATAAGAAACGTAAGAAAATTAAATAACGTAAGCAATGTAACACAAAATATGTTGTATGTCTAAGTCAGCAGACTAGGTGAATTTCAGTTTGCAGATGTTGCCATTTCTGTCCTCTCAAATAAAACTATTTTCTCAAAGTAAATTTTACTTCCAAGTAGCTCCATAGATTCCAAGAGGCTCCTAACTGGGGGAAGCTATTCCATTTTCACTTATTACTAAATAAATTATCCTTAACAGAATCAAGTTGTGGAAATCTCGTAGATATTGATAAGAAGCTATGCTAGTGCCTTGTGTGCTGGGACATCAGTGTGCAAATGATGCAGATCACATAAGTCACAACACTTGTGTGTGATGACATCATGATGGGTCTGTCATTACTTTCCCCATCCCCCAAAGATACCCATGTGATTTCCCCCACTGTACCTGATCTCCAAGTAGATGAAATTACACCTTGGGCTATTTCTTACTTCCAAGCAAGGGTTGGAACAAAGGTAGATAATTAGTCCCTAATTATATTAATTAATTATCTTAATTAATTTAAGATAGTTAAGTCCCTTAATTATTTTAGCGATCTTCTAGCTATATAGATAGTTCTTGAGTTATGGCCATAATAGAACCTGCCCATTATGATCATAAGTTGTGACGCTCATAACTTTGGTCATCCACGTGACCAACCTGATTTTGCAACCTTTTGTGGTGTTGTTGTTAAGTGACTATGGCAGTCATTAACCAAACCAACGGTTTTTTTTATAACGGGTCATTTTTGCTCAAAATCAGAAGTAAATGCCAGTTTTCAGAAAACCATCATAAAATGCAGTCGGGATGGCGGTATGCTGAAAACAACCATACACGAGGGCCACTTGCCGTGTGCCCAAAGTGTGGTCAGTGCAGTTGCAGTTTCAATTAGACATCATTTCATTTAAGGACCAAGCTGTTGAAACCCATTGTGGTCGCTAATGTACTTACATAGGGAAGCTCCCATTCCACTCAGCGACAATTTTGACAGGAGAGGCCATTCATCATGACTTTTGTCTATACTGAGTAGTCCTTTAATGCCCTTCTCTTAGTTCAAAGTCCCCTTCCCCTTCATCCAATGAAAGGAGACAGTGCCAGATCAATCAATCATAGAATTAACATTTGTGTATTCATATCAGTAAAAGTATGTGTGAGAGGTACTTCCTGGTCCCCACATTGTGTGAGAAGTCAATTCATGGACACGGAGAAACTAGCAATGTGGCTAGTGAGAGCAAAAGGTTAACTTTTTAGTTCTCTAAGGCAAGGAGATTAATTTCTTCGTTAGCAGGAAAGGGAAAGGGTATGTGCTAGTCGTTCCAGATTCTAGGGGGCGATGCTCATCTCTGTTTCAAAGCCGAAGGGCCAGCCCTTTCTGAAGATGTCTCCGTGGTCATGTGGCCGACATGACTCATGCGAAGGGCACGGAAAGCTGTTCCTTTCCCACCAAAGGTGGTTCCTATTTTTCTACTTGCATTTTTACGTGCTTTCGAACTGCTAGGTTGGCAAAAGCTGGGGCAAGTAACGGCAGCTCACTCCGTTATGTGGCCCTAGGGATTCGAATTGTCGAACTGCCGACCTTTCTGATCAACAAGCTCAGCGTCTTAGCCACTGAGCCACTGCTTCCCTAGCAGGAAAGAGGTCAGGGCAATTAACCGGATAGGTTGAGAACAGCTACATGGTTAGAGAGTTAGAAAGGTTAGAAAAGGGACACGCTAAGTCATTACCGAGGCTTTGCAGTACAGCAGGAAAAACACTGAAGACCTGAAAACAAATCTATAACTACTATACATCAAATAAACAGCTGTAAGTTCTACCAACTACCAGTGTTAATCAACCTGGGTAACTTTAAAGTATGGACAATTTTGTAGGAGATCAGTTGGGCCATTCTCTGACTCACCCCAGGTGTAGTTTGGCCTTTTCAGGATTAAAATGCAGGAGGAGCATCTTCACTTTGCTTTAATATCCAGTCATATTAATATTTATGACAGCAGTTAAACTGCCCCACAGGTGTATCTGCCAATAAATCCCCAAGGCACCTGGGCTCCCAGTTTCAGTGACACAATGTCATCTTCCCAGAGACCCAAGATGACATCCTTAGTTCCACTCTTGTAGTCAGCATAGACAAGAAAGCTCTAGGTTCCAGTTATTCAGCATTGAGGTCCCCAAAAACCCTTGTTCAATGTTAAGATGACCTCATTCAAGAGTGGTCTCCACCCCTTTAAGGACAGGTCCCAAGAGGAGTCAGATCTGCTATTTGAGAGATCCATACCCATCAATAAAAGAGACTGGAAAATCTCTTTAGGTCATCTATTAAATGGGATTCTGCTCCCGTATCTATTATCTAATGATTCTCAACCTTTTCTTCACCACTAAATACCTTTTGTGGCCACGGACCTCCAAGACTTAACTGAATTTTTAAATCATTTATTCAGGCCTTCACGCACACCCTGTAATGACATTGGAGCTCCCAAGGTTCGCAGATCACAGCCGGGGAACTACTGTATTAGTCTATTCTTAGGGTGATGGTGGCTTACATTTGGTGGTTACCACGGTGGGACCCAACTTTGTAGGGTCTTCTGACTTCTGGAAATGGTTGCTTGTTGGTCTCCTCTTTGGATGCCAGGACGAATGAGATCAATCTATATCTGCCTTCTTCCGATTGCTCGGGGTTGCTACAGGTTCGCCTGGGTTAGGAAGAACCGGTAGCTAACGTTATGGCCAGTTCGGAGAACCTCCAAATCCCACCCCTGGCTGGCCCTGCCTACCCCTCCCACCCCTCCACCGGAGTTTCCACACATCCATTTTGGATGTGAAGTAAACACACAGAGGCTCGGAGTGGGGGGAAGTTCCGGGCCTCTCAGAAGTTCCATTTCTGGCCTCCGGAGGGCCTTGGAACCCTTGGGGAGGCAGTTTCGACCTTCCAGACTCTCGAGCAAAGCCTCCCAAGCCTGGGGAATGTGAAAACGGCCCCCTCACCATGGTGCAGGAGGCGGACTAGGCCACAGCTTCCCAGCAACCGGGCAGAGAACCCGTTGCTGAAATTTTTGAAGCCCACCCCTGTTTTGTATCCCTTTGGACCTGTGTTTGGCTCACTAACCTGTCATACATCTTTTCACTCCTCCTCTATCTGACTTGGATGGTTAAATATGATCCCCAAATCTCAAATCTATAGCACCATTGTGGAATAGAAAAGCTAGAAAGAGTTAAAATGCCAGATTGTTTTCAGAGCTTCACAAGACAGAGAGGAAAAATGCAATTTCCTTGAGGAAAAGTGGCAAGGAGAGGTTAACTTGATCGTTTAAAAGTTCACATGCTGGTGAGCCTTTCAGAATAATTTTCTGACACCACCCAACTCTCCAAAGAGACCCTGGCAGCTAACATAAAATGAAAGCAATGAAAAGCAATAATTAATAATAACACAGATAAGGTAGAACATATTTCCTGGGCCATCAAATCCACCATGCTCCAGCTAGATGAGAGAGATTTAACAGCCCAACCCAAATGCCCAAAGGAAAAATTGGCGAACAGAATCAAGACTAATTGAATTTCAGGAGAGAGATCAATCCAAAGGGTGGGGGCTGCCAGAGATAAGGTATACCTCCTTCCTGTTGTTAGTTGCGAAGTCGTGTTCAACCCATCGCAACCCCATGGACAATGTTCCTCCAGGGCTTCCTGTCCTCTACCATCCTCTGGTGTCCATTTAAGCTCACGCCTACTGCTTCAGTGACTCCATCCAGCCACCTCATTCTTTGTCATCCCCTTCTTCTTTTGCCCTCAATCTTTTCCGCATTAGGCTCTTCTCCAGTGACTCCTTCCTTCTCAATAGGTGGCCAAAGTATTTGAGTTTCATCTTCAGGATCTGCCCTTCTAAAGAGCAGTCAGGGTTGATCACCTCTAAGACTGACCGATCGGATCGCCTTGCAGTCCAAGGGACTCGCAGGAGTCTTCTCCAGCACCATAGTTCAAAGGCCTCAATTCTTCGGCGCTCAATCTTTCTTATGGTCCAGCTTTCACAGTCATACATTGCAAGTGAAAAAACCATAGCCATGGTTTTTCTTTGCCATGAAAACCCCATGGACAGTACGAAAAGGTATACCTCCTAGGACCCATCAAATATTACTGTCACCAGGAAGGCACCTAAAGCTTATGCAGTCTGGGAGAGCATGAGATGGGTCATCATAACCAGAGATAACCTAGTGCTACCATAAATAGTCTGCTCTTCTGCCATTCAAAGCTTTACAATCAGCACCTTGGATTGCATCTGGAAGCCCATTAGAAACTTGTGAACCAGAAATGTTACATGGAAGGATTGTGACACATCCATAACTACTACAAGCTGCTGTTTGTTAAACCAATTGAAGGTCCTCAGGGGCAAAAGTGAGTTGCAGAAGTCCAACAAAGAGTTGACTAATGCATGAGTGACATGAGCAGGATCTCTCAATGCAAGAATGGCAGCAGATTTAGCACAAACAGGTAGTCTGCAACACAGCAGGCAGAGGTGGGTTCCTAGTGGTTCAGCCGAACCAGTAGTAACTTGGCGGCCTGGGTCGCTGGAACTGGCAGCAATCCAAACCTGCCACACCCCTGAATGGTTCTCTCCGCGGAGCCATAGGCACCACCATCTTGGTTTTGCCTTCTGCGCATACTCAGAGCAATTTTTTAAAAATATATTTTTTAAATTTTCAAAACAAACACAACACAAAATATCCTCCTTTACATACTGTAGAAAATGTATCAGTTGGTTACAAAAAACCTTTGTTCATCTCTTCCACAGTCATCAACCATAATTCATATTAACTCAAGTATTTTAACTCAGATATTTAAACATATTACCATCATCATACCCCCATTTTCATTTGACTACAATTGTTTAAACGCCCTTCATCATAAAATATATCAAGATTTAAAACATAACCACATACTGGCATTTCATTTGCTATTTCTAAGATCCTCCAATAACACTGAATCCTTATTCTAGCTAAACATCCATAATATTTAGTAACAAAAATTTCTAATCCTCCTTTCCAAATCACTGTTTACAATTTACATCCAGTTTCCTTATGTTGTACCAATACATATATATACATTGTTATCATTATCCCTCCTTTATTTGACTGTATCCTGTATCATAACATTTCCCCCCCTAATAATCAAAACTTAACTAAATTTAACTTAGTTCTTTTTTATTAGCCTGTATATATGACCCAAAAGATTTCTAATCTTCCTTTCATGGGTACCATTCAGATATTCATATCCAATTATTACTTATCATAACAATACATATGTATGTATTATTATCATTATCAATTATTTATTAGACTATATCTATTGTCACTAAATTTCACTAAGTTTAATTAGTTTTAAATTATACACTTCCATCTATCAACCTATATCTTTCCAATAGCAAAACAGTCTCATGTCTTCTGCCATTTGTGGTATCAGTCCTCTAATCATCTCCTTAATCAAATTTGTATGGACTCTTCTTAGCAACTCATTGCTTATTAAGTCTCTCATGTAATTTCGATGCCCTTCTTCTCTTTCCTTAATCAGCTTAATTGCCAGTGGTGTTATCAATGATGTTGCTAATAAATTTTTTTTCTTTAAATCCATAAATTCTTTTGTTTTTTCTTCTTCTGTATCTTGCCATCTGGGGTAGAGATCCCCTCCATTTAATTCCTCTTTCAGTGTTTCACTCTTTCCATTTCCAGACACAGACCAATCACCATGGATATCAGCAGATTTAATTTCTTTATGGTCATTTTCCTCTTCGGTTTTTAAGACTCTAACCTCCACTTTTTCCACTTGATAAACATCTCCAACTTCTTCATCATATTTTACTGTTAGATGCTCTAGGTTTTCCAACTACTTCTCCGTTCTCTCAAATGTATTTGATAATTTCTGAATTTCTAACAATATCTTTTGCAGGCTTAAAATTTCTTTCTGCTGTTGAAATTGTGCCATTATTTCCAACTGACAAACTGCTACTCTGGCTTGGAAGGTTTTTACATGATTAAGCATAAATTCACAATGTCTTATTTTCATTTTTCTCTGGTTAAAGATATACTTCAAAGGAACATCTGTATGCTTTTCTTCTTATTACTCTCTATAAACAAACAGTGAGACCTTGACGTGCCAAGCCAGAATAATTAGTGAAGAAAGTAAGAGTGTTTTGTTTCCAATACACAAACCTCCAGCCTCCGAGTAGCAGTGTCTTTCCCTCTGTTGTTATAATTTTCTCTGTTTCCTTTTGTATCTTTTTTATATTCCAAGTTAAAAAAAAATCTTGAATGAGTTAGCGAAGAAAGGGGAAAAACACCCGCAGTAGTGAAAAAGGAGAATTTTAGTCCATAGGTTACAAAGAATAATAATAAAAGAAAAAAATAGAAGAAGAAAACTTAATCCATTTGTTTTAAAAGGCTTGCATAAATTCCATCCATGAACATAGCATTTAAAAAGATAACTCACTGTCCAAAACCATTCAAAGCTTAATTTCGCCACTTATTTCTTCTGTTCTCAAATTTAAATTAACTTTAAGTTTTTTATAGGCAGTCTCTTTTAAAACAGCAAAAATTCCTCACCAGCTGGAAACACTTTCTCTTTCCATATCCTTCCGTTTTGGAGCCGCCCCAACTTAATCAGTCTAATGGCTGGATTTTTTGTCGCCGGCTTGAAGAACTTCTCTTGGATTCATCAGGGACTTTGCGATGTCCCTGAGATCAGTAAGACGTATTCTTCCTGTTCACCGTCTCTGTGGGACGGTTTAGGTCCGATTGGACCACCCAGCGGCAAAGGTATCTGCTACGGTCTCAGAGCATCGAGACCGCATATCCGTATCATCGCAACGTTGGCGCCTACTTCACGCAGAGCAATTTTTGTTATATTGTGCATGCACACGGAGCGCGTCCTTGAGCAAACTGGCAGTAGCGGCAGCCAAAGCCCACCCCTGACAACAGGGATGTTGGTATAGTACCAACCATCTGATCCCAGGTGCCCAACTTCACAAAAAGGTCTCATACCCAGCTATCTATAGGGCAGTGCATCTGAAATCCAAGCCTTTTGTATTTACAGTGGTCATTTCTGTCCCTGCCTTGAAGCCATGGCACAACTGAAACCCAAGTGGGTACATTTGCATAAAGGGAACTGCCTTGCCTAGCCAGGTTTCTGTTACACGTGTCCGGTTGATCCTCTCATCCGTTATTGACTCATGCGTAAGATTGGCTTTATTACAGAAGGACTTAGTATTGACTAAGTAACAATAGCTGATGTCCAGGCCTTCCAAGACTCCATGGTCAGAGATAGGAACAGCACAGCCAACTGGAATGCAGGATTTGTAGAAAACTGCAAAACCAGGGTATTTGAGAATGGCCTGTCCACTGCCATATCTCCCCCTGCCTATCCCCACCTCGGTATTTTCACCTGCCCCTCATCCCCACAATCCTCCACCCTCCCTGATCTCTGTCATCTCTGTTTCCAGCCCAAGACCCCCATCCATACATAGAACTCTAGGACCCTCCTGCTTGGCCACTCACTCAATGTCAGGCATTTCTGTCTAGCACTTATCAGAGTCCTTACGAAACAATTAGCTTGAAACCAGGGTTTGTTTGTTTTTTATGGGTAATATTAAGCCAGTAGGGCATTTTGCCAGAAGAAATCAAATAGAAATCTTAACATTTCTTCCACTTTCTTACTAGGTTTTATGCCCCACCTCATGCGAGCCAATCCATTCTGATATGGAGCTGCCCCTTGAGATTACAGCCAGCCCTCCTGATCCAGCCCCAGCCACTCGCTCCCTTGAGGAAGAACTCCAAGAGGCCATTCAAAAGGCTCAGGTACTATTGGGGGGGGGGGGGGGGGGCATCTCTTTCAGTCTTTCTTGCAGATGATCTGATTTTGCTTTGCACACAGGTTGTCCTAGAGAAAATGGCTACTTTTGTTTGCCAAAGTTCTCCAGGCTCTTCTGTTTGTTTGTTTGTTTGTTTGTTTGTTTGTTTGTTTGTCAAACATGTACAAGAGAGCAAGTATAAATATAAACATGGACATGAACAAAGAAAATGGGTATGAATAAATGGGGACAGCAGGACAGGGACGGAAGGCACCCTGGTGCGCTTATGCACACCCCCTTTACAGACCTCTTAGTGAGGTCCATGGTAGACAGTTAAAGTTGAAGCTGTGAGGGTTTGTGACTGTAACAACGGAGTAAGGTAGAGCATTCCAGGCGTTGATCACTCTGCTGCTGAAGTTGTATTTTCTGCAATCAAGTTTGGAGCGGTTTATGAGTTTGTATCGATGGTTTGCCTTTGTATTATTGTGGTTGAAGCTGAAGAAGTCGTTGACATGTAGGATGTTGTAGCAGACAATTTTGTGTACTATGGTTAGGTTAATTCCTTGTTCCAGTTTAAATAATAGCAATATGGAACAATGGTATGGACAGTTATGGAAGGATGAATCCTTCTGAAGTCCTCCAACTCTTTTCAGAGTTCCTCCATTTCCATAGAGAGAAGGAACAGTCTTCTCCTGCTGTGCTTAAGGGTAAAGCTTGCATTGGCTTTTCCCAAAGGTGCTTTTTCAAGAGGCAACTGGACTTTCTGGGTTTTTCTTTGAAGACGTTTTGCTTCTCATCCAAGAAGCTTCTTCAGCTCTGAAGAATTGTCAGAGCTGAAGAAGCTTCTTGGATGAGAAGCGAAACGTTGCCTCTTGAAAAAAGCACCTTTGGGACAACCATGACCTGCATGACTGAGAATCTCCATAGACATTTGCTTGGTTTGAGCATTGGTTTGGAAGCTCGGCAATTATAGTTGTAGCAGAACATGTTCTGGCTTTGTTTTTGAGACATCTTCTCTTTTCTCCCCTTTCTATAGCTGGTGCCAAGCCAATCCATTGAAGAGATTTTAGAGGAACCACTGATGTGTACAGGTGAGATGACGGCTCTGTTTTGTTTGCAAACTGCAATCAGGACTAGCTCATAGAGGAATTAATAAGAGAAAAAACTGTCAGGAACAAAGAGGGAGCAATATAAGTTTTGAGAAAACAGGAGTTCTAAGTTTGGGAAAGGGTGGGTTAAAGAGACAGTTGCTCCTCAGATGGCCACAACCACATGATCCAGTGCAAAATCCTGGTATGGAAACATAATCTGTAGCTTTGCTTTTTAGCTTTAGAGCTAGGAAGTTTGGGGTGGGGGTGTGCTACTATGTCAAAATTTGCCCTCTTGTTTTGTGGCTTCTAGCTGACATTCTTCAAGCACCTGCTTTGACCTCAGAGGTTTCTGATCAAGTTTCCTTGTCCCCATTGGTCCACCAAGAAGTATCACCACCGAAGAAAACCTGCTCCAGCAATGAGCCACCTTTGGTGCCCTCTGCCATCTTTGATTTTCCGGGACCCTACGATTTCCTTTCGACAGCCTCCTCTTCATCTGCATCACTGGATTCGCTGTCCTCTGTTTTCTCCCCTGACTCTCTGGAGATGCCACCATCTCCTCCAGATGTCTGGCAAGGAAGTGGGACCCGTGCCGGATTTGACCCTGTTGATTGGCTAGAAGCCTTGACCTCGGGTTCAGCATCAGGTCTTGGCTCCACCAGTCCGGTTGGTAGCAGCATCTTCTGTACAGACCTTTTTGATTCTTCTGACTTGGGTGTCAACCACATGATAGACTTAATGGTGGAGCAGTGGTAGTAAGGGCACAAACAGCAGTCTGGTCCCCAATGCTTGATGGAAAAGGGGAAGCATCTTATTTTTATCCTTAAAAGGTCATCGTGGCACTAGAATCCAGCTAGATTGGGCAGTAATACTAACATCAATCATCATCGTGCATGGTCTTCTTTCTGTTAATGACATGTCCAATTGCTCCCTTGGAAGAATGAAGCCATTGTTGTCTGGATGGCATCGGTCTACACTCATCTTGTATGGCCAGACATGCCAGAAATCCTAGCATTCACTTTGGACAGATAAAACCAATGTTTGGAAGATCAATCACCATTCAGCCACTTCAAATCCATGACATTATGGCTTCAACTTACTGTGAAGTAAAAAAAAAAAGTATTGGTTTTCTGTAATGTCAACTTCTAACATCACAACATAATGAAACATGTTTTAGAAACTGGTTTCATGAAACAGTTGATACTCAGGTTCTTAACAACTTTCTGTGCCACTTTAGGATTTAAAATGTTGTGCACCACTCTTGTTGGTTGTATTTGCTGCATTGAACCTTGATTATTTGCCTGATGCCAACTTTGGAAACCAATAATTCTCGAAATCATGACCTCTCCTAGAGGCCATGTTTTATCAGTTGAAGCATAATGTCATTTCTAGACCTATCTGGACAGTGATGTTGATATAGATGCTATATACCTGAGAATGACATGCACATATTC
The DNA here is from genome assembly GCF_964273705.1 of Natrix helvetica. Classification (NCBI taxonomy): domain Eukaryota; kingdom Metazoa; phylum Chordata; class Lepidosauria; order Squamata; family Natricidae; genus Natrix; species Natrix helvetica. The sequence continues at coordinate 22,659,201 of NC_138554.1, read as the reverse complement.
TAGCTTGCTTGGGCATGCTATCTTATTTTGTTCAGTGCCAACTCTGAAAAACAAATTGGGATTGTTCCATCTTGATGTGGTGGAGAAGCTTTGATTTCCAGGGGCCATCAGAAGAGACTGCACCAGGAGCTGCAGCCTCCCGTTTCTTGAAAATATGGCATGGGGGGTAGGAGAAGAACAGCATCTCTTTTAGGGATGATATCTTATTTTTATAGCTGGTCATAAAAAGATGCCATTGGAACAGGAGGTGCCATCTTCAGTGGATTGTGCCTTTCTAATTCTTATTTTTTGTCATTTTTACTTGGTGTTTTGAAACAAAAGGAACAGATGCATACAGATTCATATTTACACAGGTTCAAAATCATTCTTTGGGCTGGTGGTGGAACAGCACCCTAAGGGTGTTATGTAAGAAGATGTCTACTTTTTAATGGAGATGGATGGCATTGGTGCCTTTTGTCCCAGTAGCCCAAGGTTGCTGGGAGATTTAGGCCAATATGTTTATCCAAACATTAGCAGTTAATTGTGGCAATTGCTCGCCATGCTGTGTGAAAATATAGGGCACATCAAAACAAATGTTTAATCTGGTTGAATTATCTCTGCTAGAATTTCTATAAATTGCAGGTCTGGGAGGACGTACGTGGGCACACTGTCATAAAATTCACATGGAACCCACCAAATTACATTTCTCCAGCTTATTTGTCCGGAATGCTATAAAAGGTAGGCAAATGAAAAGTGACTAAAAACTTTTTTTGTAAAGGTATTCGCTTCGGGTATATTTGTGCCTGTACTATATTCCCAAAAGTTACAGGGTGTCCTCCAGACCTTGTTGGAACTATAACTCCCAGAATTGCCAACTAGCATTCATTTAACTACTTTGGTTGGAGATTATCAACTGTAATCTCAACTATCTGAGGGAGCACAAGAATTGAAATGAGATCTGTAACAACAATTGTTATAGAGATTCTTAGTCATCCAGGTCATGGTGTCCCAAAGTTGCTTTTTCAAGAGGCAGTTGGACTTTTGGGGTTTTCTTTGAAGATGTTTTGCTTCTTATACAAGAAGCTTCTGCAGAAGAGAAGAGCTGAAAAAACTTCTTGAATGAGAAGCAAAATGTCTTCAAACAAAAATAAGAAAGTCCAATTGCCTCTTGAACAAACACCTTTGGGACAACAATTGTTATAATTTACTCTATCACAGTTTTTCAACTTCAGCAATCTTAAGGCCCAACTTCCAGAATTCCCCAGCCAGATTTGAAGTCCACACATCTTAAAGATGATGACACCGAGCAAGGCTATTCTAGAATAGTATTTCCCACCCTTGGCCACTTGAGGATATATGGACTTCAACTCCCAGAAATCTGGGAGTTGGAGTCCACACATCTTAAAGATGGTGACACCGAGCAAGGCTATTCTAGAATAGTATTTCCCAGTCTTGGCCACTTGAAGATATATGGACTTCAACTCCCAGAAATCTGGGAGTTGGAGTCCACACATCTTCAAATGGCCAAGGTTGAGAAAACTTCTCTGATAGTCTTGACCTTTTCTTCTGGTCTTGCAGATTCAACCTTATGGGGTTATATTTTTCAATTTGTAGCAGAAAGGAAGATGAATACCTATTAAATGAGCACCTTGACATTGTGAATTATCTGTGTTTCTTCAGAGCCGTTTTTCAGCAAGAGATCAAAGAAAGGTGCTTTATTTTTGAGACATTAACTAGGTACTATATAAGGCATGAATGCAAAATTACCCAAATTAATTAGAGAAAGCAAGCAGCCCTGGGGGAGGAAGCTAGCAAGAAAATCTGTGTTGCCTATGTTTGTGGCATGTTTGTCATTTGGAAGAATAATCCAGGGAGAAGCGAAACCCATTTCCGAAAGACAAAACTGCTGCATCAGGTTTTCTAGCCTTTCCCACCAATCCTTAGACTCATTCAGCAGAGCTATCAATCCAGTGATAATATCCTTTATTTCATCCACTGCTTATACCCCATTGGGTTCTCCAGCTGGGCTGTGCAGAAATAAAATGATTTATTCATGTCGTTTGATAGTGACAGGGCAAAGCAGCCTCTCTCTCTTGAATAGGCCATATGGGTTGGGACTGCAACTGCCAACTTTGGGCCCAGTGGCTGGCAATTCTGAAAGCTGCAGATCCAGCACATCTGGAAGAACCAGGACGGAGAAGCATGGGACAAACATAGGCCACCTCCCAGCTCATAGCTGTTTGCCCAGCCATCTGCTTGTGACGTTTCCTCCCTTCCCAGTTTTTGATGAGACCCTGATTGAGGTCAGTTTTAGGCTGGGGAAGTGGAGTAAAACTCAGCAGGCAAGAGGGTGGCTCGCTTAAAATGGTGCCAGACCAGTCCAACTTTCCTGTTGGGAAATGAATTCAAAAATCAGGTAGTCTCTTGTGCTTTCAACACAACGCAGAGAGTCAGAATTCAACCCTCCCTCTCCTGTTTCCCGGTTACTTTCTGAATAAACACCATTTCTTGCTGCCGGAGTGATGTGTGGATATTTGTCGGGGTTTTGTTCTTTGTTTTTACTATTTGATGGAGCTTTCTTACTGCAGATCTCACACAAAGAAGTCAAAAAGCTGGCAAAATAGGGGAAGCCCAGGAGGCTGCTGGTCAGGAGGAGAAATTAATGTTTGAGCAAGATCATAAAATCACCCCAAATTATTGCAGCAATAGAAGATCCCTTCAGGTGCTCGTCTTCCAACCATTCATTTAATGACTGTTCAAAATTATAAGGGCATTTTCATACTTATCACTCTCATAGCCCTGGAAGAGCCCCTGGTGGTTAAGGTACAATATTACAGGCAAACTCTGCCCACAGCCTGGAGTTCGCTTTCCATCTTTCCGAAGTTGTTAAAATGAGAAGCCAGATTGTGGGAGCAATATGCAAAAAACTCTTGTGTTGTAAACCGCCCAGAGAGTGTTTTAAAGCACCCTGGGGCAGCCTATAAGCCTAACTCGGATTGCTACAGCATCTCTATAGTCACATGATCAAAATTTAGGCACTTGGCAACCAGCATGTATTTACAACAGTTGCAGCGTTCGAGGATTATGTGATCACCATTTGCGACCTTCCAAGCTTTGTTTCCAACAAGCAAAGTCAATGGGGGAAACTGGGTTCGCTTAATGACCATGTGATTCACTGCAATCAAGTGAGGACAAAAAAGATTGTAAAACTGGGAACAACCAGTGGTGAAATTCAATTTTTTTTTACTACCCGTTCTGTGGGTGTGGCAGGGGAAGGATACTGCAAAATCTCTTTTCCCTCCCCACTCTGGGGCCAGCCAGAAGTGGTATTTGCCGGTTCTACAAACTACTCAAAATTTCCGCTACCGGTTCTCCAGAACTTGTCAGAACCTGCTGAATTTCACCCCTGGGAACAACTACTTACAATCACCTTGCTTAGCAACAAAAATTCTGCTCCCAATTGTCATAAGTCGAGAACTACCTGTATCAAAGGTATGTGCGTGTGTTTAGGAGATGCTGAGTTTCTTCCTCTCTGTACCCTGGGCAATGCAGTAGGCCTGATTGCAAATACAAATGTGTGTGAATTTTGTCCTCGACTTACAACAGTTCATTTAGTGACCATCCAAAGTTACAACAGCACTTTAAAAAATGACATGGCTATTTTTCACATGACCACTACAGCACCCCCATGGTCATATGATTAAAATCCAGATGTTTGGCAACTGACTCATATTTATGACGGTTGCATTGTCCCGGAGTCATGACCATCTTTTCCCATCTTCTGACAAGGAAAGTCAATGGGGGGAAACCAATTTTACTTAACAACCATGTTAGTAATTTAGCAACTGCAGTGATTCACTTAACAGCTGTGGCAAGAAAAGTTGTAAAATGGGGCAAAACTCACTTAACAAACTTTTCACTTAGGAAAGAAATTTTGAGCTCAGTTGTGGTCATTTAAGTTGAGGACTACTTCTAGGTTGCTTTTATTTTTCCGTATAAAATGGGTGTCTGCATAATGTGGTAAAAGATTCAAGATGGCGGCTGCAGAGGCTAAATCAAAGTCTCTCTAGTTTTAAATATGTTTTGTGGACCCCCCTCCAAAGAAGGATCGATTGGGGAAGGATCGATTGGAGCAGCCTGCCAGCTGAATCCCCCCCCCCCCCCGTTTGCTCTTCTCTGGAAAATTATCTTTTTATTTTTATCTTTTTAAGACGTGCCAAATTGTCCTACCAACTGTGCTTTCTCTCTCTCTTTCTCTCTGTAACGTGTGTGGAAGCCATTTCAAAAGATCATTTAAACAGACATTTGGGATTTTTTGTTTTAGTAGGAATGTGTAGATCCATGTCAATCAAACCCACTTTACCATCTATGAGAGTAGGACGATAGGTATTTTATGATTTAAAAAAAAGTTTTTAAGAAATCAAAAATTCTGTAATTGTATTTGTTCATTATTAGCTTTGGGAATGGGAGTACACTTGGAGTGGGAAAGGAGTCAGAAAAATGAGGAGAGCATCCATCACCATAAATCAAAGGCCAACACCTTATTTCACTGTTTCTTAACCTTGGCAGCTTCATGGACTTCATGAACTTCAACTCCAGAATTCCCGAGCCAGCTGACTGGAGAATTATGGGAATTGAAGTCCAAGCATTTTAAAGTTGCCAGGATTGAGCAACACTGCCTTATTTATAAGTGATACATATAAAAGAAAGCAATGTTTCAATTGCACAATTGTACTTTCTTGACACATACATCCAATGGATGCATCTAACCAACAGGAAGAAAAGGACAACCTCAGTAGGGGAAGAAAACTTGAGAAATCTTTGGAAGGGGGGAGGCGAAGTGCTCTGAGATCGCAGTTGACACTTTTGCCACTGGGTGGTCCAAATGGACCTAAAACGTCCTGCAGAGATGGTGAACAGGAAGAATACATCTTGCTGATCTCAGGGACATTGCAAAGTCCCTGATTGATCCAAGAGAAAGTTTTCAAGCCGGTGACAAAAAATCCAGCCAAGGCTGACGAAGTCGGGGCGGCTCCAAAATGGAAGAATATGGAAAGAGAAAGTATTTCCAGCTGGTGAGGAAATTTTCTTGTTTTAAGAGTGACTGCCTATAAAAAACTTAAAATAAATTCAAACTGGAGAACAGAAGAAATAAGTGGCGGAATTAAATCTAGAATGGTTTTTGACAGGGTTATCTTTTATTTTTTTTCAATGCTATCTTCACGGACGGAATATATGTAAGACCTTTAAAATGAACGGACTAAGCTTTCTTCTTCTATTTTCTTTTTTTTTCATTACTCTCCATAACCTATGGTCTAAAACTCTCATCTGTCATTACTGTGGGTGTTTTTCTAACTCATTTAAGAATTGGATTTTCTTTTCAACTTGAAATACAAAAAAGACATTTTTTTAAAAAAAAAACTTGCAAGATTGTAACTAACACTGCTTTGTGTATTGGAAACGAAACACTTTTACTTTTTTTCACGGATTATCTCGGCTGGCACCTCAAGGTTGTTTACAGAGAGTGATAAGAAGACACAGATGTTCCTTTGAGGTATTCCTAACCAGAGAGAGGTGATTAAAAGTTACTAATTAGAATAACAGTGTTTACATAGTTGAAAACAATGGCGCTATCCCAGCAGGAGAAAGAGGCTTTAAGTCTGCAAAAGGTATTTTCAGAAATACAGAAATTATCAAATACATGTGAGAGAATTGAGAAGAAGTTGGATGACTTAGTCCATTTAACAGCAAAATATGACGGGAAGATGAAGATGTTCATCAATTGGAGAAAGTGGCAGTTAAAATTTAAAAAACTGAAGAGGAAAATGAATATAAAGAAACTAAAACTGCTGATTGGTATTTATGGTGATTGGTTCATCTCTGAAAATGGAAAGAGTGGAATATTGAAAGAGGAATTAAATGGAGGGGAAACTTACTCCAGAAGGCAAGATACAGAAGAAGAAAAAATAAAAGAATTTATGGTCCTAAAGAGAGAATTTTTTTAGCAATAGTTTTGATAACACCACTGACAATCAAAGATAAGCTGATTAAGGAACCAGAAGAAGGGCATCGAAATTACAAGAGAGACTGTATAAGCAAAGAGCTGCTAAGAGGAGTCCATACAAAGTTGATTAAAGAGAAGATAAGAGGACTGATACCACAAACAGCAAAATATATGAGATTGTCTCGTTACTGGAAAGATACAGGTTGATAGATGGAAGAGTATAACTTAAAACTAGTTAAACTTAAGTGAAATTTAGTGATAATAGATATAGTTAAATAATTGATAATGATAATAATGTATACTATGTGTAGTGTTGTGATAAGCAATAATGGGATATGAATATTGAATGGTACCCATGAAAGGAAGATTAGAAACCGTCTTGGATTATATATAAAGATTAATAAATAAATAAATAAATAAAAATAACTAAGTTAGATATAGTTAAGTTTTGAATATTAGGGGGAAATGTAATGATATATGATATAGTCAAATAAAGGAGGCATAATGATAACAAGGTATATATAGGCATGGGTACAACATAAGGAAATTGAATGTAAATTGCAAATAATGATTTGGAGAGAAGGATTAGAAAATTTTGTTATTGAATATTATGGATGTTTAGCTAGAATAGGACATAAGGATTCAGTGTTATTGGAGGATTTTAGAAATAGTAAATGAAATGCTAGTATGTGGTTATGTATTAAATTTTGGTATATTTTATGATGAAGGACGTTTAAACAATTATAGTCAAATGTAAATGGAGGTATGATGATCGTAACATATAAATATCTGAGTTAAAACACTTGAATTAATATGAATTATGCTTGATGGCTGTGGAAGAGATGCATGAAAGCCTTTTGTAACCAACTGATACACTTTCTACAATATGCAAAAAAGAAAGATTTTATGTATTGTGTTTGTTTTGAAAATAAATTTAAAAAAAACCTTGAGAAATCTTTGTTCTATACCAGTGATGGCTAACCTTGCGTGCCAAAAGCATGCTCACATGACACCCCCATAATGCAATATACATGCAACACCCCCTGTGCACCCCGCACATGTGCGTGCAATATCCCCCCACTCCCCGACCCCCATACACACATGACCTCCCACCCCAGGCCCCCATTTTGGGCCTAGGAGGCCTCCCTGTAGCCTCCTGGGACCAAAAATGGGCTGCAGGGGGGCGCCACTCCCCCCATGCATCCACATGTGTCTCCTGCATGCACAGCGGACCTCCCTCAAAAATCAACTGTCTGGAGAGAGGCGCACGCAGTGCGCATATGCGCAGTAGAGCTAAGCTGGGTGATGGCTCACGTGGCCGCAGAGAGGGTTGGTTCCACATGCCACCTGTGGCACTCCTGCCTTAGGTTCGCCATCACGGTTCTATAGAGATTTTTGCAATACAATTTTCCCAGAAAATACTCATTTCTTATCTTTCTTTAACTGATGAAACCAATGATTTCAAACCTGATAATTTTAAGACGTGTGGACTTCGATTCCCAGAGTTCCCCAGCCAGCATACAACTTAAAGTTGTCAGGTTTGAAAATCCCTGCTTTGAACCATTTTTGCATTAATGGGAATGCCCAGAAAAGGACCAGGATTAGAGACAGGTCATCCTGAAGGGCATCTATTTATGAGGTCGCTAAGACTTGACTTGAATTTGGCGACACACAAATCACCAATCAATCAGAAACACACTCCCACCCACCCAACCCCCCCCCCCCGAACTTTATTTTTACAAATACATGAGAAGATTTGACTGTGGTCAGTCCTGGGATAGAAGAAACTAATTTGGATGAAAATTGCAAATCCTCTTCACTAGGATCTGGTGCAGATTTCCATAACATCCTAATCTTTAGTAAAGTAAATCCACTATATTTATGAAATCCAGCTAAATAAATCAAAATAAGAGTATAAAAATTCAAGATAAGGAGGGTGCTGGCTACAAGTAATTTCCAAGGGGCAGGGGACATTTTCCACTAACTCTCTGATTCACTGTCACTGTCACTCTCATCATTGTCATTGTCATCGTTGTCTTCCTCCTCCTCTTCCTCTTTCTTAGATATATGACGATAATAAAATAAACTGTAAGGAAAAAAGGGGGATAACACTGTGGGAAATGAAGCAGAACACAGAAGCAGATTTCAAAGTTTTTAGCTTTGATAAATTCCACCAACAAGCTCTCTCTCTCTCTCTCTTTTTTTACTGATGAAGCCCTTACACACAGCAGTTTTGGAGAATGCAACGAAAAATTCTATGATATGCCTTTAATTCATCTGCCATACTGGCAGTGGGCTTAGTGGGCCATATTATTAATTTGCCCAAATTATTATGTGCATCTTTCAATAATGGGATGGGGGTGGGAGGGACACAGTCTCCTCCCTAAACCAGATTGCATGTCCTGGGTATAAACACAAAATATTTGTTGCCTTTGGGGGGAAATCTACAGGTAGGTCTCTGTTAGATTGGGTAATGAAAGGCACAAAAGGCTAAGATAACAACAGTTCTTTATTTGGTCAAGTACAGGCATCCACTGAGTGAGAGGTCTGGCAGCTCCCTTTTTAAAGGGGAGCTGGCCAGCGCTTCAGCCAATCAGGTCTCTCTCTGTTCCTGCCTGAAAAGAGAGGACCTGACTGAAAACTACTATTGTCCTTGCAACAACTAGAGGGGGGAATATCTAACAGTCTCAACCTATGGCTATAATTTGAACCAAAATTTTGGTCATAAGTCATTGTTATAAATTGAATAATCCACAGGATCAGACCTGATTTGTTTTTATGGTAGTCACTAATCAAGTCATGTAGTCATTAGTCTGAGTCACACATCTTAAACAAATCCATTCTCTCATGTGTGCTTTTTGCTGGAAACGTTAAAAATGCCACAAACCCCAGTCACATGACTATGGATGTTGCAACCAGATATAAATGCAAACTGTTGCTAAGTGCCAGAAATAAAGTCACAGGACCATGAGGGTGACATTTTACAAAGACCAGAAGTGCTTTATGGGCCACAAAACACCCTTTTCAAAGCTGTTGTAACAGTCAAAGCATTGTTAAAAAGGTCCGTGAGTTATAGTCCCACTTTAGGCACAATGTCAACTGGGTGACCTTGTCTCAGCCCTAGGAAGGAGGCAATGGCAAACCAAAGAAAGATGATAAGGGGTCTTGAGGGTAAACTACCTGATCAGCAATTGAGGGAATTATGTACCGTATTTTTCGGAGTATAAGATGCACCAGAGTATAAGACGCATCAAGGTTTTGAAGAGGCTTTTTTTTTAAAGTAGGTAGGTAGATAGTGGGATAGAGAGGGAGAGAAAAAGAGAGAAATACAGTAGGTTGGTAGGGAGGGAGAGAGAATAGTTAGGTAGGTAGATAAAGGGATAAGAGAAAGAGAAAAATAGAGAGAGAGAAATACAGTAGGGAGGGAGGGAGAGGGTGTGTGTGTTTAGGTAGGTAGGTAGAGGGATAGAGAGAGAAATTGATATATATATAGAGAGAGAAAATTACAGTAGATAGGGAGGGAGAGAGAGAGTAGGTAGGTAGATAGATAAGAGGGGGAGAGAGAGAAATACAGTAAGTAGGTAGGGAGAGAGAGAGTGAGTAGGTTGGTAGGTAGATGTTTCCAGGTGTATTTCTCCATGTGCTGGAGAAGGAAATTGCAGACGATCTGCAGCACCTAAGACTTTGTTTCTGCTGGCACAGCACTTGATCAATCTAATTCTCATCAATCAGTTAAAGAGCTTTCCAAAAGGAAATAAAAAGGTTTTTACACTCTGCAAACCTCCCAAAAATGGCCCGTTTTTTTTACAAAAAACAAGCCTGTTTTTTTAAAAGGCATGAATAGCCTTGGGGGGCTTGTTGAGTGCTCCTTGGGGGCCAAAAACGAGCAAAATACGGCCTGTTTTTCACGAAACCGACCTGTTTTTTGTCAAAAAAATTGCATGCATAGCCTTATAGAGGCTTATAGAGTGCTGCTGGGGGCTGGGGGGGGCAAAAAATGGGCCATTTGAAAGACTCCATAAGGGTATGCACGGCCATTTTGTGAAAGGGCGGGGCTTCAGGAGGCAAAAAATGCTGTATTTGATGTATAAGACACACCAGATTTTCAGCCTCTTTTTTGAGGAAAAAAGATGCGTCTTATTCTGAAAAATACGGCATATCTAGTCCACGGGTGTCAAACTCACCACATCACATGACATATAGCAATGTTTTTCCCCTTCATGGAGCTGGAAGGGGCATGGCCTGTGTGTGACGCATTCGGCCCATGGGCCACCAGTTTGACACCCCTGGTCTAGTCTAACAAGGACCAGGGGTGATTATGATAGCAGTCTTTCAATATTTGAAGGTTCGTTACAGAGAAGGGGGGATTGACCTATTCTCCCAAACACCTGAAGGCAGGACAAGAAGTAATGGGTGGAAGATTATCGGAGAGAGATTCTACCAAAAGCTAGGGAAATTTTTTCTCTTTTTTTCCATTCAAGGTTTTTTATTTTTTAATACAAATTATACATATTATAAGAACGAAGATTTGTCCGGGTCTTTTCTTTTACATCCACTCAATTACATAGTCCTTTTTACATCATAGTTTTGTTTTCACTTTCAGCCAAATTTTTCTCTTCCATTACTTTCCAACTTTATAGTTATTTTTTCTTAATACATAAGCAATATCTTCAATTGCCCCTTCAAAGTTACACCAAATTTTCATTTCTCATTTTCTCTATTTTTTATCTATTGGTATATTTTGCTAAAAACAACATAGGCTCTCCAATTTAAGCATAGAGAGCATTTCTTTCAATTTTTTTCTACCATTAACAATATACTATCATTTCTTTATTTCTTAATTAAGAAATAAAGGGAGGAGGAGGAACTTCCGGAGGAATGGCGGTCGGCCGCTAGAGCTCCATGTTCTGCGGGGCGCTTTCCGGGGAATTAGGAGTGCAGCCGGTCCCCTTTTCCAGCATGGGGGCCGGGTCCCCAGTAAACAGCTACCCTGGTTTCTTTTATGACCCGAATGGGTCCTCCAGGGTAGCTGGGTGTCTGGAAAAAGCATGAGGAACATGAGGAACGAACTGAAAATGCAGCCGATGGGAGGAGGCGCCCGGAGAAGCCGCAGAGAGGCCGTCTGCGTTTGGAGCCGATTGAAGGAGAGGCAGACGGCCTCGAAATGGCGGACGGAGTGTGAGGAGGCGCGCCGATACCAGCGATGCCGAATTTGGACTTCAGGTTGGAGGCTGGTGACCTAGGACCATCTGGGACCCTGGATTGAGGTGGCGAAGGCTGGAAGCGCCGGACGCCAAATCCCTCGGCTTGCAGCTTGCTGTGAGAGATAGCTGTGGGAACTATGGGAGGTTTGAAAAGGTTTAAAAACCATGTTGGCCGAATTTGGAGGATTGGAGACCGGCCGGGACCTTTGAGGCCGGCAAAGACTGGATGGATAGGCCGAGAAGGAAGCTGGAGGCCGATGGGAGGCCGGTGGGAGTGGCGTTGGGGCCTGGAATGGTGGTTTGGGGGCCAAATTCGCAGTTGCAGGCCAAGGCAGGATTAAAAGCCTAGGACCTGGTAGGAATAGGACAACGACTATGATTCAGGAGGCTGCATAGAAACTGGGGGGGGGAGCTTTGTTGGTGGATTGCCAGGAGGCCCTTGTCATCGTGCACTTGACTGCATCCCACCTATCCCCCCTTGCCGACTATTTATTAACAACTGCCCCGGATTCCATCTGCGTGAGCCCTAGAGGACTTCTTCCTACCCTATATGATTCACTGCTGATTGACCATCTGCCCCCTGCCTATTCCAACTACAGTCCAACTACCCCTTGCCATTTGCCACCTACCACCCACCGCCCCCACCTCTTGATTGTCATCTAACCAACCTATTACCATCACCCCCCCATCTAAGTCTAATGACTGGACTATTCTGTTTTGCTGCAATCATGCTCTTCAAATTTTTACTGGATTATGACATCTTCAGCACAGACCCTAAGCCCCGACGACGAACTCTTTTAACACTTTATGTATTTAAGGTCAGACCTGATCCTACTGCGAGAGTCCCCCTCTCGCAGGTGTGGCCCTCTGCCCTTTCGAGGGCCCACCTTGATGACGGATTTATTAATCCCGAGAGGTGGAGGAAGCGGAGACTCAGGGGGTTTTTAGTCAGTTGTTTTTTAAAAATTTGTAGGGGTGGGGTCTCAGGGGTTGTGGGGCGGGTGGGTCAGATCAGGAGCGATGTGAGAGCCGGGCCCCCAGGTGTGGTCGCGAGCAGAAGGGGCGGAAGGGAGGAGGAGGGGGAGGACACCATTCCTATACAGGGCTCTTTAATTCCAACGGTCGCAGGGAGGGGCAGATACGAGGACAGTTTAAGAACTTACAGTCGGTTGGGAGACCGTGGTTGCTGGTTACACCCGGTCGCTTGTACCAACCCCCGCGTTCTAGGTGGTCAAGAGTTACAGACCCAAGGCCTGAGGCTGTTGTTATGCAATGCGAGGTCCGTTGTTAACAAGGCCCCCCTCATTCACGATCTAATTTTAGAGGGGGAGCCGGACCTCGCGGGAATAATGGAGACCTGGTTGGGCCACGAGGGAGGTCTTCCCCTCGTGGAAATGTGCCCACCAGGCTACCGAGCATTTCACCAGCCCCGGGCCCAGGGAAGGGGCGGCGGGGTGGCAGCAATTATTCGGGAGGACTTAGAGCCGAGGGAGTCTACTGTGCCACAGACGTCCGGATGTGAATCCCTTGTTGTGAAATGGGGGTCTGGGAGACAGTTGGGCCTGCTGATAGTATACCTGGCTCCTCGCTATACATCAGCGGCCCTGCCCGAACTCCTCGAGCTGATCGCATCGGTGGCGGTTGAGACCCCCAAACTTTTAGTGATGGGGGATTTTAACCTGCCATCGATGGGAGAAGCATCAGAGGGGGTTCGGGAGTTCATGGCTTCCATGACAGCCATGGACCTGACTCAAATGATTCAGGGCCCAACACATGAGGGAGGACACACTCTGGACCTTGTTTTTGTCTCTGGCCAGTGGCTGAGTGATCTGGGAGGAGGGGACTTAACCATCACTCCCCTGTCATGGTCAGATCACTCACTCCTTTGTCTTGACTTCCCTGGTGCTACCCCCCGCTGCGGGGAGGCGGAACCGGAAAGTTCCAGATGGTTCCGCCCCAGGCGCCTGATGGAACCTGATAGGTTCAAGACGGAGCTTGGGCCACCTCCTGTAACCTTGACCCGCCCCCGGGTAGAGGACCTGGTGGTTGCATGGAATAATGCAACTACCGGGGCCTTGAACCGGGTGGCGCCTTTGCGGCCTCTCCGGCGGCAACGATCCACCCTAGCCCCTTGGTTTACCGAGGAGCTGAGGGTGATGAAATGCCGCAAGAGACGTCTAGAGAGTCGTTGGAGATCCTCTCGCTCCGAATTTGATCGAACACAGGCACGAGCCCATTTAAGGACGTACCTTGTGGCATTGAGAGCGGCCAAACGCCAATATTGTGCCACTCTCATTGCATCCGCGGAGAACCGCCCTGCCGCCCTGTTTCGGGTGTCCCGCTCCCTCTTGTTTCAGAGGCCGCGGGAGGCCCCCCTACAGGGCAGGGCAGAGGAATTTGGTAAATATCTGCAGGATAAAATCGCTCAAATCCGGAGAGATTGGGTTCCTGTCAGTGGTCCAATGGAGACGCCCACGGCGAGTCTTGAGGAATCGATCTGGGAGGAGTTTGACTTGGTTGCCATCGAGGATTTGGACAGATTGCGTGGACGACTGCAACCCACCACATGTTTATTGGACCCGTGCCCCTCCTGGCTTGTACTGGCATCCTGGGAGGTTACACGAGACTGGCTCCTGGGCCTAGTGAATGCTTCGCTGAGCGAGGGGTCTCTCCCGGCCGCCTTGAAAGAGGCGGTGGTGAGACCCTTGCTCAAGAAGCCTTCCCTGGACCCTTTGGAGCTGGCCAATTATCGTCCTGTCTCCAACCTTCCCTTTCTGGCGAAGGTTGTAGAGAGTGTGGTGGCCTACCAGTTTCCACGACATCTGGAGGAAAATGATTATCTAGACCCGCGCCAGTCCGGCTTCCGCCCCGGTCACAGCACGGAGACGGCCTTGGTCGCGTTGGTGGATGATCTCTGGAGGGCCAGAGATAGAGGTTGTTCCTCTATCCTGGTCCTATTAGACCTCTCGGCGGCTTTTGATACCATCGACCATGGTATCCTGCTGCGCCGGCTGGAGGGGTTGGGGGTCCGGGGCACCGTTTTGCGGTGGTTCGGCTCCTACCTTTCTGACCGGACGCAGCGTGTGTTGGCAGGAGAAGAGAGGTCGACCCTACGCCCCCTTACTTGTGGGGTGCCACAGGGGTCGGTCCTCTCGCCACTCCTGTTCAACACATATATGAAGCCGCTGGGTGAGATCATCCGTGGTTTCGGGGTGGGATACCATCTGTACGCTGATGATACTCAGCTGTACTTTTCCACCCCGAACCACCCCAACGAGGCCATCGAAGTGATGTCCCGGTGTGTGGAAGCCGTACGGATCTGGATGGATGACAACCGACTCAAGCTCAACCCCTCCAAGACGGAGTGGCTGTGGGTACCAGCTCCCCGGTTCAGCCAATTAATTCCATCATTGGCCATTGGGGGCATTCAACTTGCCCCCGTGGAGCGGGCGCGCAATTTGGGCGTCCTCCTGGATGCCCGGCTGTCCATGGATGACCATGTGACAGCCGTGGCAAGGGGGGCGTTCCACCAGGTTCGCCTGGTGCGCCAATTGCGCCCCCTACTGGACCGGGACGCCTTACACACAGTCACTCATGCGCTGGTGACGTCTCGCTTGGACTACTGTAACGCTCTCTACATGGGGCTTCCCTTGAAATGCACCCGGAGGCTACAGTTGGTCCAGAACGCAGCCGCGCGGGTAATTATGGGGAGTACTAGGTACTCCCATGTGACACCGTTCCTGCGCGAGCTGCACTGGCTTCCTGTGGTCTATCGGGTGCGTTTCAAGGTTTTGATAACTATCTTTAAAGCGCTCCATGGCTCAGGACCTAGTTACTTGCGGGATCGTATTCTGCCCCATACATCCCTGCGACCAATTCGCTTGCACAGAGAGGGCCTCCTCCAGGTGCCGTCCACTAGACAGTGTCGTGGGGTGGCGCCTAGGAGTAGAGCCTTCTCTGTGGCGGACCCAGCCCTGTGGAATGACCTCCCTCCGGATATTAGGAATACCTCTGACCTCCGCTCCTTTCGTATTAAGCTTAAGACCCACCTATTCCAAGCAGCTGGCCTGGCTCAACTTTGATCTAACCATATCGCTCCTGACGGGTTTTTAACTGGGTATTTTAATTATATTTAATTATCTAGGGGTTTTTAAATACTGTATTTTAATTGTTTTTATTTATCAGCCGACCTCCTCCTTGTGTGTGTCTCGGTATATGTCTCTGTTATATGTTTGTTTTGTCCACATATTTATTTCATATGTTTCATTGTACGCCGCCCCGAGTCCTTCGGGAGAGGGTGCGGCTAAGAAATAAATATTTATTATTATTATTATTATTATTATTATTATTATTATTATTATTATTATTATTATTATTATTATTATTATTATTATTATTTAGTTACATAAGAATCTTAGTACTATTCTCTTTAATCTACTAATATAACTCTTTTTCCTTTTCTTCCTCTTTTAACCATTTTCTCTTGGGGTCCCAAAAATCCCAGATTTAATTCTTTTCCTTCTTTTCCCCCTTTCCCCTAACTTCTTCTTTTTCTTTCCCCTGCTTTTGTAGTTATTATATCTTTTCTTCAGCATATTTACTTTTATTATTCTAGTAACTTTCCCCAGGGTTTTCTCCTTTCTCCTTCTTTCTTTACTATTTTGTGGTAGGATTGAAAATAAAATGCAGATAGAAGATCTCACTGGGATTTGCGGTCACAAAGGGAAGGTAGATAAAGGGGGAGATCTCCCAAAAAAGAAACCACAAAAAGAAATAGGGAAACATTTTCTATCAGTGGGAACAATTCATCACTACTTGCCCCTGGACGTTGTCACTGCTCCATCACTGGAGGTTTTCTAGAAGAGACTGGACAGCTATTTGTCTGGAATGGTATCAGGTCTCCTGCTTCCACAGAGGGTTGGACTAGAAGACCTCCAAGATCCCTCCCAACTCTATTATTCTATGTTCTAACCACTTCTGAAAAACCTGCCAAGAAAACTTGCAGGAACTTGTCCAGGCAATCTCCAAGAACCAGGCTCAATTGAATAGAGAAAAAAAAAGGATGCCAGAGATGAGACGGTGGCATCTCTCACTCAGTCTTTTCCCACCAGCTGCTGTTCCAATGTGATAGCCTTTGAAATTGATAGTTCCAAAGTATCAATTCCGTGTCATCTACTTCCAGTTATCCCCACAAAAAGCAACCGAGGCTACTGGGTTGTAAAGTGATGGGACTCACAAAGCAACAACAATGAAGGACAGCACACCTCCTGTAATCCCGCTCACTTTCCAAGCTGTCCAATCAGCTTTGGGGGGTGGAGCTCTGGAAGAAATCCCTAGTGTGAGAGAGTTTTTCACTGTCACAGGTGGCGGTGACAATAATGAAGGTGGTAGTAGTGGAGACTCTGATGGCGGCTGTAAAACCAGTGGTGGTGGGTGGGTAAACCAGGTGGTGTTCTCTTTTGAAGGTAGCACTGAAAAGGGAAGAGGAGAAGACGAGAAATTAAGAGACATCAAGGTGGGGATTAGGAGTTTGGGGGGAAATTCTGTCAAGGCTCCGAATAATGAACTCAAGCAAATCAGAACCCTGAGACTTGGCTCCTTCTCAATGCTCTTCTTTAATGAGTACATCATATCAGCACAGCTTCAATTGAAAACCAATTCTAAATCTGTCCCGTGGTTTCAGTACAATTAAATTAGGAAATGACCCCATCCCCAAGTGTCACAAGTCACATTAGACAATTGGGCTAATTGGCTCTTCAGGCACTCCTTCCCCAACCTTATCTGTTGCCAGTAGAGATGACCTTGGTTCTCATGAGAAACCTCTCAGTTGTGTCTACTAAGGCATTCCCACCTCATTCCCCCACCTGTGTGGCAACTGAGGGACAGAAAAATGGCTGTGCCAGGTTCGGTTCGAAGTTGAATTTAGAAGAGAAGGCATTCTATCTCTTTAAACTTCAGCCCTGGCCAACTGGTTCAGTCAGGGGTTGGCAACCTTAAATGCTCAAAGAGCCATTTGGACCCATTTCCCACAGAAAAGAAAAAACCGGAAGCCACAAAACTCTTCTGGTGCCTGACTATTTCCTGAGCGGCTACAAAACTAGCATATGTAGTTGAGTTAAACATTCTGTTTTCTTCTGAAACTCTTCTCTTCTTGGATTTATCCATGGTTGGCCTACTGGAGATCGGAAAACTTGCCAGCCAGCAAGGGTTGGACATTGGCGGTTGTGGCGTATATTTTGAGTGACAGGGAGCCGCAGCAGAGGGATGAAAGAGCCACATGTGGCTCTAGAGCCGCGGGTCCTCACACACACACACACACACACACACACACACACACACACACACACACGGGTTAGGTGAATGGCTTGAAAACTGACATAAAGCAATCTACTTTAAAGGAAAACATATCTGATATTCAAAAGGCAGATGGACAGACTCCACCCAAGAAGAGAAATGCTCTCTTCATTATCACAAGATTGAAAAGGAGTCTCAGGGCCCCAGGGGTATTATTATTATTTTTTACACTGAAATACTTGTAAAAAAACACAAAAGGAGCAGGGATTTAATCACATGGTTGAGCTGACCGTCTAAACCTTTTTAACCTCCTCCCTGCAGATACACCTGAGGTCAACTACAGCAGCCTCTGCACAAACTATGTAGGGATGTCTTGGTTTCCCCCCCCCCCCTTCAGAACTCTTAATGAAAGGCAAGGAAGTGAAGATTTAATCAGCCATTAAAAACCACTTCCCTGGAGGCCAAACCTTGATTTCACAGAGTAAAGTTACAAGCTTACATCTGTGCCAGAAGGCAGGTAAGCAAGCAACCTGCTCAGGTGTTCTGCATCCAGGCTATCTCAATTGCATCTTCCCACTGCCCAGTGGATTTATTTACAGTGGAGAGAGGAATATTGTTACAGCCTTTCCTCTATACGACTGTCACCGTTTCTCCACCTCTAATAAAAATTAAGAAAGAGGATCTCTTATGGGTGGCCACTATATGTGCTCACAGTCCACTCACAATCTGTCCTCCTCACAAATGCTATCCCCAACAATGACCATTAAATGGCAGCAGAATTACAGGTCTTAGTGTCTCCTTATTGCCATCTAGTGGCTACCTAAATCTTTGCAGCTTAGGAATCCTACCCCTAGGGTGAGCACCATCCCCATGTTATAGAAATGTGTTGGCAAACCTTTTCCGCAAGGAGTGCCAAAATGGGACAGCGTGTGTATGCATGCTAGAAACCAGAAAAGCATCCACCCGGTGTGCATATGCGTGCCAGGAAGATGATTTTCTGGTTTTCAGTGCATGCATGTGCACTGGGCAGCTGCTCTTTCAGTTTCTGCCGCTCCCATCCGTGTGAACAATATCTGGCCAGTGCACTGGAACCTGGAAGACCAACGGGCAAGACCTGCCCAGAGAGATGGCTCTGTGTGTCACTTCCAGCCCACGTGCCACAGGTTCTCCATCACAGGTTATAGAATGAGTCTCACTAAAGTTTGCAGAACATCCTTCTAATTAATCATGACAGAGTTCATCCCAGCCCATATGTAGGAATATTACAAATAGTCCTAATGTAATGACTGTTCAGTGACCATTCAAAATTACAACAACGCTGAACAAAGGGGCTTATGACCTATACTTGAAATTATGGCATTGCACCGTCCTCACAGTCATGTGATAAAGATTCGGTATTTGGCAGTCTACCTTTTCATGCAACAAACCACAGGGGTACTGCAACTGCTCCTTCCCACCTCTCTCTCCCTCCTATCTCAGCTGCCCACCCGGCCCACCAGTGCATGCAAGCTGGAAGGCACTGGAAGCCCAGGCCTATTCCCCATCCCACTATACCCAGCAGGCCTCACCATGGTTACAAGACCCAGCCGCATATTTATCTTCTCATTTCTCTACAGTTGATGACAGGAGTACCCAGCCAATGAGAGACACGGCCTTCTTAAAGAGGCCACTCCATGCCATTCTGCAAGCTTGCTCAATTTGGAGAAGCCTCCTTCCAAACATTCACAAGAATGGCGCCTGGTTGGAGTATGGTGCAAGATGCTAGGAAAAGTATCTTCCTGCCCTCCCAAATGTTTGGGTTTGCTAATCTTCTATGCTTCCTAGGCTCAAAAACCAGAGAATGCAATTGGAAGGCTTCCCCTTTGGGGAAGAAGGTCCTCCGAATCCCAATATGCAGCTTCTGAGGACGTTTTCCAGTTCTGATTTCACTGCACTCACCCACAACTTGAAAGTCAAGCTGGCTGGACGTATAGCCATTTGTGTTTACCATTTTACATCGGTATCTGCCTGCATCTTTCATATTGGCCTCTTTCTTGGTCAGAAAGGAATCTGCCCCACTGGCCATCAGCTGCTCCTTGTTATCCACCATCTGAGAAGAAGATGATCACATTATTTCTGTATCTACTTACCATATTTTTCAGAGTATAAGATGCACCTCTTCCCCCTTAAAAGAGGGTGAAAATTTGGGTGCATCTTATACACCAAATGTAGTCCCACCCACCCACCGGCCCCCACCCTTTGGCCTCTGCCTCCTAGCAATTTACCTCCTTGCAGCAAACGGGGAAAATGGGGCTTATGGGGGCGGCAATAGGCAATGGGGGGAGTGCAGGGGGGTCATGCATGGGCATGCCACACCCATAATGCAATGCGCGACCCCCCCAGTGTGCTTTTTTCACTCTCCCCAGGCTCCAGAGGCTTTATAGGAGCCTGGGGAGGGCGAAAAGAGCCTCCCCCGCCACCCCTGGAGGCCCTCCAGAGGCTTCAGGGACCTTCAGGAGGCTTCCCTGAAGCCTCCGGAGGACTAAAAAGGACCCTACGTTCCCAAACTTCCTGTTTGCCCATAGGGCTGTTTTTTGCGCTCTGGAGGCTTCAGGGGCGGAGGAGGCTCTTTTCACCCTCCCCAGGCTCCTATAAAGCCTCTGGAGCCTGGGGAGGGCAAAAAATGGCTTTAAAAAAGGCTGAACTCAGCTGGCCAGCGTGCGCGCTGGCCGGCTGACAGGGCAACACCTCGCGTGCTCTGACAAATGACTCCGCGTGCCACCAGTGGCACGCGTGTCATAGGTTCACCCTCCCGGGGCTATGGCAATCCCTGCAGCCTGAAACAGCCCGTGGTTAAACTGAAATTGAAAGTGAAACTTGCTGTTTGCTGCAAGGAGGCAAATTGCTGGAGGCAGAGGCAGTTATTTTTCCCTTCTAATCAGGCTAAATTGAAACAGGCTGTTTGCTGCAAGGAGGTAAGTCAATAACTGTAAATGCCTATAGAATGTTCAAATTATTAGACTTATTTTTTAAAAAACTGCTTTATTATTGCTCTAGACAACTTAACAAAATGAAGCTTTTTAAAATAAATGTTGCCCAGTGCTATTGTATCTTCTTTTAAATAGCACAGAATAATGTATACTTCCGGAAAGCCACATCAATTTTAATAGCATCTGAACAAGTATAGTCTGAAATGTAACACCACAAACAGTGTATATCTTCAGTACTGTTTGTTGGGAGGCAGAGGCAGATTTTTTTGGTCTTGTTTTCTTCCCCAAAATCCAAGTGCGTCTTATACTTCAGAGCGTCTTATACTCCGGAAAACACAGCAACAAAGTTGTTGCCATCCAGGATGAAAGAGTGAGCGGCAGTACAAGCCCTACACTAGGGTCATTCAATGGCACTACTAAAGTTTTGAAAATCAAACTCAAGAGTTAAGGAGACAAAAGCAGTGGTGGGATTCAGCTAGTTCGCACCTATTCGGGAAAACTGGTTGTTAACTTTCTAAGCAGTTCGGAGAACCAGTTGTTGGAGGAAATCATATTTTGTTTTTTTCCATTTTATAGGGCTAATCCTGTAAGGAAGGCAGGAAGGAAACATTCTGGTGTTGATTCTTTATTTCCCTGCTTACAGAAACTGCCTCTCTGGTTAACCCTTATGACATTGTGACAGCTAAGGTGAAGCGCCCATCAACGTGAGTGACGTTGAGTTGGCCACACCCACCCAGTCACATGACCACCGAGCCACGCCTACCCAGCTGGTCATTAGGGCAGAACCGGTTGTTAAATCATTTGGATCCCACCACTGGAAAGGGGATAGGGAAATAGGTTTGTGTCAGACAAACTGCTTTGTTGGAGGCAATACTTACCCTGTAGAACCTATATATCTTCACTCCATGGCTTGCCTTATGCCATTTCAGAGCACAATCCAAAATCAAATCTTCATCCATTTCCACTTCAATGTTCCGTTCTGCAAAATTCAGCATGTTATAATTCTACTACCAGGGCATGCCAACAGCTGCTAACTTAAATTATACCTTTATTAGGCTTTCTTGGTGGGTTACCCTGCCTGAAGTGATGGGAGCAAGCAAAGAGGACCCTTTGAGTTATGTTTTTAGTAACAAGACTCATATTTGATTAATGTTTCTAGTCCTTTGAAATAACAAGCAAGAATGTGAAATTCTGAGAAGGACCCAGCCAAACTGGCCAGAGACAAGAATTGCCCAAAGAGTTGGCATTTAATAAACCCAAAACTCATTATAATGTAAAAATCTCACCTATTGAATATGTAATTGGTCATTAACAAATCATGCTAAGAATATTATGGGATGCTATGAATTGACACATATAGCTACTGAGCATGCTTGATGACTCAAATTATGCTAAACAATGGAAGAGCCAAAATGTTTGAACTGTATTTAAAGTAATAGCCTACCCTTTTAAGAGGCTCTCACCTTATATCGGGGAAGGAGCGTCTTTTTTTTACACATAAATAAGAGATATTAGTCTACCTTTTCAGTTTAGATCCTATTTTTGGCAGAGGCACAGCGGGCTATGAACCTCGCCATCGTTACAGCTAACGAAAGTTTCGTGGGCCAGCAATTTAGACTGGATTTAGACTGGATTCTTTAGCTCTCCGTCCAACCAGGCTTTGTTATCTTCTGATCCAGCTCCAAACTACATGAGCCGATTTGGGGGTCTGCTCTATCAACACTTACTTCCACAGTTGATGTTCTTGGTACAGGACTGCTGATTTGTAACACATGAGCCGCAACTGATAAATGTATAAAACATCTGACCTACAGAATAGGAATTAAATGAGAAGAGGACCAGAAGAGAGAAGCTAATGTACTGCATGCAAAGCAGAAGAAAACCAGAAGAGTGGACATGCCAGCCCTATGATTCTATGATCTTGCTGGCAAAAGGCAAAACCACAGGACTCTGATGAGTAGACGTAGTATTTGTCCAGAAAAGCATGGGTCACGCTGCTCAGTTCTAGATACAGATGAATCTGGTCTCAGTTCCTCTTATTTTTTGCTAAAAGACCATTTGCAACTGTGGGCAAAAAGACGTATAATGACAAGGAATACATAGTGACACAGAAATGCATTATATTATGGGCAAAATTGCTTGCCTGCCAAAATGTACAGAAAAATAATCACTCAGAATCATTCAGAAACCTTTTTAAAAATCTGATATACAAACTGGGCACAACAAAGTCAGTTCAAGAACATGAAAAATGGCATGGCAAAATTTAACCTGAAATGGTATAGTGCCGTGATGGTGAACCTATAGGCATGTGTGTCCAAAGTGGCACAAGGAGCCATGTTGCCTGGCACGCCCAGCCTTGCCTGTTTGTCTCCTGGATTTCTGGCATGCATGCATGTGCAACGATCAGCTGTTCTTCACGTGCACAGCAACCAGCTGAAAACCAGCATGTGCATGTACGCCGATCAGCTGATTGTCGGGTGTGCATGCGTGCTAGAACGCGGACGTTCGGGCTTTGTGGAGTGTGATCCCTTTGCATGCACGGCACTGCTGAAAACCGGTGTGCGCATGCACGCCGGCCAGCTGATCGTCGGGCGTGCATGCACCCTAGAACCTGGAAGTTTGGCTTTTCTAGAGCACAGCCCTGATGAGGGCATGGGCGCAATGTTTCTGCACAATCTTTTTGGCACCCGGCACTTGGTGCCGAAAAGATTCACCATCACTGGTATAGGGTTTCCTGCAGTGGTGGGTTTCAAAATTTTTTAGAACCTCTTCTGTAGGTGTGGCCTGCTTTGTGGGAGTGGCTTGCCGGCCATGTGACCGGGTGGGCATGGCCAACTTGTAAAATGTGGTGAAACTCACTTAACAGCAACCAAAATGTTGGCTCAGAAACTCTGGCATTTGAAGCACGCAAGTCTTAAAGCTGTCAAGTTACAAGACCCTTGCACCCCTAACCCTTTAGAAAAAAAACCCCAGGGGTGTTCAAACTTGACAGCTTTAAGACTTGTGGACTTCAACTCCCAGAATTCCTCCTCTCGCTCTTCATCTTGATGATGTGCGGATGGGTGGGGAGGGAGCTGGAACCGGTTCTAAACGGCACTGTAGATTTGTGGAACCTCTTCTATAGAAGAGGTTAGAACTGGCAGGAACCCACCCCTGGTTTCCTGCCTGAGCAGGGGGATTGGACTAAAAGACCTCCAAGGTCCCTTCCAACTCTGTAATTCTGTTATTTAGTGCGATAGATTTGCTTTTTCCAATGGAGACCAAAAATGCCATTTGTAGTGGGTGACACTGACTAAGATGCACCAGAATTCTGACTTATAATTGTAACTAGACAACCTGTGACTCCTTGGTCATTGTTTCAGAGATACTTCCTTACCAGATTCCTCAGTAAATGGCAAAGCTTCTAATGTTCTTGAAGAGTTCTTAAAAATTCAGGAAGAAATTCAGAGATATATCTCCCTTGAAAGTGGTCAACTATACAGCACAGTCAAGCGTCACAAGCTGACCACAGGAAATGTTTTGTGGCATTGTGTACAGTGTTATGTCACAGAATGTTTTGGTCATAATTTTTGTGTTATAAAGTATTTTACAACTTTTGCCAAATTTCAATTTCACGGGAATTACGAGGTCCTGATTTTGAACACATCCTGTAAGTTAGTCCATTTGAAGTACCTCAGTTGAAAACTTGTGGCCCAATGATGCATCGTTTTGCCCAGTTAAACTTATATGAAAGTATTAATAACACATAAACTGGACATGAAACTAATCCTTCCTTCCTTCCCTCCCTGTCTCCTTCCCTCCCTCCCTCCCTCCTTTCCTCTTGAAACAGTTCTAATTATGTTAAGGACTAAATATAGAATGAGACTTGTGAGGAGGGGGGAACAACAGGAGAATATGACTCCTAACCTTGATCAGTTGTAGAAAATCACACATCTCCAAATCAACCCACCATTCATTTTAACTAATCTGATACTCACCACATTCATTGCTGCAATAGACTACAAACCAAAAGGAGAAGCAAAGAAGGGCATTAACAACAGATGGTTTATTTCCTCCAGCCCCAATTTCCTACCTAGTGATTTTGAACGGGTAGTTGAAGTTGACATTCTAACATCAGTTTGAGCAAGCAATGACTGAGCAAACAACCAAGCTCAATTTCAGTTGACAGTATTAAATGATTCCGTTACAGATGAATCAGAGGAAGAGAGAAAAGCAGCCAAGAATGGTTCCTTTGATGCTAGAGACCTATGGGTCTTCTGCTGTCTGTAACTGCCACTAAATGAAGCATTCATTCTCAGACTGCTCTTTGCCTCCCTCCCATCCACCCCCCACCCCCAGGTTGTCATTTTGGACAAAACACAGTTCTACTACATTGGAGTGGCAAAAGAGAGGGCCAGCCTACCAGAATGGGCAAATATGCAGCATCCAGCAATAAATAAAACATTTATTTATTTTAATTTTATTTATTTATTTTGGTTTGTCAAGCATGTATGAAAAAGCAAATATAAGTATGAATATAACATATCAACATATAAGTATAAGCAGGTATACGTATATGCATAAGAAATGAGTACAAATAGATGGGAACAGAAGGACAGGGACAGTAGGAGAGGAGGGTTCCTACCAGTTCAGTCTGGTTCAGCCGAGTAGTAACTTGGCCAGATACATGCCCAAACCAGTTCTATCAGCGGTGCCATAGGTGTTGCCATCTTGCCTTTTGCTTCTGCGCATGCTCAGAAGCTATTTTTTTACTTCTGCGCATGCACATGTAGCACTCATCAAGCAAGTGCCCAAAGCACGCGCATGTGCCCAAAGCACATCCCTGAGCGAACCGGCAGTAAAAGGAATGGAACCCACCCCTGGACGGTAGGCACGCTAGTGCGCTAATGCACGCCCTCTTACAGACCTCTTAGGAATGCGGTGAGGCCCATGGTAAGGGGTTTAAGGTTAAAGTTTTGGGGGTTTGAGGATGTAACAACGGAGTCAGGTAGAGTATTCCAGGCATTGACCACTCTGTTGCTGAAGTATTTTCTGCAATCAGGTTTGGAGTGGTTTATCTTGAGTTTGTATCTATTGTTTGCCCGTGTATTATTGCGGTTGAAGCTGAATTATGGGGAACCATTGATTATGTTTATGGCAAAACAGAGATTTGTACCTGGTTGTTTAAACTTAGAACTACATCTTCCTTTCTCCCCTCCCCGCCCCACCTTTTTAGAAGTAAATAGAACTTACGTTTTGCAACTGGTGGCATGACCTCTTGAAAATAAGTCACCAGTTTCTGGAGGCTCCACATCATTTCATTGAAAAGCTGCTCACCTGTTGAAAAGAAAGAAGATACTAAGAAGGTGTTATGGAAAAGTTGTGACCTTGCTGGGCCACGGGACCCAGCATGTTGGTGAAAGCACTGGAGCATCCCATGAATGAAATTTAAAGTCAGGGCAACCCAAGAAAAGACTTACAGGTCTTGCGATCACAACTGAGCTCAAAATTTCAATTGCTAATGAGTCAGTTGTTAAGTGAGTAGCATCTCATTCTATGGCCTTTTTTGCCACAGTTGTTAATGAATCACACAGTCATTAAGCACATCTGTCTTCCCCCTTTCACTTTGCTTGTTGGAAGCTGGCTGGGAAGGTTACAAATGCTCATCACATGACCCAGGATAATGCAACCGTCATAAAATACATGCCAGTTACCAAGCACCTGAATTTTGATCACATGACTGTGGGAATACTGCAACGGTGGTAAGTGTGAAAACCAGTCTTAAATCATTTTTTCAATGCTGTTGTAACTTCAAATGATCACTAAATGGACGGTTGTAAGTCGAGTACTGCTTAAGAAAAAAAAACTATTGTCTGTGATGTGAGAAAGGACTCAGAGCTTCTACCATATTCATGTGGCTCCCACAGCTCTATTATCTTATACGTATATTTGTAGGAAGGAAGTCAACCTCCCCCATTATGTCAACTTTTCTCGGTTTTCTACCTGACTTCCAAAGAACAATAAGACAGAAGACTAAAGCCAATTTGACACCTAAGCTAAAACTGACAAAGCAAGTTTTAATACAGAGGAAATTGGTAAAAGGCACCAACTTAACCAAATAAGAACATCACCTCAAGGTACGGTATTAAATGTTTCCCATGCTGAACCTAAATTTCCTCACAAAATCCCTTCACCCCAGAGGTCACCATCTTGATTCACAAAAGATTAAAGATCCTCAACTCCGCAGGCACCAACCTGCACTTTCTTTCCACCTGACTAAGTGTGTTTACACACTTTCTAGAAACAATACAAGGACTTCTTCTACAGTCTGTGGAGATCTTCTATAGCAGGGGTGTCAAACTCACAGCCCGCAGGCCACCCGGTTTAGCAAGGGGGGAGGAGTTGTGATACATCACGTGACGACGTGCTGTTGCGAGTTTGACACCCCTGTTCTGCAGTCTGTGGAGATCTAAATATGTCTGTTAAGATTAGCAAACCCAATCATAATGCTTCATTAGAGTATCCAGTTGTTGAGCCTAGAGTTAGAGGGTCATTTATATCCTCAGCCTCCTCACCTCCCAGCATAGAGCAATTTCTCTCTACAGGGACATTGTATGTTGTCCATGAATCAACAAACATGAATTTGTTGATCCATGAGAGCAAACTCTCTGCTAGGTTTATTCCAGTTTCCACTGGCTCTGTTGTAAACATACAGTTAGTTTATAATCACCAGTCATGAGATGGCTTCACCAAGTAAAGGTAAAGGTTTCCCGTGCTAGTCGTTCCTGACTCTAGGGAGTGTGTGCTCATCTCCGTTTCAAAGCCGAAGTGCCAGCGCTGTCCAAAGACATCTCTGTGGTCATGTGGCCGGCATGACTAAACGCTGAAGGTGCACGGAACGTGGTCCCTATTTTTCTACTTGCATTTTTACATGCTTTTGAACTGCTAGGTTGGCAGAAGCTGGGACAAGTAACAGGAGCTTGCTCCATTATGCGGAGCTAGAGATTCAAACCACTGAACTGCCGACCTGATCAACAAGCTCAGCGTCTTAGCCACTGAGCCACCATGTCCCTATGGCTTCTCTATGGAACCTTTATTTGGGGTATATAAACCATTGTCTAAAGAAGAGGGTCTTTTGGAGGGAGAAAAAATATGTGATCTTGGCTTTGCTACCTCCCTCTTTGCAATCTTTTGTTGTGGTTCTAAACCTAGTCACGGTTAGCTACTACTTGTGAGCTACTACTTTAAGATGCTTAGACTAGAATTGCCTTTGAGGTGCATTTAAAAAATTGCTAATGTGGAGGGAAAGGAAGGAAAGGAAATTAGGGAATATGAATGGGGGAAATCCTTTCTTCCCTTGGGTAAGGGAATGTCACAAAACCACCAGATGGTGCTGCATAGTTAATTCCAAGAAAAAATATTATATTGGAATACATTACGATGGTGACTTTAGACAAAAGCAGCAAATAGTCCATGGGTGGGGGAATTGGGCAGGCAAGGCAAAACTTTATTGAGGTTTGTGGAGGATCTTGCACCACTAACCCTGTTCTTAATGGACTGTAGTATGTCTAAATTCAAAATAATCCTGAATGCCCTTCAAGAGAAACAAGTATTGTGCATTCCTTTTATGCCCGTATAGTACTATTCTTTTTAACAAGTCTCTACCTTCAAAGTCATTTTCCTTGATCTGGTTCAGAGAGCGTTTGAAGTAGGCAGTGAGTTTTTTTAACGTTAATTCATCTGAAAATAATGGAAAAGAGGAAGAATTGTAGGTAAAAGAAAATAGCCAGATTCCTTCCTCTCTACTCATGCATTTGTCTTAAGAAATCTCGTTTAAATCAGTTTTCCATATATAAACCTCAATCCACAACTTCCGTTCAATATGTCCCTTTGTGAATTTCATGGCCTGCAAACATAAAAACTGTTTCCAAAACTTTTCCGGTTCAAACAAACATTAAACTAAACATTGCTGGATTCATTTTGAGATAGTGTGTTGTGGACCCAATATAATTTATGCCTAGTGTGCAGAAAAGTCCAAATCAAGAGTTCAAAATTGTAGCTTTGCATTATGTGAAAATCTCTCCAAAAATGTCCTTATGGAATTTCACACAAAGCCTGAATTCATTAGGGAACTGATTATTAACCCTGACTTTGCTTGTCAGAAAGTGGCAAAAGATGATCACGTAACTACTGCAACTGTCAGCAATATATGCCAATTGCCAAGCGTCTGAATGATCACATGACCACGGGGATGTTGCAAAACAGTCGTATGTCACTTTTTTCAGTGCTATTGTAACTCCGAATCATACCTTACCTATCTGTACACAAGTGTTTACTTCATTTTGAAGAGACATAAGTTTTATCTCGCACAGGCACAAACACACATGGATATATTTTCAATTACTTTCCAATTATTTAGAACCTCAAAGAAATGATCAGATATAAAAATTAACTATCAATTTGGGTTTGATAGTAACCCTGTAGTAGCACATAGTCATATAGATCAGGGGTGTCAAACTCAATTTCATTGAGGGCCACATCAGAGTGGTGTTTGACCTCGGAGGGCCGAGGATGTATGGGGCGTGGCCATGGTGAGTGTGGCCGGGGGTGGGCGTGGTCATGGTGGGCGTGCACAGTACTCGTATCAGGGGCACCTATGGTGGCCAAATGCTAAGGCAGGATTTTCTTGAGACCCTCACTCATTATAATCTCCTTCCTTCCTTCCTTTTCTTCTTTTTCCTTCCCTTTTCCTTCTCCTTCCTTCTTCCTTCTCCTCTTTCCTTATTTTTCCTTGTTTTTCCTCTTTCCCTTTTTCCTTTCCTGTCCCTTCTTCCATGCTCAGATGCAAAAGAGAAAAAAACTCTCCTTTTGTTTTGTTCAGTTTGTTTTGATAGCCCTCTGCCAGCAAAACAGAGCTCAGGAAGGCCGCACACACACACACATACACACCAGTTCCATTTTTGTTAGCAGAGGCTAACAAAATGGGCCGGTTCTCTTCTGTTTGCAGGTCAGCCCCGCGGGCCAGATCTAAGTACCCCGCAGGCCGCATCCTGAGATAGATGCTGAACCTAGGGCTGGATCCAGATCTTGTCTTACTTAAGATCCATTCAATAGGATAACTAACATCAGTTCCATACCAATGTACACACATACAAAAAGGAATGTTATCACAACAACCATTTTTGCAAATTTCAACATCTCTCCTATGGAAGCCCCCGATTGTGTTTATCTGAGTGGGCATGTGCCTTATCCTGGGCATGACTAGATCTCCATTTGAACAGGGGCTTTAAGTTCAGCACATCTTTTGTTAACAGAAGCACCCGTTTTCAGTGTTAGAAATGCAATGAAAAACCATGATGCAAGATTACATTATTGAAATTGCTTGCATGAAATAGGGATATGATCAAAGGAAAGGAGTCTCCAGTCTGCTCCTTTGGAGTTCTCAACTCCGAATTTGGTCTCAAAGAAGGGTTCATCTTAAAAGCCTTTTTTAAAATCACTTCATTCATTCAGTAGGATATCTTCAGCTTGTATTCTCCCTTCACTGCCAAGGCTCAAAGCAATTGTCATCGGGATTTATGTTTTTTGAGGCTTTTACTTTCACCCATCAAGGCAGCTCACCCTCTGACTTTCTATTTGCCTTCTCTATTCAGTTATGTTTCTTTATTGATCTAGGAAACCAATAAGACCACCTATCTTAAATACATAGTTCTCCTGTGCGCTGCGGGACAGTCCAAGCATGGGTTAACACAGTCTAACTGCCCTAGGACTGAGTGAGTTTTTTGTTGACCATGCCTCCCTTTGCCTCTGCTATTCAGTTTTAAAAACTCAGCCCGCCCGTTTGGACTGTAGCAGGGGAACTCCTCAGTCTTATGACAGTTACACTGGATTCCCCAAAAATTAATTTAACAATAATCAAATAATAGAGTATATTCCATAACTGTTGGCACGCCAGGAGAATAGGAAAATAAAATCAACAGCCGGAGTGACCGTCAGGAGAATATTAGTAAGGAGTCCGGGGGTCTGTGAGCTGTCCGGCGGCTGCCGGCGCTCGAGCTGAGGGCGGGAGGCATCCGCATCGATCAGCTTTCCCCCTTCACGTTTCTAGGCTGCCTGGGAGGAGCGCTGAGGCTCTCCAGAGTAGCAAAGGGATTTCCCTTGTCTAGTGGCTGCGGTGGCCACCTTATGGGGTTCGCGCGCTTTTCGCCGCTTCCCTGAACTACCGCCCGCCATTTTAAGGCTTTCGCGCGCTTTTCGCCGCTTGCCTGCATCAGCACTGGCCGTTTGGAGGTTTCGCGCGCTTTTTGCCGCAAACCATACATTTTCAGAGCTGGGAGCTGCGCGCGCAGCGGAGGCCATTTTATTAGCAAAAACGGCACTCCGAGGAGAGCAAGACACAAAGCAGGACGTGTTTTCACCTCAGCGACGATTAACATCGACACGTGGGCCGCGTCTGGGTTTCCAGCTAGGCCCATCTCAACTGTCTACAAGTCTCCGCCTATCCCTAAGGCGGCACCGGCAGGTTAGAGGGTATTGTCCCTTGGGCTTCCCTTCTAACTCTCAGTAGCTCGACAGGCATCTTCAGGCCGGCTGGCCACGCCTTGAGCCTTTCGCCACCTCCATCCCAGCCATCTTACCCTGTTGTGCCACTTCAACCATGGCAGACAAGGGGTCAGGGGAAATGCAGGCTGGGCCCTCCTCAAAGAGGAGCAAATTAGATTTGGCTCCTAGTGGAGGAAAAGGGGGCAGGAACGGTGCAAAAAGGGCATCCCCAGATCCCCAGGGCTGTGGGGAAAAGGGCAAAGAAAGCAGTCGAAAAAACAGGGCCCCTCAGCTTCCTAGGCCTGATAGGTCTCCAAACCAAGTGGAGCCTTCACCAGACCGATCCCCAAGGCAAGACAGGGAGGAAAGGCCTGTTTCACCCCCTTCTTCTGGGGAAATTTATAGGGACTCCTCCCCAGATGCCTCCTGGGGATATCCCGATTCTCCCAGCTCCTCCATCAGAGAGGAATTGGGCCCATGCCAAACCTTGACCACTGAGGAGGACAGTTATAATAACAGGAGGGGCAGGAAACGCCCTGCCCCTACCCCAGTCCGTCCCAGGGAGGACAGAGGGTCCCATATCTCTGCAGAAATGAGAGAAATAATCTCTCAGGCTATTTCCCAAGGCATTGCTGAGGGCCTAAAGCAAAAGGAGGCTCCCACTTCCAGTGGAGCCAAACCTAAGCCCTCAGCATCTCAGACTAGGGAGACTAACCCCCCATCTCCTGGCACCTCAGTGGCTACTGAGGAATCAGGATGGGAAGAAGGTGAAATTGATGACTTTGAGCTCTCTGAAGATGAAGGTCTTCCTCCTGATAAGCCAGCCTTCACGGGGTTATTTAAACCCTCATTATTTAAGTCCATCTTACACAAAGCCAAGGCAGCCACTGAATTGGGTGCCGTTCCCAAGGGTACCGCAGCTTCCTCTTTGTCCTCTAAGGACCATAAAGAGGGACTATTTAACGAGCCAGCTCCCACTGTAGATGCAATTCCTGTGCCAGATCTATTTCTAGACGTGGTCCAGAGGCAGTGGATTCAGCCAGGTACCCTCACTAATCCCAGCGGAGGTGACAAAGCACTTTACGCTGTAGAATCTAAAATGGAAGAGGCGTTAAAGTTACCTGAGGTAGATGCCCCGGTTATCTCCCTGACTTCTTCCCAAAATCTACCAGCTGACCTGCTAGAAGGTCTCAAAGCTGAAGACAAGCGTTCTGAAAAGGCATGTCATAAGACTCACCAGGCGGCTGCCTGGGCCATCAGAGCATCCACCTCGGCCTCCTTTTTTATCAGATCTTCTCTTCTCTGGCTCCGCCAGCTGAGATCCAGACCCCCTTCTGGGGGATCTCGTGGAAACACGACATTAATAAAATCATCACGGCAGTAGAGTACTCTGCGGATGCCTCCCTGAACGCAGCAAAATTTGCGTCCAGGGCCTTGGCTTCCAATGTTACCTCCAGGCGCCTCCTGTGGCTACGCCACTGGCAGGCGGACATGAAGGCAAAGTGGAAGCTCGCTTCCGCTCCCTTCAAAGGAGGGCAGCTATTTGGGGAGGCCCTAGATAAATTTACCATTGAGACCAAAGACAAGCGGAAAATACTACCAGCTACCCTTAAGAAACATGATCGTAAGGGAACTAGTTCCTTCAGGAAACAGACCTTTAGATCTCAGGAGAATAATCAAGCTTCCACTTCAGGCACTTACCAGAGAAGCTACACTCAGACGGGGGATAGGGGTCAGGATAGGAACTCCTACAGTACCAGGGGCAGGCAACACCAGTCGCAGCCCTTTCGGAAGCCATTTCGTGGCGGCTCCAACTCCCGCCAGTTTCGTAGAGGGAAATGACCACCAAGGGACACCTCCCATAGGGGGTCGGCTACAGATGTATGCCAACAGGTGGGAGGAGATCACCTCGGACTCCTGGGTTCTGAATACAATCAGGAAGGGCCTAGTGCTAGAGTTCCTATCATTTCCACAACGGAAGTTCGTCCGTTGCCCAATCCCCAGAAACCCCCAGAAAAGGATTCTCATGCAGATGGAAATCGACCATCTGCTCACAATAAAGGCCATAGAACCCGTTCCAAAGGATCAGGAGAGGCAGGGATTCTATTCCATCCTCTTCCTGGTCCCAAAGAACTCGGGGGGATGGAGGGCCATCTTGGATCTGAAGTGTCTAAATCAACACTTGGCATACAGAAGGTTCAAGATGCAGTCCCTCCAATCCATCCTAGAATGCACAAGGCAGGGGGATCTACTCACGTCAATAGATTTGAGGGAGGCCTACCTGCATGTCCCAATTCATTTGGCACACAGAAGGTTCCTGAGGTTCCACTACGACGGGAGGCATTATCAGTACAGGACCCTGCCCTTCGGCCTCTCGTCTGCCCCCAGGACCTTCACAAAGATACTGGCAGTGCTGGCAGCCCACCTCAGGAACCGGCCGATTCGTCTAGAATGCTATCTAGACGACATCATTATCCACTCGTCCAACCACGCTCAGGCGCGGAGAGACCTTCAGACAACCATCCAGACACTGGAGAGACACGGCTTCTCGGTGAACAGGGAGAAAAGCCATCTGGAGCCGACGACCCGCATCCAGCATCTCGGCGCCGTCATAGACTCCAAGACCTGTCAGGTATTCCTGTCGCCAGACAGGATGAAAAGTCTCCACAACAAACTATTGCTGTGCAAAAAGAACAGGTCAGTGCCGATCTTACATCTATCCCAACTTCTGGGAATCATGATTTCGTGCTTACAAGTGGTTCCCTGGGCCAGACTACATGCCAGGGAACTGCAGTGGTTCCTCCTGCCAATGCAGAGGGCCAGAACCAGCAACTCACTGCGAAAAGTAAACTTGCCACCCAAGGTGATCCGCGCCCTTGCCTGGTGGAGAACAGCAGCAGTGCGAAAAGGGTCTCTTTTCAAGGAGCCCGAAAGACTAGTAGTGACAACCGATGCAAGCCTGTTGGGCTGGGGAGCACATTGTCAGGGACAACTTGCTCAGGGCACTTGGACACTGAAGGAGGCGGGCCACAGCATAAACTGGCTGGAACTGAGAGCGGCCCGCCTCGCACTTCGTCAATTTGCTCCTCACATTGTGAGCCATCATGTACTGTTACTAACAGACAATGTTGCTACAAAAGCTCACATCAAGAGGCAAGGCGGCACACACTCCAGAAGCCTCATGCGAGAGGCAGAGGCACTGGGCAGATGGGCGGAGAGGCATCTGGCGTCCATCAGATCGGACCACATAGCGGGAACAAGCAATCGGGAAGCGGATTGGCTGAGCCGACAGACGATCGATCACTCCGAATGGAGACTGCATCCGGACATCTTCAGTCAGATCGTGGAGAGATTCGGCGAACCGCAAGTAGACCTCTTTGCTACACACAACAACTCACATCTACCCCGATTCTTCTCCCGTTATTACACTCCTCTAGCAGAGGGAACGGATGCCCTGAGGAGCCGTTGGCCCCCGGGCCTTCTGTATGCTTTTCCACCGTTGCCTCTCATTCCACCTGTAGTGTCAAAGCTGTTAACAGAAAAGGCAGAGCTACTGCTTGTAGCACCTCACTGGCCCAGGAGGTCCTGGTACGCCGACCTTGTCAGTCTCTCCATTCGCAACCCGTGGAGAATACCTCAGGAGCAAATCTCCCTCAGCCAGGGCCACATCAGTCATCCGGACCCCCAGTGGCTACAACTAGCCGTCTGGCACTTGAGGGGGATCTCCTGAGGAAACAAGACTTCTCTGACAAAGTCATCCAAACTATCCAGGCCTCCAGACGGCCTTCCACCAATAGGATATATGAGGCTACATGGAACGCATTTTCGACCTGGTGCGGCAGGAATGGTGTCCAGGACACTTCGGCCTCAATTCCTAACCTTCTTGACTTTCTACAGGAAGGGTTGGACAGGGGACTAGCGCCTAACATGCTCAAACGACAGGTGGCGGCGCTGTCCACCATTCTATCCTGTCATGCACGTCGGTCTTTGAGCCAACATCCTCAAGTCAAGAGTTTTCTGAAAGGTGCGGTGAACATCTGTCCCCAGGTGGTTCATCGTTATCCCACCTGGAGTTTACCCTTAGTATTGAAGGCCCTCACCAGGCCCCCCTTTGAACCATTACGTAAGACTAGTCTCCGTCATTTGTCTCTCAAGACGGTTTTTCTTATTGCCATAACGTCCGCACGCAGAATATCCGAACTAGCTGCACTATCTGTGCGGGAGGACCTTTGCATAGTACATACTGACAGAGTCATTCTGAGAATGGATCCCACCTTCATACCTAAGATGAATACACACTTCCACAGATCACAAGAAGTGATCCTACCCAACTTCTGCCCTAAACCAGTTCATCCAACAGAAAAGCTTTGGCATAAATTGGATGTGCGAAGGGCAGTGCGCATCTACACTAAACGGACCAAGGAATTTCGCCATTCCGAATCGCTCTTTGTATCTTTCTTGCCTGGGTCTCTCGGTCGCAAAGTGTCTTCACACACGATCGGACGCTGGTTGAGGGCCTGCATCAAACTTGCCTACGAGCACCAAGGCAAGGCGAATCCTCGCAACGTGACAGCGCACTCAACAAGGAGCGCCGCGGCCTCAGCGGCATGGGCAACCCAGGCTTCTATCCTTGATATCTGCAGAGCGGCCACGTGGGCCTCGCCTACAGCATTTATCAAAAACTATAAAATAGACACCTTTGCCTCGGCAGAAGCCTCTTTTGGACGAAGGGTTTTACAGAAAGTGGTTGAGGCTTCAGACTCGTTAGAATCTACCCGCCCTGGGACACAATAGCTTGGGTATGTCCCATGCTTGGACTGTCCAAGCAGCGCACAGGAGAAAGACCGTTGTCTTACCTGAACGGTCGTTCTCTGGGCGCTGCGGGACAGTCCAACCCCGCCCAGGGTTTGTAATGAAGACTGTGACATTAAGGATCTACAGTCAAAAGGTCTACGTTCGAGGTCTTCGTTTTTAAAACTGAATAGCAGAGGCAAAGGGAGGCGTGGTCAACAAAAAACTCACTCAGTCCTAGGGCAGTTAGACTGTGTTAACCCATGCTTGGACTGTCCCGCAGCGCCCAGAGAACGACCGTTCAGGTAAGACAACGGTCTCTCTGGACAGATGACAACCAGTTCACAAAAACCAATATAAAAGCCTCTACCACAGAATAGTTAAAAACAATCAATACAAAAAAAAAACCCTTCTGAGGCAACATATAGAAAATTCATATTGAATATACATGTGCATGAAGTGTCTCTAAATCTTGGTCCAGCCCAAGAGGCCATAGGGCAGGTGTCTGCAACCTTAAATACACAAAGAGCCATTTGGACCCATTTCCCAAAGAAAAAACTGGAAGCCACAAATCCTGGGTGGGCATAGCCAACTCGATGTCGTTCAGTGTTTTCTTTTCTGTGGAAAATGAGTCTCTCTCTCTGTCTCTCTCTCTCTCCCTCCCTGGGTATGTCTAGTTTAATGAAAAGAAGGATTAGGGGAGAAATGATAGCAGTGTTCCAATATCTCAGGGGTTGCCACAAAGAAGAGGGAGTCAAACTATTCTCTAAGGCACCTGAGGGTAGAACAAGAAGCAATGGGTGGTAACTAATCAAGGAGAGAAGCAACTTAGAACTGAGGAGAAACTTCCTGACAGTTAGAACAATTAATCAGTGGAACAACTTGCCTCCAGAAGTTGTGAATGCCCCAACACTGGAAGTCTTTAAGAAGATGTTGGAGAGCCATTTGTATGAAACGGTGTAGGGCTTCCTGCCTAGGCAGGGGGTTGGACTAGAAGACCTCCAAGGTCCCTTCCAACTCTGCTATTGTATTGTATTGAAGAAGCGTGGACTTCAACTCCCAGAATTCCCCAGCCAGAAAAATATTAATCTTGTAAATCAATATAAGTTGGTAACGTGACCTCTTTGTTCCATATATAGGTTACTGTGTACAATTCAAAACCTGCCCTTAAAAATGCTCGCGGTGCCAGGATGTGGATATACGTCTGCCTAAAACAGCTCTGATCCACTCCTGAAAAATTTGGATCTTCTTGGAGAGCTACTGGAAGGAATGCATTCATACCAATGATGCCCATGTATTTTTTTGGATGTATGGGTTGTTGCCATAACCTCTCCAGGGTATTGTCCAGGAGCTGCTCCAATTTTGTTTTGAGACCAGGGTCTCTTCGAAGTTTTTTTCCCAGGTAGCTGTTTTTGAAGTCTTCTTGAAATGCCATGGCTTCTTTGCTACATTTTAAACAACCTTGAGATCCTGTGATGACTATGGTCAAGAGGAGCCCAAACTCTAACCAAGACATGATGATAGCTTCCCTTGTCAGATGCTGGAAGGGGCCTTGAACAGCAGAACAGTGACATCATAACCACGACCTCACAAAGCCTGCATGCTTTTCAATCAGAAGTGAATGTGACTCTTCCATTGAAATGTCCCCATTGTGCTCAGCTGTGGCTCATAATTGGCTGAACACATCACAATGGGCTGGCTTTTTTCTCATATTTAATGGAAACAGAAGAAGCCACATTATGGTTTAGCACAGTATATGAACGTTGCTACAACATAAGTCACTGTTGCAACGGACAGAGATGCAATCTGCACTTAACTTCCAATTAGCACCATGAAATGTTTTTTTAATCAGAAGATGGAGGCAATTTAGCTTCTGTCCTTTCTGATATACTTCCAATGCTCTCCTGCATATTTAATGCCTGTTCCTTATTATTCTTTCATTGGTGAGCTTGTGTTGGATGAACCATCTCTCACTAATATAATCCCTGTAAATTTGCATTGAACTATAATTTCTGTTTTCCTCAGCTGGCCTCTAGACCCGTGTTTCCCAATTGGACATCTTTAAAATAGGGGGATTTCAACTCCCAGAATTCCCCAACCAGCCATGCTCACTGAGGAATTCTGGAAGTTGAAGTCCCAATATCTTACAATAGTACATAAAAGTATCTGCTACAATGTCCTACCTGTCAATGGCTGCTTCAGCTTCAACCACAACAATACACGAGCACACAATAGATACAAACTTAAGGTAAACCGCTCCAAACTCGATTGCAGAAAATACGACTTCAGCAACAGAGTGGTCAATGCCTGGAATGCTCTACTTGACTCAGTGGTTTCTTCCTCAAACCCCCAAAACTTTAACCTTAGACTGTCTACTGTTGACCTCACCCTGTTCCTAAGAGGTCTGTAAGGGGCGTGCATAAGCCCTCCAGCATGCCTACTTTCCCTAATATTCCCTTTTATTCATATCCATTTATGCATTCATGATCATGTTTATACTTATATCTGTTATCCAATACACGCTTGACTAAATAAACAAACAAACAAACAAACAAATTGCCAAGGTTGGAAACACTGATCTAAACGATACTGAATAAGAGGAGCCATTCAAAGCAGGGGGAACTTTAACGCAGATTTCTCCTTGTAACTCTTTAGTAGAAATTTTTGTGTGTGTGTGTTATCTGGAAACCATTGAAGAAAGGAACCACTCTACGAATAGGAAAGCAATTAGCTTCCTATCCGCAGCCAGCCTTTGGTCAGCCAAATGAGTATAGATTATTCATAGCCTGCTTTCAGGCCACTGAAGCTGACAGCAGTGAAGACCATTCTGGCACTTTAAAGCAGCTGCTGGGAGCTTGGAAAGTGAGAAGATTTTCATTGTGGAAATGATCCAAAGTACTAATTTGTGGGTTGATGAATGTGTTTGCAATATCTTTGTATTAGAGGGATGAAATAAGTGGGAAGAATCAAATAATATTAAGTTTAAAATGGTAGTCTCCTTATAAGAAAACTAGAAATCATAGAATTCCCAGATTTTTCAAATTATTATCTTTTAATTTATTAAATTTACATGCCACCCATGCCACCATCAAGGGATTGCCTAGACTTTCCCTCCAAAACTCTTCTTCATGATACTCGTTGTTAATGTTTCTGTTGTATTGTATTGTATTGTATTGTATTGTATTCTGCCTTTGTTCCAGGAGTAAAATGATACCGATGCGGACTGGTTTGCCCTAACCAGTAGTAAAAAAAATGCTATCGTTTTGGACGAGCTGGTATTTCCGACGATCAGCTGTGACGTACAATTTATATCGTCTAGAAAGCAGGATTTCCTGCTTTTTAGCTAATCTAAATCACGTGGCACAGCAGATTCCCCCACCCTCGCTGTTCTACTTACCTTTGCAGGCGCGCTTGGTAGCAGGCTCCGCCCACCCGGCCAGATGTCATCAAGTCCATTTTTGACTCTGTGCACATGTGCGGAAGGTCCTGCGCATGCACAGAAGTTGCATGCACGCACAAAGCAAGCATTCACATTTGCAAATTGGTAGCGAAGGTAAGTAGATTTCACCCCTGCTTTGCTCTCCAAAATGCAAGGCTATGAAGATATTCTGCCCAGTTTATCTTGAAAACAACCCTGCAAGGTAGGTTAGACTGAGACAGCCTTAGAAAACCGTATGAAGATTTGAATATATCATATGCTCATCCAGAGGTGTCCAATACCACTTTATAATGCCTTGGTAAGGCCACATTTGGAATACTGCATTCAGTTCTGGTTGCCACGATGTAAAAAAGATGTGGAGACTCTAGAAAGAGTGCAGAGAAGAGCAACAAAGATGATTAGGGGACTGGAGACTAAAACATATGAAGAACGGTTGCAGGAACTAGGTATGTCTAGCTTAAGAGAAAGAAGGACTAGGGGAGACATGATAGCAGTGTTCCAATATCTCAGGGGTTGCCACAAAGAAGTGGGAGTCAAACTATTCTCCAAGGCACCTGAGGGTAGAACAAGAAGCAATGGGTGGAAACTAATCAAGGAGAGAAGCAACTTAGAACTGAGGAGAAACTTCCTGACAGTTAGAACAATTAATCAGTGGAACAGCTTGCCTCCAGAAGTTGTGAATGCCCCAACACTGGAAGTCTTTAAGAAGATGTTGGATAGCCATTTGTCTGAAACGGTATAGGGTTTCCTGCCTAGGCAGGGGGTTGGACTAGAAGACCTCCAAGGTCCCTTCCAACTCTACTATTGTATTGTATTGTATTGTAATCTTGGCAAATTTAAGACTTGTGGATTTCAACACCCAGAATTCCCCAGCTAGCCATACTGGCTGTGGAATTATGGGAATTGAAGTCCATGTATCTTAAGGTTGCCAAAATTGGACACCCCTGAGTTAGACCAATATAACAACTACCCAGTCATTGCATAGTCTCCCTCATTTTCTGATTTCGGCAAATTAGCCTTTTCAAATGGCAAAACTCTCGCATTCTGCAAACAGGAAATGCACCTCAAGATTTCAGCCTGGTTGACTTGCGTACCAAGTGACCCTGGAATTGACAATAACAGGAGAAATTTCTTGTACATAACTAGGGAATGTAGACAAGAGAAAAATTTCCATAGGAAAGGGGTTTTTAAATGAATGAATTGATTTTAAAATTGATAATAAATAATTAAGAAATTAAGAGCTAATTTAATTAAGGTATAGGCTACAAATAGGTAGATGGTGAGTTCTAGTTTCTCCTTACCCATGAAAGCTAGCTGGGGACTTTGGGTCAATCATTAGCAGGCAGTGAGTTGTAGTCCCACCATAGGCATGAAAGCTGGTTGGATTACTTTGGGCCAATCACTAGGAGACGGTAAATTCTAGTTCCACCTTAGTCATCTGGGTGACTTTGGACTACTCCCTCTCTCTCTTTGCCCAAATAACAGGAAAATAGCAGGAGGAAAGGGTGTTGGATACTTGAGTTGTTTATAAAATAAATACATTTCCTGCCTTGAGTTGTTAAACAAACAAACAAACCAGCAAATGTCGCATACATTGAATCAAACAATGGTTTGCCTTTTAATGTAGCTTGCTTCCAAAATGAATTCAACTTTCCCTTAAATTTAGCGCTCCCCCCCACCCCGCTGACCCCGAGAAGGTCAGGTCCCCACAGTCTCCTCTTTCTTCCCTTCGGTCCTCTCACCCGCCACGCCTCATAATCTTCTAAATTCCTGGGCTGTGTCCCCCTTTCATCACATCTTGTATATCAGGACTTTGGGACCACCTGGCCATATGGGGTCAAAATAACTGTGGTCACGGTCTGCTCTGCATTAATTAACCTTTGATCCTTAATGGGCACCTCGGGGAAGAAGAGGTGGGAGGGCCTCGTAAAAAAAAATAGAGAGATTAATAGCCAGCCAACCAGCAATTTCACTTTCAGAGCTTGGGACAGCTGGGGGGTGGGGGATAGAAATGGAGGAGCTCATCGGATGGGTGAGGGGTGGGAGGAAAGGGCAGGGATTTGGGAACTGGGGAGGGGGCATCTTGGCCTGAAATGGCAAAGCAACTGCACCGAGGGTTGCCAACTGCTTAAGGGGAAAACCAGCCCGTGCTTAGCAGTTGGATTTGCAAGAATCTCAAAATAGAAATAAACTTCACCATCTGCTTCAGATCTGTGTTTAAGACTCACAAACAGAGAGGGAGCAGAAAAATTGGCGATTCTAGCTGTGAGCCCAAATTATAGGGTTTCGGTCTGTGGCACAATTTGAAAGTTTATCTTAAATTGTGTGAAAATTGCAAGCTTCAGAATATTTTGACAAGTGGCTGAGGTTTGGGATTTGGATCTGCTGAATTTACCAAAATATGAATTATTGTTAGAGCAATATGTGTAATTGCTAAAATTCTCCTTTTCTGTGCCAAGCATTATTGTTAAGTATTTGGATGCTGATGTGAATTGCAAATCATTGCCAAAGGCCTTTGGTCAGCATTCGATTAATGTTAAAGTAAAATCTCTTACACCACATAAGGCACATGTTATCAAAAGGAGGAGAGAGCAAAAATCACACAGATTTGCATAGTATTTATATGCATACTAATCTACATACTCTCGTAGAAATAATTTACATAATTTAAATAGAATTCCCTTCATGGAGAAGACGTTAATTATCAGATTACAATCCTTCTCTCCATATAGCAACGTCAAGACTTCAGTGCCTCTTTATAGTATTGGTAGTCTTTGATTTACAACAGTACCCCTATAATCAGTATGATGTTACGACTTTTTTTTTAGACTCTCATTAAGCAAACCAATTTACTATGGGCCAGTTTTGCCAAAACCCAGGAATAAATGCCAGTGTTTGGCAAAATCATTGTAAAATGTGATCATGTAACCAAGGGACACATGATCACAAATGGTTGTAAATGCAGACTGGTTGCCAAGAGTCCAACGTTCAGTCACATGACTTAAGGGGGAGTGGCCATCAGAACTTCGGAACCATGTCCTAAGTAATTCCAGATTTCATTATGGTTGCAAGTTGAAGACTTCCTTCATTAGTAAAATTGAAGTTTTAATTTTAACTCCAAGAAAGGGTAATTTTTTCTGGCTCTGGATCCCATCATGCCATATTTGTACAATATCAAAATCTTTCAGTCAATCTTTCAGAAGTTCACAGTATTCCATATCATGAATTCATATTCTGAGGATATTAATTGATTGATTGATTGATTGATTAATATTAATTTTTTACATTATAATGTCAGGAAGTCCCAAGACTATCTTAAGAGACTCACTAGTAGTTTGACAAGACTGCCAATCTATTGCTGGTTTATACATTTAGCCTCTCACTTTTCATTCTGATTACTTTAATATGAAGAAAGTTCTGTGCCTTGTTCTATTTACTGCCTAGAAAGTTTCTTTGATTATTTAAATTTATTAAAATTTAATCAAGTTATTGAATATACCCAGATGATTAAGTGAATGTAATAACAAAACT
Organism: Natrix helvetica; assembly: GCF_964273705.1. NCBI lineage: Eukaryota > Metazoa > Chordata > Lepidosauria > Squamata > Natricidae > Natrix > Natrix helvetica. The sequence goes on along the minus strand of NC_138554.1, from coordinate 22,616,469 downwards.
GTAATACAGTCTCCTTCTTGAGCTTATTAAAAGACAGTTTAATAAGCTAATTTAATGATCAGTTTAATAAGCAAATGTAACCTCAGTGGAAGGAAATTTCAGCTAGGGCTTGTTTTATTCTTTGAACAAAAGCAAATGTTAGGAATACACACACACACAGAGACACACACACAAACACATGAGGTAGGTATTCTGCTTGGGTCTGTCAATAGAATAAGACTCTGAAAACAAAACTGAATTGGATAAGATTTGGTGTGGCACGATGTAGGTAATGGGAAAAGAACAGTGAAATTAAAAATGGGTTGTATCTGGTCGATGGAGAGGAAAAATGAAGAAAGAAATATTCTCAATGCCCCTTTGATGGAAAATTGGGTAACTTCTTCACAACAGCACTGAAAAAAGTAACTTATGACCAGTTATAATCATTGTAGCATCCCCATGGTCACATGATCAGAATTTGGGCATTTGGCAAACCTGCAATGTTTGCCGTGTCCCAGGGTGATGTCATCATTATTGGTGACCTTCCCAGCTGGTTTCCAATAGGCAAAGCCAATGGGAGAAGGCAGATTCCATAACAACCACCTGATTCACTTAAACAATTGCAGTTAATCGCTTAACAAACGTAGCCCCTCCTCCCCCCAAAAAGGTCACAAAGTTGGGTGTGTCTCACCAACAATTGCTTTGCTAAGCGACAGAAATGCTGGTAAATGCACCCACAATAGATTCAAAGCACACTTGTCCACTTATGTGCCAAATACAACACACCTGTACTTCTGAAAGCAAACAGCATTGTACATAGTCCTTATACAATGGTGTGCTTTTCTTAGGCCTCCAGAGCAAAATGGACAAGCTAAAGATAGAGGAGTAGGAATTGTGGTCTTTCTGTACCTAGGATGGATTTTCTCTTGGGTGGAAAGGCTAGACCAAACTAACTCACCACTAGACCAAACTGAATCTCCAATTGTAGACCAAATAAGATTAAATGACAACATCTAAAAATTGAAGGAAGAACTATGTTATAATGGAAAATGGAACCTTTTTTAAAGGGTCACTTTTCCTCCCCAATATTGCACTTTCTGGAAGCCCATCTCTTACTTTTCTGCCTCTGAGAAAGGTGGAGTTTTGTGAGCACAAGAAAGCAATATAAGGATGACCCAGGTCCCAAATCTTTATTCACCTCCTTTATGATCCCCTCATACCCTTTGGGGACGTGAAGATTGGAATCAACTCTATTAGTTTTTTTGTTTTTCCCCTGCTTAAATCCTGTTGGTCTACAATCTTTTTACTTTGCCCCCTTTCCTTATCTCCTCTGTTCAGTATCCTGCATTACTAGCCCACCTGTCTGCATGTGTTTGGCTTCTGTCCCAACAGTGGGATTTACTCCCTTCTTTGACTCATGAAGGTCTCTGTTGGGAGTCCCCTCATGCAGAGCAATGCCATCAGGAAATGTAGCAACCCCAGATCAAAGCCTCTGAGATCTGGAAAAGTGTTTTACTCTCCTGATTCCAGGACTGGGTGAGAAACCTGACTATCAAAATTTGTGTTAACTCATGAAGACTTTAACAGATCTCCAGAGGCACCGTTTCCCGTCTCTCCCCACCTCCGTCAGTCACCCTCCCAATCCATACATCCAACAAGACGACTGTCTAGTATTTTTACCCAACAGCTTGTAAAACTTGCTAAACTTCCTCTTAAACTCTCAACAAAGAGGATTTCATTTTTAAGAAACTCCAGCCTGGCTGATATCGAATTCCAGAAAGCTCAGTGGATAGTGGAGTTGGACGCAGGCTCCAGACACAACAATTGGGGGAGAAAAGGTGGGTTTGCTCTCATCACTCTACTATATCATTGTCTTCTTGTTTCCCATTATTTTTCTGCCTTCACTTCTTTAATGCATGAGAAATTCTACCCTGACAGTGAACCCTGCCAATTTATCTTTGGTAAGATAAATATTTAGGGTGGCAAAATCTGTTGTTTCATACCTGCATTACGTTGGCTTTTCTTGATAGATAGATAGATAGATAGATAGATAGATAGATAGATAGATAGATAGATAGATAGATGATAGATAGAGATAGATAGATAGATAGATAGATAGATAGATAGATAGATAGATAGATAGATAGATGATAGATAGATAGATGATAGATAGATAGATAGGCAGGCAGGCAGGCAGGCAGGCAGGCAGGCAGGCAGGCAGACAGACAGACAGACCTGAATAACTATTGTAATATAATGTGGATCCAGTTATTAAAGAGCAAGATGTATGACACTGGCGCTGAAAACCTGCAATGTTTACACTGCATTTATTATTTGAACAAAGCTGTAATATCTCAGATGATGGAGGCAAACGAAATCTTATAAAGGATATCCAAGCCACAGAGATAGACAGTGTGCCGGTGCTTATATTGCTAAATATATCCATATTTACTGCAGGCCTTTGGCAATAAAATGTGTAATAGGTGAAGGAGAATGTGAGTGGTTTTATAGCTAATGGTTCATTTGTTGTTCATATTTTGGGGCTTAGCGACAATTTTGTGGGGAACTGGAAGAGCTTTTCAAGATTTCTTAAAATGCATGGCAAGATGAAAGTTCCCCCAAGCATTTGCATCTTAAGACCTCTCTAATCTGCCATTGCCTGTTCCACTGTATGCCTGAAATCAGAAGAAATGCTTGAAATTTCCACAGTGCCATGTTTAAATTATTACAATTTTCTGTACAATACTTCTTAGAGTACCGCAGGTCGGAAAATAAAGAAGTGCTGAGACTGATTCTATTATTCTGCACCTTGAATCAGCTTTATGTTGATGCCAACTATTTAATTTTTCATGTATGTGATAGAATCTATGCTACTTCAAAAGAAGTTGTTGAAATATTTGCTGTTTTAAAGCATGCAGACGTTATTGCTTCAAAACAGCCTTTATTATTATGTGAGTGTTCTTCAACCTATTTTTAAATACATTGTTTTTTTAAAAAAAATCATTTCTTCTATATCTGTAGAACCTAGAGATTTGTGTACTACTGAACATTTGTGTGAAAATTCATTAACAGCCAAAAATTTCCATAATTTTGGAGAAGACAGATCGTTGATTTTGTAGCATCAAACTCTCAGATTAATAGTCACTAAAATATTCCTCCAACACCCCAAAAATACATTGGAGGGGATTTTTTAAAAAATTCCTTAAAATAATTTTCCCTGCCCTCCTTTACAACTTATAGACTAGTTTCTCTTTATGTATGGTCATACATGTTTATGATACATGACTAATAAGCATATTTTATGGCACAGAAGGCAAATGAATTATTAGCAAAATTTATTACACATGGTTACTAAATCACACCTCCATTTTAAAAGTTCCAAATAAATGGTGAAGGATTGTTACTATGCTGGAACCAAAATTTCCACCCCATTAAAAAATTGCATTGAAGCACCTTAACAAAATTTGAGGATCCTTAGTGACAAATGTCAACGTTAGATGACATTAAGTTTGTTTTGTTTGAGAAAAGCTTTGATCTATTTAATATGTCTGAAAATGGAAAATAAAACAATAATATGAGCTCTGAAGTTGGCATGTCCTGCTATACATTTGAGAAATCTTCATTATAGAAAATATAGAAATTTTTCTATATTTTTCTACAGCTTAGAAACAAACAATTATGCACCTTTAAGAACTATTATATTTTTCTGTATAAATCCCAAACTTTATTTTGCTAATATTTTAACTGTAGTCTTGGTAGATATTGGTAACATTGTAAAAAGCTCTTACAACTCATATAAAACTATTATCAACGAATATATTTAAGCATTAGATCCTTATTTGATGTATTCTTTTAAGCTAACAAATACTTAACAAAATGGCAAAATATACTTGTGTAAATGTCCCATTAGAAGAGAATTTATAAATACCAGAATTGATTACCAAAAAAACCTCTACATGTAATGGTTGAGAAGTTCATGACAATAAACAGTCCAATATTCTTTTTTTAATAGGTGATGTACCTAAAATTACAGTAAGCTGCTTTGCAAATTTTAACAATAAGGAAATAATGTTTCAGTCAATAAGATACAGAGATAAGTTTCATTGGTGTTTGCGCGATGCAATATTGTTATTTACTTTATAATATTTATTAATTCATTGCAAGACAATCCCAGATTTAATAAAAATCCTTTTCTATGGTATTTTAATCACAATCAGAGTTGAAACTAAGAGACTGGCCAGCAACATCAAATAAGTTGTCTCTTCCAGCCATCTGTATGATACTTGGTTTTAAAACTGTACTTTATGCAATTGATGAGCTCATTGTTCCTTTATGGGTAGATTAATTATCAAAGGCAAACTTACTTAAAAGCTTATTTTCCTTTTCTCTGTAATTTATAGCTCCAGGAATGTTTTAACACGTGCACTAGATTTGGAAGGCACATTCATTTCTTGTGTATCTAATTGGGATGAAATAGACAGTCATATTTTTTAACCACAGGGCCGGACTTACTTGAAATTCAGACATATCTAAATGTGTAAACTGCAGTTATAAGAAAGATAGTTTACAAAAATTATATAAATTGTTTTTTTTTAAAGTTACATTTAGACGTATATGCATATATCCATATTTTGGATCTGTTTTTTTTTTTTTAACAAACCTGTACAGGAACGGGAGAAACAAAATTTCTAGAGGATAAACTAAAACTGACATATTTGCATAAATGAAAAGCTTTTTTTGCGGTGTGCGTAAAAATGAGTTGCAGTTAACAAACTCTTATGGTGAGAGCTCTGATGAACTTAAAAATCGAGATGCAAAAAAAGTTTCTTTGAAGTCCCAAAGTTTGAAAATTGCGGCTAGCCTTTGTTTTCATTCTTGATATTTGTAGTGCAGTACCGTAAATGTTGGATGTTTATAGACAGGTCCTAGTGTGATAAGGAAAAAAAAAAAGGATATACCCAGAAAGTCACAAAAAGAAGAGATATCCCACCAAATCACATGAACAAAGCAAGATATAGTGAAATTATTGTCTGGAAAGCATTATCAGCTAAAAACTGAAAATCATATACTTGCTTCCAAAGACATTTACATTAATATATTTTAATTATAAAAGTTGGGATCCAGATCCTAACAGTAAAATCCTACACAAAATTATAACGTCCCATTGAATCCAAAGATGACTCCTATTCCAAGAATGCAATTCTACTCATACTTTAACTTAGAACACATGTACAATTAACATGTATTGTATAGTAATTGTATTTAGGCCATATTAAAGTCAATGGGCACTTTGGTTACCATCTGAATCCCACAGAATTCAGTGGGAATGAAATGTAATTAAGCTCTGGATCCAACGTAAAGACTTTTCATTAGTAAACACTTAGTTTTCAAAACTTTCAGTATTTCAACAGATGAAAACTAAGACGTATTTATGACAGCCTTGTTCTTTCAACTCTCTCCACTTCATTCCTCATAAATAAATATAATGCTAAAAATTCAGTTCTTTTGTCTTCACTCCGTGCCAGCCGCTCCTTTGCTGTATAGTACATGCATCAGAATCTTTCCCATGCCTTATAAGTATAACAAATTGAGATCTAAGTAATTTACTTCCAATTCAATGCAAAGAGGATTTTGTAGTCTTTAAAGCTCAGATAGTATTTATTATTTTGATTAAAATAACAAAAATGACAAAAATCAAAAAGCGTTGCCAATGTATGGTAGGCAAAATACATTGGCAACACTTCAAAACCTAACCTACTTTTTGTTAATTTGTGTTCAGTTGTATCTTTTTGTTTAAAAGTTTTAAGTAAAATTATATAAATAATAATAATTACAACAGCAACAGCAACTCTAGTTGGGAATTCTGTGCATGGCTTCTTAAGGTTCAAATTGTAGATATGTGACTTTTGTCAGAGTTCTAAGAGTAAACTGGAAGTTTAGAACAATTGTTGAAGAATAACAACTGTAAGAATATAACTAATTCCTAACTGTAAGAATATAACTAACTGACAGAAAGAGAAAAATAGAGCAAATAGAGCAACAATCTGTATACCAGGGATCTTCCTGGCATTTACCCATAAGTTAAGCATGTACTGCATAGGATTGCAGGTCTATTATCCCCCAAAGAGAGTGACTTGTACAAACATCAACGTGGATTGATCTAGGTTTTGTGTTGTGTAAACTCAGTTCTTGAAGTTTCAGAATATTGTTTATGGAATAGCACCATGCGAGTGTCCACCCAGCTGTTAATTATCCAACAAACTATAGTTAAAATGTGGCTTAGAGTGATGTATGAAACCAGCAGAGATATAAGGAGGAAATGAATTATATCTGAACCACAGGGCTACACTGAAATTCTATAAAACAGGAGTAGGGGAATCATGATTTGACTCCTTTAATGACCTACTCATAACATCCAGCAAAAACGGTCTCTTTGTGCACATTAATGTCCCATTCATACTCAGGATACGGACGTACTGAGGCATTTTTAGTATTTATTGGCTTTTTACTTTTATCATAGAAATGCCAGCCCTTCACAAGAATGGTAAGTGGTCCCACTTGGATCGTAATCATGTTCCAATTACAGAGAGGCCACTCTGGTTATTCATATTCATATTATTTTTATTTTTGTTTAATTTATTTGATCCCTATTGCTGCGCATCCCAGCAAATGACGCTGGGTAGAGTACATCATAAATTTAAAAACAATGAAATACTATTAAAATAATTTAAGCAGTAGAGAATAAAGGTACATATAATGGTGAAGGTGGCTAGCCTAGAAACAAGGAGAGCTTGAATTCCCTAGTTCCGCCTTAGGCATGAAAGCCAGCTGGGTTACTTTGGGCCGATCACCAGGAGACAGTGAATTCTAGTCCTGCCTTAGGCATAAAGAGTGGCTGAGTGATTTTGAGTCAGTCACACACACACACACACTCTCTCTCTCTCAGCCCAATCCACATCACAGGATTATTGCTATGGGGAAAACAGGAAGAGGAAAGAGCATTATGTATATTCGTCATCTTGAATTAATTATAACAATAAAAATCTAATAAATAATAAATATGGATCCAAGTAGAACTGTTACTATGCTTGTTAATACAGCCAGGAAATTGGGTCCTTAACACACACAGGGCCTTACAATCAAGTAAGTATGTTATGGTTGGTTTTTTAAAGTATATCCAAATTAATTGGCTTTTTCAGACATCCCACCTAGCTATCCAGATCTTTATTTATATATTTATTTTTATATATATATATATATATATATATATATATATATATATATATATATATATATATATATATATATATATATATATATATATATATATATATATATATATATATATATATATATATATATATATATACACACAATAAAGTTGTTATTTCCAGTTCTAAGTATATTTTACACAGAAAAGAGTCATATAGTTCTGTGAACTTTATTTCCTGGTAATGTATAGTTCAATTTGCTGACTTCAGCAATTTTTCCTACGTTTTCTCTAGACATAATAAAATGAAAAGTTTAATGTTTTCCTCTTTTATCAGCAATCTAAACTACAGTCATTGGATCTGAACACTACTTGCAGCATAAAATTGAACAGAAAGGAGGAATATGAATTGAATAAGCAAAAAATACTATAAATTAGTTGTGCATATATTTTTTGCTAACATCCCAATTTTAAAAATCTTCTAAAACTTTGAGAGGCTCAATAGTGCCTATATAATTTGCCATGGAGTTAAAAACTTGAAAGATACATTGCTCTGTATTTAAGATAGATTAGAAAGTTGCTGCTGGACACAATTTTTAAAAAGCAGATTTAAATAAAATAAATACATTTCTTCGGAAGGTTTTTAAATTACATTTTGTACCCTATATTTTACATTTTGCACACCGTACTGAATTTTGGAATGTGCAAGGGTGAAAAAAATAAATCCACAATATACATAGATATTTGTATTGAGAAGATTTTCAAAGTAGCCTTCTCAAGAAATTTGGACGTGTTTGACATAAACCAGATGCAGGGAAGATTTTTGAGATAAATAGGAGAGAAACAAGCTGTAGTACTCACTTATGGGGAAAATAGAAAATCTATTGTATGCAATGTGTCTTACTTCTACATAGTAACCAGTCATACAATTCCTTATAAATCATAAGGCTTATTTTTCTTTGGCTGGACTGAGTCTCTTTGGAGCAAAACCTCAGCTTGGGCATCTTCAGAAGTTTTCAGCACCACAAAGAAAAGAAGAAAATATGTACTGCTGCAGCTCATTATTATCAAAGTGTTAATGGTACTAATATTAATCACTTACTAATAAAATTCAGCCTCCTATTAGTGCATTGTTCTGTGGCACGTTTGAAAATAGCCAGTTTATTGCAGCATGCAGTTTGTAAGATACACTCCATTTTATAGTATACAGTGATTATTACTCCAATGGGTCCACAAGATATGCGATAGTCTTTAAATTGTCATAATATTCTTCTTTGTTGTTGTAATATTAACACAGTCTAACTATCCAAAAAGCTTTAATGCAAAAATAAAATCTGTTGCTTTGATACAATTAGGAATATATAAGAAAATGGCAAACCCTTGTAACTGTTTCTTAAATTTGCCCACAGGTGAAAGACTTAATAGGAATAAATTATGCAGAAAAACAGTAAGCATGCAATATTTGGAGGGTATTATAAAATGAAGAGATTGAAATATCTGAAACTTGCGAATTTAGCTGGCAGGTTGAAAATAGGTTGAAAACCCTCCAAAATCATGTTAACGTCTATCTCAACTAAAGGATTTTTCAGTGATCATTTGGACATTACTGTATATATTGGTCATGGCAATGGGATCTAATAAATAACAGCATCATAAACAAGCAGACAAAAATCCAGGCATTGAACAGAGCAGTTTTTTATCCTGATTATTTTTTTTCTCCAATTTTCTATTGTTCTGAGCCAGAAGCCTAGGCTTGGTGGTTAGACAAGCTTCCACTAGTGAAGGATTTGCACTGTTAAAATGAAAATGATTGCGAAGGAAAGAGATGGTGGTTAAATAGGAAACAATTGATTAGGTAAATGGGAATGTTGCATTTACAACAATCAAACAGATCAGCGACAATTATTGCTTCTTTTACTGTAATAGCCATTGCTTGTTCACAGGAGAAAGCAAAACAAAGCAGATTGTACAGAGGTAGCAAACAGGTAGCAAGTGCTTAGAAGCATTGCTGTGTTTAATGTATTGGTGTTGCAAAGTGGAATACCACTTGGATTGTATTATACCAATAGAGGCTTACTTCATTTCATCTTTCAAAGAATGTGAGGAATGCGCTGGACTTATTCAGACCAAAGACCGTTCAAGTCCAACTTTCTGTTTTTACAGGGGTATGGCTTTGGGAAGGCTGAAAGCAAACTTTAGCAGAAATTTGGTACAAGAAAATATTTTTTAAAAAACTGCCTTTGAAATTTGTTGAGGATTGATTTTAGCCTAGGAAAAACAAAAATAAAAATCCCTCAACGCAAGTAGCCTCATGCAAAAAAATTTAAACATGCCATTTTGTTTCTAAATATTAAGGTTGTATTGTTTTATCAATTACAAATATATTATCAATGCATCTATTCTTAACCTATTCTGATGTAAATATTTTGCAATAGAAGAAAAGGACAAAGGGTTAAATCAAAATATATGCTTAGGGCTACAATTTTGCTTGATTAAAAATATGTCTTTCCATTCATCAGCAATTTGTTTGCCTCCATTTTACTTGGTGGCAAATATCAGAGATTGTACAGAAACAAATTGAGGAGTGAGGATGACAATTTCCCTGCATTTGTATTTCAAGTATTCAGTATTTCAAGTCACATGTTCATCTTTATGAATGTCTTTTTGTTGTTCTTTGTGGACCATTGCAAATAGCAGTGAGAATCATTTCAGTGCCAACCCATCTATCGTTTTGAATCCTTCGTAAAGTCCTACACCTCCACCCCCAAAGTCCCCCCCCCATCCCAATCCCCAAAATTAGTGATGGTTCAAAACAGCATATGGGGGAAATGACTGGTGAAAATTTAGGAGCAAAAATGTATTAAAATATATATTCTATACATTCTACAAAGCAGCCTTGTCTTCACAAGGATTGAGGAGAAAAAGAAAAAAAATCTCAGATATATTTTAGGGAATAAAGTCTTCGGGGGAACTTTAAAAAAAACATTACAGATGTTATGTATCCTCTCTGACAAAGGAACACTCCATGTTCTAAGATGATAATAGTTAAAACATATATCATGCCAAAACGAGTGAAGCACGCTCTCACTTCCGATCTACCATTTTCTGAAAATATATGCAAATAGAAGAGTTTGTTTATAATCAATAAAACCTAACGATACACAGAGATATCTTTGTTCAAGTGAAATTTTTGCAGTACATTAACGTATAGAGGAAATACATGGAAGTTTTAGAGAAATCTGTCACCTTTGCTGGTGCTAAATAGCAATTAGGAATTATTCAGAAGACCATATAATTGCTTCTCTGAAGATTTGCCAGCAGCCATACTTCCCAGTATTTTGAAAAAAATGAAATAAAAATGTTTCCCTTGAGTTTTTTTTTAAAAAATGCAGTTTAACATTCCGCATGTTTATTTAAAAAAATCGTGCTTATTCCCAGGCATTTATTTCTCAGTACATGCCATATATCATTCCAGTTCTACGATTGAATTATATGTGATGCTTAAGTCACATATTCCCTCTTCCCCGATTTTTAAATTTTGTAAAACGTAGACATGAAAATCGATACAGATCAGGGGCTGATTTTATGAGTCGAAAACAAAATCCCCTTCTGAAGTCCCCCGTTTCTACCAAATAACTATTTTTTTTAACCCAGAGAGGAACTGAATCCCCAAGCGGTGCAAAATCACAGTAGATTTGGGGGTATTAGTGACATCTCTCAGACATGCACCAGATGCCTGGAGCAGATTTACAAACTTTTTATTGCTGTATTTTCTAAGAGGAAGGTATGCGTGTGCGTATGAGTGAGTACGCATTCATGCATTTTGATTCCTGCTTTTGCAAGTATCATTCTTAACACCCTTCTATCCTCTCTTGCTTATCTTTCTCTCTATTAGATCTGACAGAAGCTATATTTTTTTAACTCAGTAATAGCCCTGGATAGCTCTGTTATCTGATTAAAGATAGCTAGAAACCTTAAAATTGCCTCCGAATGTTATTATCAATGGTTCAGTATTATTCGAGGTCTGGCAATACATAGTGGAATATATCTTTTCTTACTTTCTCTATTTATACATATATAAATACATATACATACATACATACATACATACATACATACATACATACATACATACATACATACATACAAGGCATATTTTGAATTAGACCTAGAACCCTGTTGAATAAGAAGTTCATTGGTTTATAGCAACAATTGAAGCAAGATTGGAATGTAATATAAGCCCAAGTCTTTTTTTTAATGACATAAGACACAGGAATTGGATTGAGCAAGGAATATTACTTTTGTAATTTAGGGAAATCTGCTAAAATTGCAGATGGCTCCAAAACACGTTGTCATTCATGTTTATGGAAAATGTTTGTGAAATTATAACCACAGTTTTGTGTTATTTTTGGTGCTGTTTGAAGATGAGAAATATTGAGAACAGGTTCTTAAAGGTTGTTGATTGATTCACTCCTGTTTTTGCAGGCAGAATAAAGAGGCTTATGACGCATTAAAGAATACCAATTTATTAAACATCAGCATCTTGAATGACTCTTTTTAGCAGCAGATATGTTAGCCTCTTCTAGCCAAACAACATGACTCTCTGTTGATTAAAATAATTATTCCTGCTAATGGGTGGAATGGATGATTCTTAAATTTTCAGTTGGTCTCCGTTCCTCTTTTTTTTGAATTTTAAATTCAGCACATTTAAACTCACATCAATCTGAGATCCTTTTTTAAATTTGCACAAACAATGGATATAATATGGATGTACAGATTTTGATACTTTTTCATGGTATTTATAATTGTCCCTGATATAGTGTGTTTGTGCATTGTTTTTGTAACCCACATATTTGTTTAAAATATTTTCACTAGATATCTACATTTTTAGAAAGTTTGATAATTAGAAAACTATTTGAAAAAATTCAGAGTGAATTTCAGTAGTATTTCAGCTCATATATTGGTTAAAACTAAATAAGTGCGCACCATAGATATTTGTTTTTCCCCGCATCACTACCACTTAATAATGCCTCGGCAAGGCCACACTTGGAATACTGCATCCAGTTTTGATCGCCATGAAGTAAAAACGATGTTGAGACTCTAGAAAGAGTGCAGAGAAGAGCAACAAAGATGATTAGGGGACTGTATGCTAAAACATATGAAGAACGGTTGCAGGAACTGGGTATGTCTATTTTAATGAAAAGAAGGACTGGGGGTGACAGGATAGCAGTGTTTCAATATCTCAGGGGTTGCCACAAAGAAGAGGGAGTCAGGCTAGTCTCCAAAGCATCTAAGGGGAGGACAATAAGTAATGGGTGGAAACTAATCAAGGAGAGAAGCAACTTAGAAATAAAGAGAAATTTCCTGACAGTTCCAACCAGGGGTGGGTTCCTGCCAGTTCTAACCTCTTCTATAGAAAAGGTTCCACAAATCTTTTTAGAACCGGTTCTAGCTGCCTCCCCCCGCCCGTCTGCACATCATCAAGATGAAGAGCGAGAGGAGGAATTCTGGGAGTTGAAGTCCACAAGTCTTAAAGCAGTCAAGTTTGAACACTCCTGGGGGTATTTTCTAAAGGGTTAGGGGTGCAAGGGTCTTGTAACTTGACAGCTTTAAGACTTGCATGCTTCAAATGCCAGAGTTTCTGAGCCAACATTTTGGTTGCTAAGCAAGAGCGTTGTTAAGTGAGTTTTGTGACATTTTACAAGTTGGCCATGCCTACTCAGTCACATGACTGGCAAGCCACTCCCACAAGGTAGGCCACACCTACAGAAGAGGTTCTAAAAAAAATTGAAATCCACCACTGGTTTGAACAATTAATCAATGAAACAACTTCCCTTCAGAAGTTGTAAATGCTCCAGCACTAGACATTTTAAAGATGATGTTGGATATCCATTTGCTGAAGTGATGTAGGATTTCCTGCCTAAGCAGGGGGTTGGACTAGAAGACCTTCAAGGTCTCTCCCAACTCTGTTATTCTAAATTATAAATACCACATTGATTGTGATGCAATCCCATCCTCCCCCTTCTTACTTGTGTTGTCGCATTGGAAAAACAGATTTATTTCACAATATCAAAATGTGAGTCTTATGTGTGTTCCATCTCCAGGCACTTAAATGTACATATTGGAAATTCTTTTACATGGTAACATTATGATTGTAGGAGAGAAGTACCAAGCAAAACATGGAATTCTTTTAGATAAGTGTCTGTGCTTTTAAATAATTATGATGGGCTGTTTCATTGAATTGCTTTTGGGATGCACTATAATCCTTTAAATCTCCTTGGAAACGGGAAATTCAACAACAGATCAAAAGAATCAAGAATATGGGCACAGCAGCAAACAAAAACAAAAACAACAACCTCTTTGCATGCAGAGCCAGTTTGATGTAGTGGTTAAGACACCAGGCTAGAAAGCTGTAGACCATGAATTCAAGTCTTACTTTAGCCACGAGAGCCAGCTGGGTGACTTTGGGCCAGTCACTTTCTCTCAGCCCAACTCACTGTGAGAGGGATCTTGGAGTCCTAATGGACAGTCACTTAAGTATCAGCCAGCAATGTCCAGTGGCAGCCAAAAAAGCCAATGCAATCCTAGGAGGGATAGAATCAAGATTGTGTGAAGTATTAATACCGCTTTATAACGCCGTAGTAAGGCCACACTTAGAATACTGCACCCAGTTCTGATCACCATGTTATAAAAATGGGGATCTGGAAAGATTGCAGAGAAGAGCAGCAAAGATGATTAGAAGACTGGAAGCTAAAACATATGAAGAACAGTTGCAGAAACAGGGTATGTCTAGTCTAGCGTAAAGACAAGGAGAAATTTCCTAACAGTTGGAACAATTAACTAGTGAAATGGTTTGCCTTCAGAAGTTGTGGGTGATCCATTATTGGAGGCTTTTAAGAAGAGACTGGTCAGCCAATTGTCTGAAATAGAATAGGGTCTTCTGCTTGATCAGGGGGTTGGACTAGAAGACCTCCAAGGTCCCTTCCAACTCAGTTATTCTGTTATCTCACAGAGTTATTGTGGAGAAAATAGGAAGAAGAAAATGTGTTGGATATGTTGGCCGCCTTGAGTTATTTATACAAATAATAAAGGTGATATACAAATAAATACATGGGCAAATAAGATGTGAGGCTCTGATCAGACACTTGCAGCTTGCTTTGATAGCACCATATTTTTTTTGCCAGAGGGCATATTTGTGCTAGCATGGTGTCTAAGAAAGAAAGAACCTCAGACAGAAGGCAAAAGCAGAATTGCTTGTGGCCATTTCTTCCAAGTTAGAGGTTGGCTATCCCATGGCTGTAAAAGTGCCATTCTTCCTTTTCATCAAAGTATGATGTGCCTCTGTCAAGGGTGGGGCTTGTTTCTGGCAATGCAAAGCCCCTCCTGTGTTTAACCGGCTGCAGCAGCAAAAGGAGATGAAATGGAGACAGGCTGCGGGAAGCCAAGAGCCGCATATTCTTCAGCGAGAGGCATTAACACAGAGACAAAAAAAATAAAAAATAAAGAAAATCTGACATCATGGAATGGATGTCACGAGAGCCAACAGCCTGAGTGAGATGGAGAAATCGAGATGGCCCTTTAGCCAGTAGGAATCCCTGCTGCTTGCAGTTTGCTTAAGTAAAGACACATGACAAAATAATGAAACCTTCTAATCCTCAAACCACTAAGCCTTTGTTTTTGCTCTGGGGAGGAAGTGAGATGGATTGGTAGCATGGAAACATTAAAGCAAAAGAGGGAATCCAAACACAAAGAGGATTTTCAATTGATAAAAAAAGATAAATGGCCCTTAATATTTAGCAAAATGTGTCTTTCATTCCAAGAATTTTGTAGACACTGTAATTAAACACATATACCCATAAAGATGACACAGTATAGACAGTATACTTCAGTACAGTACATAGCCCATGATCAGAGGTGGGTTGCAAATCCCAGCGGTATCGGTTCGCACGCAACACTTCCGCACATGCGCAGAAGCATCCAGGCGGGAGAGCAGAACCTCCCGCCACTGCCACTACTGGTTTGCCTGATCCGGGCCGAACCGGAAGCAACCCACCTATGCCCATGATACTCTGTAGTATCTTGAAGTATTTCTATCTTGAAGAAGCAAGATAGAAATAGCATGGACGTGTTTTAAATGTGGTGTTGGAGGAGATTCCTGAGAATAGCATAAACAGCCAAGCAAACAAATCAATGAATCATTAAACAAATCAACCAAGTTCTCAATCAAGGCACAAATGAACTCCAATTATCCTATTTCAGTTACTTAGTGTGAAGACTTAATTCTCAAGATTAGGCTTTAATGCTGGGAAAGATGGAAGGAAAGAGAAGAAAAGGACAAAAGGCAGTGAAGTAGATGGATTCAGTTACAAAAGGTAAGGACTTTGTAAGGCCTGAAGGATCAGGCTAGGGAGAAATCATCAGGGAGAAAATGTAGCTATACCAGGGGTCTGCAATCTTAGCCACTTAGCCAGCTGGGGAATTCTGGGAGTTGAAGGCCACACATGTTACAGTGGCCACGGCTGGACAAGACTAGATTTGTGGAAGCACAGAGAGGAACCTGCCCCACTGTATATCGGGGGGGGGAGCTGTGTGGATTGGTTTCCTCTTTTAAGTGCTTATTAGTCAAGATCTCACCTGGAAAAAAAAGTTGGATCATAAGAAAGGCTGAGTGCCAAAGAATTGAGGCCTTTGAACTATGGTGCTGGAGAAGACTCCTGCGAGTCCCTTGGACTGCAAGACATTCAAACCAGTCAGTCCTATAGCAGATCAACCCTGACTGCTCTTTAGAAGGCCAGATCCTGAAGATGAAGCTCAAGTACTTTGGCCACCTAATGAGAAGGAAGGACTCACTGGAGAAGAGCCTAATGCTGGGAAAGATTGAAAAGATTGCGAAAAAAGAAGGGGACGATAGAGAAGGATGTGGCTGGCTGGAGTCACCGAAGCAGTCTGCGTGAGCTTAAATGGACTCTAGAGAATGGTAGAGGACAGGAAGGCCTGGAGCAACATTGTCCATGGGGTCGCAATAGGTCGTACACAACTTCGCAACTAACAACAACAACACCTGGAAAAACAGCACATCCTTGGTGATTGGCAAGGCCTACCAGAGACTTCATTTCCTTAGAGCCATGAGAAAAAATCAACAGTGGATGACTGCATTCAGTATGGTACACTGGTTTAACTTCTGCAGACAGGAAGGCACTACAGAGAGTGATCAATTCACTACAAGAAACCATTGGTTGCCTTCTAATACCACTGGATGACATCGCCAGATCTCGCTGCTTTAGCAGAGTAAGGAAGATAGTCAGAGATGATTCATACCCTGTTCAGTATCTCTTCACTCTTCTATCATCGGGCCGAAGACATCGAAGCATAGCCAGCTGAACAAATAGGTTTAAAAATAGTTTCCAGCCTTGGGCTGTCAGACTCTTAAACACAACCGCAATCACTCCACACACATGTAGAAACTTATGAGTAGTTTTTCTTTTCTTTCTCCCCCCCCCCCGCCCCATTACTTGCATAGGGATTGTTCTTTATACTATTTATGTTGTTTGTATTTTTTGTCATGGATTGCACAAGTGAGGCTAAAACAAATTTCGTTGGTAAAATAAAGGGTATACTTCTACATCCCTGATCTACACAGTCACTAAAGTCCCAGCATCAACTGGATGGCGCATAAACAACCAATAATTCAATGCAATGTTAGCATTACTAGACTATGATATCAGTGCAACATATGCAAAAGAGGATTGGGCTTTGATCACATGATTGTGGCTGCCATCGTGAATTTTTTTGACATATAACCCTCCCATTGGAAACACCCAATCCAGAAAGATTTTGTTTTACGTGTAGTCCTTGGCTTACAAGCATTTGTTTAGCAACTATTGGCACTGAAAAAAGTGACTTGCAACCGGTCCTTAAAGTTACAAGCACCAAAGCACCCCCATGGTCACGAGAGCAAATGGCATGTATTTATGATGGTTGCAGCATCTTGGGGGTCATGTGTTTGCTATTTTCAATCTTGTTGTGGCCCACAGGCAGCCAATGGAGCTGGCAGCAGAGTCAGACTGTGAGGAGGTTGGGGAGAAACATGAGCAGGTTCTGGAGGTTGAGGAAAGCTCAGGTGAAGGCTCTGTGTCGGAGGCAGACGAACAGCTGGAGTGTGTACATGTGCAGAGTTGCCAGAAGACAAGAACAACTAAGAAAGCAGGGCCAACTTAAGAGTAAAGTCACACATTGGAGGTGATTGGCCCCTCCCATAGGAAACAAAAGAGGAGTGAACGGGGAGTGGGTTTTTGCAGGAAACAATTCGTTCAGTCGGTTGTGTCAAGAGTGGAAAGTTCTGTTTGTGACTATAAGAGACTCTGTGCCAAGTTTTTCTTTGCCCTGTGTTTGGAAGCTTGTTATCTGGCAGCATTCCAAACGAGATAAGGTGTGTGTGGATAAACATTCCTTTGAAAGACTGTTTGCTAAGCCTTGCTGACTGTGAATGAAAGGAATTGTAAATAAAAGAGGTTTTCTCAGGACCAAGACTTTGCTTCTTGCTTTCTAAGGAAGCCTAGGTCAGAACAAATCTTCTCAGCTGTATTCTGACAAGCAAGGTCAATAAGGGACCACCAACCATGGCAAAAAAGGACATTAAATGTGTGTAAACAATCTCCTTGTTTAGCAATGGAAATTCTGGTGCCAATTATGATTGTAAGTCAAGGACTATCTGCCGTATTTTTGTGTGGGATAGATACTAAGGCAGAATCCTGAGTGTCTTACAACAGCTTCTCAACAGTTCAGATGAACGGTATCTGGTTTCTTGAAATTCAACACATTTTGGCATCAATCTTCTGGGTTTTCTGAATCAGTTTTTTTTAATTGAATCTCTTCATGTCAATGGCAGGGACTGCCAATACGCTCACACAGGGAGGGACTTCTCCTGGTGCCGTCCACTAGGCAATGCCAGCGGGCGACACCGAGGAGTAGGGCCTTCTCTGTGATGGGCCCAACCCTCTGGAATGACCTCCCCCCCGACATTAGAACCACTTCTGACCTCCGCTCCTTCCGGCAAAAACTGAAGACCCACCTGTTCCGACTAGCAGGCCTGGCATAATTCAACTGTCCCTCCTGGCAAATGTATTATATCTGGTTATTTTAGGGTTTTTTAATTTACTGTATTTGTTTTTAGGGGTTTGAATTTATTTTATATCTGCTTTGTACAGTTCTTTTAACTACATTTTAACCTCCTCCATGTCAATTGTCAACTGTACATATTTAATTTAATTTTATTGTATCCTGTTATATTTTGTATGAACTGTACACCGCCCCGAGTCCCTTGCGGGAGAGGGGGCGGTCTAGAAGCATTAAATATTATTATTATTATTATTACTGAAATGGAGGCCTTGGGTGCCATATCGTTAAACTGTAGTTCTTACTCCTTGATTGTTTGCTCCAGAAGAAAAACTCCTAAGCATCCAGAGAAAAACTAGAATTTTTCTTTCCTGCATTCCCTCTGTGCCAAAATACTTTCTAAAACAGTGCCCCAGTTCCTTTCCATCTTCTCCCGAGTCATTCACACCCAGCAGATTGGAGAAGGTGACACAACATATGTGGAACGAATTAGTACAGACCTTGCGGCTTCCACAAAAATTGATGGCAGGGGAAACAGGAGGGAAAACATGTGGATAGTTGATGGGAAGAAGGCAGTCGCTTTTAGTCATGATTTATGCTTCACATACCCCTTCCTGGAACGGCAGAGGCTCTAACCACCTGCCCTCTGGAGATGCCAAGAAGTGTCGGATGCTCAAATTGTAGCCAACACACCAAGGACAATTCCACCGCCCTAATTCCTGCCGATTTTTGCTTTATAGAGCTGGAAGAAAAATGCGAACTTCTTTGATTAATAGCTAACTCAATAGGGCAAGTTATCTCTGAGTTCTACGTGGGTTTATTTTAAGTCCTCTGAGTCTTGATGGTGTCTGCCCCCAAGGCTAAGGCAGGATGGATCTCCAACAAATTCCCACTGCAGCTCTTTTTCACAGAGAAGAAGGCCCAACTCTCGAAAGAGAGGAGAGAAAGACAAATTCTACATGTATAGAACACAGCTGGATTTTAGGTTTAAGCCGCCGCCGCTCTGTTAGCATGCCCCAAGAAGTGTAGATATAAACGGGGGAATGGGAAGAGGAATGTAACATGGTACAATAGTCCTCAACTTACAACCATTTGTAAATCCAGTGACCATTCACAGCAGCACGGAAAATGTGGCTTATAATTGGTCTTCATCTTTACAATCAAGACAGCATCCTCATCATCGTCACCATGTCCCATGCAGAGCACATTGGGCATCCAGGGGTGGGTTTCAAAAATTGCAGCAACAGGTTTCTTCCTGGTTGATGGGTGGGTGTGACCATGGTGGGCGTGGCCTAGTCAGCCTCCTGCACCACGGTGGGGGGGGGGGAGTTTTTCATCCTCTCCAGGCTCCCGAGATTTTCCTCAGGTCTCCAGGAGGGTGAAAACTGCTTCCCGCGGGCTCCAGAGGTCGGAAACAGGCCCGTTTCCAGACTACAAGAATCTCCGGTAGGCCATTTCCCCCCCTCCCCGAGCCTTCACGTGGGCCCTGCACTTACCTGACATGATGAAGGGCCACGTGGA
The DNA here is from genome assembly GCF_964273705.1 of Natrix helvetica. Taxonomy (NCBI): domain Eukaryota; kingdom Metazoa; phylum Chordata; class Lepidosauria; order Squamata; family Natricidae; genus Natrix; species Natrix helvetica. The sequence goes on along the minus strand of NC_138554.1, from coordinate 22,596,644 downwards.
GACTCCTGGGAGGGGAGGGGTGGGGAGGGTGGAGGGGGGTGAAGGGGGTGGCGTGGCCAGCCAGTGATGGCATTTAGGGGTTCACCAAACTGGGCAGAATCCTAGCTAGAGGATTGCCCGAACCTGTGCAAACTCCCAGCAGCTCACCCCTGGTGTATCCCCCTGGTCACATGATCAAAATTCAGATGCATGTATTTACAATGGTTGCCATGTCCAGAGGTCATGTGGTAACCCTTTAAAACTTTCCCAACTGACTTCTAACAAGTGAAGTCAATGGGGGAAGTAGGATTCTCTTAACAACTGTGTGGTTCACTTAACATTGCAATGAGTCACTTAACAACCATAGTAAAACATCTCATGAAATTAGGCACAATTCGCTTAACAAACTCTTTGCTTAATAATGGAAATTCTGGCCTCAGTTATGGTCATAAATGGAGGATTACTTATATATAAAATCTTGCCTCCCAGCTAATCATGGGTTGTGCTGTAAAACTAACAGCAAACATCAACCTCTTGCAAGCATCATCTTGACATAATACATTTAGCACAGTTGTTCACAATCTGTTCAAGTATTGTCTCTTAATATTACTATCATCCCCGCCCTTCTCAGGAGTCTCCACATGGCCTACCAGAAGTAATGGAAGTCTGGAAAAAGGCCCATTTCTGGTCTCTGGAGGGCCTCCAAAGCCTAAGGAGGCCATTTTCGGCCTCCATGAGGCTTGAGGAAAGCCTCCGGAGTCGCCGTGGTGCATTCACCGCCATGGTGCAGGAAGCTGACTAGGCCACGCCCCATGGCCACACTCACCCAGCAACAGACAAAGAACTGGTTGCTAAATTTTTTCAATCCCAACCCTGAAACTATGTACATAATAGAGCCAGGATTTTCTACAGGTAGTCTGCAACCTATGATCGCAATTGAGGCCAGAATTTCCATTGCTAAAAAAGCGGTTGTTAAGTCAGTTGCGCCTAATTTTATGATTATTATTTTTTTGCATTTCTTATTAAGCAAAACTCTTAAACAAATCCAGCTTCCCCAATTTACTTTGCTTGTAAAAAGCCAGCTGGGAAGGTTACAAATGATGATCACATGACCCTGGGACCGTGCAACCATCGTAAAAACATGCTGGTTACCAAGGGTCGGAATTTTGATCGTGACTATGAGAATGCTGCAAAGGTTGTAAGTGTGAGGTCCTGTAGTTAAATCAATTTTCTCAGTGCCGTTATAACTTTGAACCAGGGGTGGGATTCAGCAGGTTCACAACACTTTGGGCAAACCGGATTTTGCATCCAGTTCGCCGAACCAGTTGTTGTGAGAACTGGCTGCCCCTGCCCCTAGCACTCCTCCCCTCCCAGGAGTCTCCACGCGGCCTGTTCATCATGCCAGGTAATTGCAGGGCCCGCGCGAGGCTCTGGGAAAGCAAAAAGCCCATTTACGGCTTCCTGAGGGCCTCGGGAGCCCAGGGTAGGCCATTTTCGCCCTCCTGGTGGCTCAGGGAAAGACTCCAGAGCCTAGGGAGAGTGAAAAATGAGCCTAACAGAAATCCAAAAACTGGCCCATTTCCAGCCTCTGGAGGTCCTCCGGAGCCATGGGGAAATTGTTTTCGTCCCCCCAGAAGCTTGAGGAAAGCCTCTGGAGTCTGGGGGTGGTAAAAATTCCCCCCCTCTCCACTGTGGTGAAGGAGGCTGAGTAGGCCACCCAACATGGCACACCCACCCAGCAACCGGGCCGAGAACGGTTGCTAACATTTTTCAATCCCACCCCTTCTCTGAAATGTCACTAAACAAATGGTTGTAAGTCAAAGACTGTCTGTATTATATTTTTGAGCTTCCATAAAATTTGCACCTAAAAGGAATGTTAGAAAGCAATTACGCAAAGGATTCTGTCAATTTATCAGTGCGAGAACATCCGTACAGGAGTAGATTTGGTGAAGCCGTGAAAGAAAGCCTGAGTTCAAAAGAGGATCAGACCTGTTTGGGGTGCAAAAGATCCCCCGATTCTTTTCTGCACAGGAAGCAGAAAATGGAGGGAAGATGGGGAAGGGGGATAGGCAGCCATTATTGGCCAAAAGGGGCAGAACTAACTTCCTGCCGTGGCTTCTTCTCTGGAGCATAGATGCCGTAATGATCTTCCTGGGATACAAAGGTAGCAGCTTCCTGGTGATCCTTGCTCCCAGAATGTGCTGATGTACTGTTTTTGTGATGACAAATTGTATGTTCTAATTGGACACGACTGTATCTTTGAAATGACCTCTGCTCCGAAGTTCTTGCCCTGTAAACAAGCTCTCTCCATTTGTGCCAGCAAACACCCCAAAGTAGGACAGATCAACAGAGCACAGCCAAAATCAATTAGGTTTTTAGCAGCTCAGTTAATCTACACAAACTCTAATTCTGTCCCCTTATCGAACTCGGCTTCATTTCACTTCAATCTTCCTTAACCTATCAGTTCTCCCAATATATTGGACTCAGGAGTGGTATTCACTTCCTTTCCCTACCGGTTCGCAAATGTGACCATCAGGGATGGATTCTGGATTCGACATCACCCACATGCGTCGTACTTGCCTGCGCCGTTTCCGCAAGCCTCCGCGACGCTCCAGTTGCTTGGTGGAGTGTCACGCAGGCGCCGTATCCTTTACCTTTACCTTTACCTTTACCTTTATTTCGATTTTTATACCGCCCCCTCTCCCCAAAGGGACATGGTATGTGCCATGTGCATGCGCAGAAGCACCAACAGCTTAAAGCACAGGTAAGGAGCATAGGCGGGTGGGCCCTCCAGAGCTCTGTACCAGAACGGTACCCGGTGCTCCAGGCAGGATCCGGTATGCCCGTACCGGGCGTACCGCCTGCAACCCACCACTGGTAAGCATGCACTCGGCCTTCCGTACATGTTTTTTGATCACACGTTTGGCTTGAAAATAGGACGGCATTGAGCCAGGGTGGGTGGGCCGGCCCACCCGCAATTTCCACTACCAGTTCAAGCGAACTGTTCCGAACCGGCTGAATACTACCTCTGATTGGACTACAACTCCCATAATGTTCATCTTATAGAATGTGGGAAGAAATGTCCTTTGGGTTCAGTGCTAAGCCGGGAAAAAGGCACTGGAGACAAAATGGAGGGTGGAAGCTGATTGGAAAGGGGATCCATTTATTGATGAAGCAGAACCACCAAGCACGTGTGATTCTGAGTAGCTGATCACATGGAGTTGAGAGTGTGTGAGGGGGGCAGTTATACCTTCTCTTGGATTTTGCACTTGAACTTCCTGTTCCTGTTCAAGAACATGAATTCTATTGGCTGTTGTAGGGGTTATGTAGGGATCATAGCTAGCTCTATAGGTTGTCTGAGCTCCCAAGTTTATTAAAGTTTCTGAGGGTGATGCAACGAAGTGGCGATGGGCAATTCCTATTGTAGCTGAGGGCTAATCCTAACCTTTATTAGATCTTGGAAGAGGGTTTTTGCTTATGAATAGAGCTATCTACCACTTTATTTCTTAAATGCTGACATCTGCTATGGGCTATTAAGGAAGTTGGGCGCTGCTTTCTCCCTCTAAAAACATGTTTCTGTTTCTCCCTTTGGGAAATATAATATTCTACCTTTTTAATATTTCTCAAAACATTTCGCTCTTCTAGGAGAGGGGTGGATGCTAACTTTCTACAACAGAAAGAAGCTTATTGGCTTATGAGCTTCAATACATCAAGAATTGCTGAGTTTGTCATATTACAGGTTGTCCTTGTTGAGCAACCACAGTTGGGGCCCACAACTCAGTCATTGAGCAAACTGGCCACTAAGTGAAACCGCACTGGGCTTATGATCTGACTTCAGCTTTCCTTTGCTTGACAAACCAGCAAAGGCTGTAAAAAGTTCCTTTTTCACCATGGTCATAACTGTGAACATTTGCTAAACAAGACAGATGCTAAATGAGGACTGCCTGTATTTTGAAACTTCTCAACAGGGAAGCAATAATTTTACTTCTTGCTAAATATTGAGAAGGTCCATGTTAATTACTGCACTGCTTTAATAATAAACAATATAATTTGCATTGATAGCGGTCAAATGTAGCAGAAGCATATGGTTACATAAATCAAACTGTCAAGATTTAAAGTCAGAGGAAATCGACCTATTTACAATGGGAAAGTTTACCAGTTGCAATAATTATCCAACCTGAAAATAATGAAAATAAAAATCCCAAGTAATTGACATTCTCTGCAAATATGCTTCAAGTCCATTCCCTACCATATTTCCTCCCTATAACAAACATGATATTAAAGCACATTTTTTCTCAAATCTCTACAGTGTTAAGTTTCACCAGACTGACATCTTCGGCAATTGTGTTAAATTAATGCTAATATAAATTATTCTCCCCATAATCCCTCTCCCAAAGGTATATCCCTGTGCTATCTGTTTTAGATGACAGACCAATATTGAGGTTAAAGGATTAAGCAAAATGCAATTTCCTTCCAATCTTTGGGATGGGTCCCTGGGTGTTTCTTGCAACCTGAGACCAACGCATACTTCCAAGACAGTTCTTCCAAAATTACTTTTCCTGTGGGGTGAAGTAACAGGATGTGACCCCGTGTGCTTCAAAAAGCATAATTTAAACCAGGGGTGTCCAGCCTTGGCAACTTTAAGATTTGCGGACTTCAACTCCCAGAATTCCTCAATTAGCCATGCTGGCTAGGGAATTCTGGGCGTTGAAGTCCACAAGTCTTAAAGTTGCCAAGGTTGGACACCTCTGACTTAAATCAAGAGTTGGGGGGGGGGGGGGGGAATGTAAGCAAAGGTCCGAAAGTACTATGAGCTGTACTAAATGACGTGGATTGGGGTGTATAAAAGTTAGCGAGGTCAAAAAGTGGACACTTTAAAAACAAAAGGAAAAACACCCTTTTGAAATTGGAAATGTAACTCTTCCCATTTTTAAAAGCATTAATGAAGTTGAATGAAATACTTTGCTGCCTTTTGATAGTGAATATTACTGCTGCTACTACTGCTATTTCTACTATCACTATACTACTACAATTACTACTACTACAGAATTTCAATGCTAACCTGGGGGTGGGTGGGTGGGGGGTTGTGTGAGTCAAGGACACTATTGGCTCATTTTTTTTTACTACCGGTTCTGTGGGCGTGGCTTGGTGGGTGTGGCAGGGGTAGGTTACTGCAAAATCCACATTCCCTCCCAATCATCTGGGAGAATAGAGGGGTTGGGGCGATCCAGAAATGGTATTTACCGGTTCTCCGAACTACTCAAAATTTCCGCATTGGCTCTCATTATTATAATACACACACACACACACACACACACACACATGCACACACACCTCCCCTTCCCTCCTTCCCTCCCTCTCTCTCCCTCCCTCCGTCCCTCTCTCTTGTCTTTGTCAATCAAGTGCTTTAAAGTCCAAATGGCTACTTCTTTTCAGTTGAAATAAATGGCATATTTGTCTAACTAATGAAGATCACTTTTGCTTTTTCGCTGGTCAAATGTACTTACTTGAGGAACGTTATGGAATTACCATAAATGCAGGTAATCTTCAACTTACAATTGTTTGCTTAGCAACCATTCAAAGTTACAACCAGAGGTGGTATTCAGCTGGTTCTAACCAGTTCTGCAGAACCGGTAGCGGAAATTTTGAGTAGTTCGGAGAACTGGTAAATACCACCTCTGACTGCCCCCTGCCCCCATCTAGTCTCTGCCTTCTGAGTCCCAGCTGATTGGGAGGAAATGGGGATTTTGCAGTAACCTTCCCCTGCCACTGCCCACCAAGCCACGCCCACCAAGCCAAGGCCACGGTACCTGTAGTAAAAAAATTTGAATCCCACCATTGGTTACAACAGACCTACTAAAGGGGACAATGATCTGGATCTGACGTTCCAGTGATCTCCCCCCCCCCCCCCCTGCATCCTTACAAGAAACTGTACTTACTTTTTGGGCACTTTGCAACATAGCAGCAAGGCCTTTTGTAGCATTCTGCAGTCGTAATCACATTTTATGATGGTTTTGCCAAAACCTAGCACATAGTTCTGCTTTTTTGGCAAAACCCTGCCATAGCGAACAATGGGTTTGCTTAATGACTGTGCCATTCAGTTAATGACTATGGCGTTCCCACTTATGACCGCTGCATTCACTTAACAACTACTGCAAAAATAATTCATCTAATTGGGTCAGTTGGTGCTTTTTTCATAACTGTCATCCCTTACAACTGCAATGGGCAGCCTGCATTACAGTCATAACTCAAGGACTACCTGTGTAGCTTTTGTGCTGGTGCTTGCGTGACCTTTACTCTTTTATTGTATGAACTGGATGTGCGAATGACAATAGTCCAAGAGAAACGCAGGTCTTATTTTATTTTTCCACATTTCCACACTAATGTTTTCGCTCACTCTCTTTCATCTAAGCGTTGGCCTTGATTTGCAAAAAATGCAGTAAAGGTAGCAGTGCAAAATCTTAAAGGCTTGTTCTATACCTTCCTTTTAAAAGAAATATTTTTGTTCCGCTTGACAAATGATCTATTGAAATTCCAGATGGTTTTGAAACTCTCTTGCGTTATGTCAAGATGGTCTACTAGAAGGGGGAGGGGAAGAGGTGTTTGGTTTGGCAGCTTTGAAAAGAAATTTATTCCCTCCCCCCACCCGTGCCTCTTTGCTAACGTGACGGGGTCAATTTCCCAAAAGGAACAATAGAAATGGATGCCAGATCCTCATCTTGGTTTCTCCCTCTGCAGAGCAGGTGCTAAGACAGAAGGGCTGCCACGGAGGATGTTAAGAATTGGACAAGATGGCATGAAGTCAAACCTGGGATGTTTAACATATTGTAGCAGAAAGGAGTAGAGTGACAATTTGACAATTAGAAGTAAAACCATTAAGACAGTCAAATTGGGTGGCTTTACAGGGGACCTCCAGCAGTTGTCTATCGTGTTATCCTAAACCTATGACCACAATTGAGCCTGGAATTATGGTCATAAGCTATGCTGGTTGTTAAACAGGTCATTGTGAAGGGGGAGAGGGAAGAGAGAAGGAAGGGAAGAGGCAGGGAGGAAGGAAGGGAGGGAGGGAGGAAGGAGGAAAGAGGGAGAGACTTTTGAAAATACAAAAATCCACTGACAATCCAAACCGTTGACTTTACAACAACAAAGTCGAAACTGTTTCACATTTAATATGTGAATGGAGCAAAATTGTACAAACTAAGTACAAAGCTAGACACAACCGATTTGCTAAATTAATCCACTGGTCATTATGTAAAAAACACGATTTACCTATATCCAGAAAGTCATGGGAGCACAAAGTGGAAAAAGTTAGCAAAAATGAGAAGGTGAAGATCTTGTGGGATTTTCAAATACAGACGGATCGTCATTTGGAGCATAACACGCCAGATATCACGGTTGTCGAGGGCCGAAGTGTACAGTTCATTGATATCGCTGTACCAGGAGATGCCAGAGTCAAAGAAAAGGAACTGGGGGAAAAATTATGAAATATTGCACCTGGCCATCGAAACTACACTGCTATGGATGAAACATGTAACAGTGATACCCATTGTCATCAGGACAGTTGGTACCATGTCCAAGAATTTTACAAAACACGTCAAGAAATTGCAGCTTCCTGCAATAACACCAGTGGAATTGCAAAAAACTGCGCTACTCAGAACATCTTATATTTTAAGAAGATATTTGGTTGATACATAGGACACTGGCAGCAACCCGTATCAACCATTAGCACCAGTCAATGGTATTTGTGACACATTTTTAAAATGTTCAGTTGACTGAGTTTCATGTTTAATGAATAAAAGAGATAATAATAATAATAACCATCATCATCATGATCACAATCATAATCATACTCATAAAGGAACAAATTGGTATGGGCCAGAATCTACAGATAGTACTCGACTTACGACCACAATTGAGAGAAAACGTCACTCATTAAACAATGTGGTTGTTAAGTGAGTCATGCCTGATTTCCTGATCTTTTTGCCACTGTTGTTAAGTAAATCATCATGGTCTTTAAGCAAATCACAGGGTCACTAAGCGAACCTGACTTCCCCCATTGACTTTGCTTGCTGGAAGACTCCTGTGAAGGTTGCAAATGGCAGTCACATGATTTTGGGATGCTACAACCTTTGTAAATACATCCTGGTTGCCAAGCACCCAAATTTTAATCGCATGTCTACGGGGACACCGAGATGACCGTAAGTGGTGAGAACCAGCAGTAAGTTACATTTTTATCACCATCATAACTTTAAACAGTCATTAAATAAATGGTTGTAAGTCAAGGACTACCTGGAAATCATTCTTCAAGCATGGGAAGGATAAATCCATTGATAAACTGGGTGAAAATTTTCCATTCCAGCCTTGGAGTAAGATGAGTTGCTTGATTGTCGAGAGGGCAGAAAAATCTATTTCTGTCATCCATGCAAAAGATCTGAAACAGCTGAGATGTAATCCATCATCACCCAGCTGTACATCTGTAAAATGGAAGGAAGTTTCTAGTATTAAATTGGCAGCCCCAGAAATTTTAGTACCAAAAGGGGACAATGATTGGCCAGTTCCAGAAAAGTAAATGGACCCATAGGGACATATCTGCATCTCCGGCAGCTTGGAGAAGGGATCATACATATTTCATAAAGTCTTAGCAAGTGGTCTTACGTTCTGAACATCTATTTTTCCCCCCCTGCTTCCTAAGCATAAAGAAACCCATTGGTTGCGCAGATTCCAGAGGAGTCTTCAGGGGAGGTTCTGGGACAATCCTAATGAATCCAAATTCAAATCGAAGTATGGCCAGCATGTCTGTGCAGATCCCCTGCGGCATTTAGATACAGGGAAACACTGATTTAATTTCAGAAGCAATGGTTTATGGGGTCCAGCCCACCATTCCTCAACCAGGTAGTCCTCAAATGGGGCAGATTTCTGCATTTATAATTCCAAATCTCATCAACACCTGGCTCTGGACCTTCTGAACGATGTTTTAACTATTGATCGGAAAGCGATTCCCGCCCCCGCCCCAAAATAATGACCCATAATTTGAGAAGGGTCTTTTCACTGTCATTGTAACTTCAAGCAGTTGCTAAATACATGGTTGTAAATTGAGAATTAGCTGTAGCTATTAAACTTTTCGTAATTAAAAGGATTTTGTTCACTTTTCTTTCATACCCTGCCCAGTTCTATCTTGCTCCATGTCATTTCAATCCAGCACTCTCTACTTTTCCCTTCCTACTGCAGCTCTTCTTTCCACATCTCTTCATTTGTTTTAGTGCTGTTGTTTGTCGAGATTCTCAGTCATCAAGGTCATAGTTGTCCCAAACGTCCTTTTTCAGGAGGCAACTGGACTTCAGGAGGCAACTGTATTGGCTATCCAGTTTGGGATGAGCACCCTTTACAATACAATACAATAGTAGAGTTGGAAGGGACCTTGGAGGTCTTCTAGTCCAACCCCCTGCCTAGGCAGGATACCCTATACCATTTCAGACAAATGGCTATCCAACATCTTCTTAATGACTTCCAGTGTTGGGGCATTCACAATTTCTGGAGGCAAGCTGTTCCACTGATTAATTGTTCTAACTGTCAGGAAATTTCCCCTCAGTTCTAAGTTGCTTCTCTCCTTGATTAGTTTCCACCCATTGCTTCTTGTTCTACCCTCAGGTGCCTTGGAGAATAGTTTGACTCCCTCTTCTTTGTGGCAACCCCTGAGATATTGAAACACTGCTATCATGTCTCCCCTAGTCCTTCTTTCTATTAAACTAGACATACCCAGTTCCTGCAACCGTTCTTCATATGTTTTAGTCTCCAGTCCCCTAATCATCTTTGTTGCTCTTCTCTGCACTCTTTCTAGAGTCTCCACATCTTTTTTACTTCGTGGCGACCAGAACTGAATGCAGTATTCCAAGAGTGGCCTTACCAAGGCATTATAAAGTGGTATTAACACTTCACGTGATTCTATCCCTCTGTTGATGCAGCCTAGAACTGTGTTGGCTTTTTTGGCAGCTGCTGCACACTGCTGGCTCATATTTAAATGGTTGTCCACTAGGACTCCAAGATCCCTTTCACAGTTACTACTACTGAGCAAAGTATCATCTATACTCTACCTGTGCATTCCATTTTTGTTGCCTAAATGTAGAACCTTACTCTTTTCACCATTGAATTTCATTTTGAATGGTGTGGGAGTGGGGATGGTTTTCCAGGGGTTGCAGACTGCTGGAACCAGGAGCACTACTCAGATGGATAGATCAGTGATGGTGAACCTTTCTGTTGTTGGGTTCCAAAAATGCAAGGGCGTGCATGCGTGCCAGCACTCATAATGCAAAGCGTCCCCCCCACATGCGCATGCGCACACAACCTCCGCCCCATACATTCCCCCCACGCACGCCACACCACTCTCCTCCAAGCTGAGCTTGATATTTCCTGGGGGTCCAGGGGAGGCCCTTTTGCCTTCCCCAGGCTCCAGGAGAGCCTCCAGAGCCTGGGGAAGGTGAAAAACGGGCCCAATGGGCCAACTGAAAGTTCAGAAATGAACTTCTGGTAGGCGCGTTGGGCCTGTTATTCACCCTCCCCAGGCTCCGGAGGCTCTCCTGGAGCCTGGGGAGGGCAAAAATGGCCTTCTTCGCCCTCTGGAAGGCTGAAAATCAGCTGGTCAATGTACACATGCCCATTGGAGCTGACAGCTCACATGCCATCAGAAACGGTCCCACGTGCCTCCTGTGGCACACGTGCCATAGGTTCGACATCACGGACATAGATAAACCTCGAAGTGCTTCAACGACCCACTAAAAGGATGCAAATGACCAGCAAAGAATACACAGATAAATCCTTCCATTCCCCACTATCCTGTCAGAGCTGAAGAGAGCTTCTTGGCCGACAAGTTTCTTTTGAAGACATTTCTTGGAGTGAAATGTCTTCAAAAGAAAAAACAAGGAAGTCCAGTTGCCTCCTGAAAAAGCACCTTTGGGACAATGCTGTTGTTGTTTTTATCATTTTTCCTGGAAGGAGAGAGGGGTGTTCAGGTCTGTGTTGTGTGTACTTTTGTGTTTCTCCATAGTGAAAGGAAAGAGTAGAGTTGCGAGTCTGTGGAGTTCAGAATCAATTAATGTTATAAGATACCTTATTTCACAGGTAATTAATTCTAATCAGTAGCTATTAATATATTGTTTCCCCTGATTCTACTTTTTTCACCAATGTGGCTTCTGGAAGATATAAATGCATGTGCATATATTTATTTTAGGGGAAAGGAAAAACTTCAGATTCATTTGCCTTGCTATGTGCAGACATAGTCATGAGTTCCCACTGGAAGAAAGGTTAAAGTCTTTAAGAAGATGTTGGATAGCTATTTGTCTGAAACGGTATAGGGTTTCCTGCCTAGGCAGGGGGTTGGACTAGAAGACCTCCAAGGTCCCTTCCAACTCTACTATTGTATTGTATTGTATTGTATTGTATAAAGGAAGGATATGACCGAAATAAACATTCAGTCAGAAGTAATCCATCTTATTCTACATATTGTTAGTGCAATAGAATCACTCTTCAATATCTACAAACAATGAAATACCGTATTTTTCAGCGTATAACAGGCACCGGAGTATAAGACACACTAAGATTTTGAAGAGGAAAATTAAAAAAAAAAGTTTTTGCACTCTGCAGACCTCCCATAAACAGCCCGTTTTTTGCAAAAACGGGCCTGGTTTTTGTCAAAAAAAAGAGGGCATTCATAGCCTTTAGGAGGCTTGTAGAGTGCTCCTGGGGGCTGGGGAAAGTAAAAAATGAGCAAAAAGGCCCGTTCGTAGCTCGTTTTTGCCCTCCCCAGCCCCCAGGAGCACTCTGAAAGTCTCCTAAAGGCTATGCATGGCCAATTTTGCAAAGGGAGGGGGGTTTCAGGAGGCCAAAAATGCTGTATTCGGTGTATAATTTGTTGAACTCCTGTCGCTTTGCATGGATCTTATACACACTTGGGCAGAATTGCATTTTAAGCCCCATAATGTTTCCAGCTATAGGTCAGCTCTGGAAGAAAGAATAATATACACAGACCACTAGTTCCAATAAGTCACGTGCAGACCACCAAGGAAGCCATGCCCAACCTGGAATTTGCAAAGGAGGTCAAGTTTGCAAGATGGATGAAATTCTGGCTTGTAGCATGTAGCATAGGGTTGCACCATGCATGAAAATCAGAATAAACCACATAGTCTGCAAGAGACGCTACCTCTCTGGTGGCTGAGGATTATCCCACCAGTAACCTCCTCAAGGCAATTAGCAACCAGAGTGATAGGCAAGCTGGAGACATCACATCCCACTCTGGCAATGATGTTCCCCTATCAAGGGGAAAGAAACCATAGATTAGACTTGCAAGGTGCCCAAGGGGTTAGAATGGAATAGAATAGAACAGCAGAGTTGGAAGGGACCTTGGAGGTCTTCTAGTCCAACCCTCTGCCTAGGCAGGAAACCCTACACCACTTCAGACAAATGGGTTCCCCAACCTATCCCTTAATTAACAGCCTTGCTAAAGCCCAAGCTCTATTCGGAGCTATCTTTACAAGGCAGATGCCGAGATTATGTGGTTTATGGGTTTATGGCCATTGTTATGCTTCTCGCGCTGTATTTTTGGAAAATGATACTAAAAGTGCCTCTTTGGGTTATGGGTAAGAGAGGGATTTAAGTCTAAGTGCAGGAAAAGGCAATATAGGTGGTCCTTGACATACAACTATTGATTTAGTGACTGTTCAAAGTTACAATGGCACTGAAAATAGCATTTTACAACTAGTCCTGACACTTTCAATCATCCCATGGTCACAAGATCAAAATTTGGATGCTTGGCAACCAGAATGTGTTTTCTGAGTGTTGCAGCAAATGGTGATGTGATCATCACTTGTGACCTTCTCAGCTGGACTCTGACAAGCAAAGTCAATGAAGGAAATTATATTTGCTTAATGGCCGTGTTATTCACTTAACAACCATGGCAAAAAAAGGTCATAAAATCATGTGTGAGTCACTTAACAATCACCCCAATTGTGGTCATAAGTCGAGGATTGCCTGGCAGTAACACCCCCCCCCCCCCAAAAAAAATCCCATCAATGCAGCTATTTTTATCTAAGTAAGACAAACTGCATCTATTTTTAATATGCTACTGTTTGCACTGCGCCTTGTCAGGTCAATTGTAGATCTAATGAGTTTTGCACTGGAATAAGGCAGGATTCCTCCGTTTTTGGGGAAAGAGTTCTAAATGATTTTGCTTTAGCTTGCCACATCATTCCGCCATTTATTACAAGTGATAAATAGTTGGGGTCAATAACTATTAAGGATAAATATTTGGGACGTATTTCTTCCTGTTACAGGAGCCCTAAGCACATCTGAGGGACGTGGTGGCTCAGTGGCTAAGACGCTGAGCTTGTCGATCAGAGAGGTTGGCAGTTTGGTGGTTCAAATCCCTAGCACTGCGTAACGGAGTGAGCTCCCGTTACTTGTCCCAGCTTCTGCCAACCTAGCAGTTGGAATAGATGTAAAAATGCAAGTAGAAAAATAAGAACCAACTTTGGTGGGAAGCAGTGGTGGGTTCCAGATCCCATTGCCACTGGTACGGTGCAATGGGGCCCGCCGTCCTCCACATGAACGTGCACATGTGCGCAGTGCGCGCATGCGTCCTTACTTCCTGCGACGCTCCAGCTGCATTCATCTCCTTGAGAAACCAATATGTTTACTCAACCCTCCAGCATGCCAGAATGTAGACAAAATTCTACATAATCCACAAATGGTTATTCCTTAATCCAAAATTCTTTGTCATGTCAGGGATGGGATACAAAACTTTTAGCAACCGGTTCTCTGCTGGTTGCTGGGTGGTCGTGGCCATGGTGGTCGTGGCCTATACGGCCTCCTGCACCATTGGGGGGGGGGTTCACTCTCCCCAGGCTCCAGAGGCCCTCTGGAGACTGGAAACGAGGCCATTCCCAGAACTTCCGGAAGGCCCGTTTTTTGTCCTGCAAGAGCCTCCGCATGGGCCCTGCACTTACCTGGCATCCAAAATGGGCCACATGAAGACTCCTAGGAAGGGAGGGCAGGGCAGGGCCAGCCAGTCTTTGCAACTACCAGTTCGGCAAACCAGATGTAAAATTATCATCTGGTTCTCCCGAACCAGTCCGAACCGACTGAATCCCACCCCTGCTTTACGTGTTGTATCTGCTAGAATGCTTAAAGCATCCTTTCCAATATATGCAAGGCCAAAAACAACTTATCCTTGTTTATCCCCTTTCTGTGGTCTCTCCTGACTCCTCCACTCCATCCATCCCGCAGGCCCCTGTGTTGTGCCAATTCCCATCTGTGCCTCAGCTGTGAAAAGGGAGCTTAAAGTTATTTTCTCATGGTCATTTCATCCTTGTCTGCTTGGCTCTTGGGTTCTATATTAGAGAAAGTTGTTGAGATCAGAGTCAGGAGGGTGGAGGGAGACATCCAATGTGTGTGAATTAGTGTGTGGTACAAATGATCAGAGAGCCCAAAACGGGTGTTTTAACAACTTTTGAGGTGAGAAAATCATGTGCACTGAACGTCATACTAGTGGTGGCCACTGGCCACCATAGAATGCTTTAAATGTCAGAGATGGTAGATGAATGCCATGTTGGCTGGGGATTGTGGCATCTGAACTCCTCAACAGGCACAAATGTGTGTAGCTTACTATCATCAAACATCTTCAGTATCATAACCATATTTTTATCACATGAGCCTTTAGCTTGCTTCTCTCTCTCTCCCTCCCTCCTTCTCTCTCTCTCTCTCTCTCACTTTCTCTCTCTCTCTCTCTTTCTCTTTCACTCTCTTTCTCACTCTTTCTCACTCTTTCTCATTCTCGCTCTCACTTTCTCTCTCACACTCTTTCTCTCTCATTCTCTCATTCTCTCACACACACATTTTCTCTTTCTCTCTCACAAACACACATTCTTTCTCTCTCACTCACACTCTTTCTCTCTTTCTCTCTCATTCTCTTTCACTCACTCACTTTCTCTTTCTCTCTCTCACTCTAATATTCTCTCGCTCTCTCTCACACACACATTCTTTCTCTCTCTCTCACACACACACACTCTCTCTCATTCTCTTTCACTCACTTTCTCTTTCTCTCTCTCACTCTATTATCTCGTTCTCATACACACACACATTCTTTATCTCTCTCTCACACACACATTCTTTCTCTCTCACTCACTGTCTCATTCTCTCACACACTCATACTTTCTCTTTCTTTCTCACTCTCCCTCACTCTCTCATTCTCTCTAACACTTCCTCTCTCTCTCTCTCTCTCATTCTCTTACTCTCTCTCACACTTTCTCTTTCTTTCTCACACACACACATTCTTTCTCTCTCGCTCACTCTCTCATTCTCCCCCTCTCTCTCTATTATTTTTGGAAACAATAGGTAGAAGATAGGAAGAAGGGCAGGGAAGAACAGAATCCTTTGTCCATCGCTCTTTTTTTCATATCAGCTATTACCTTCTCATCTTCCAGGTGATGAGCTGTTGACTCCTGGCGCCTTTCCCCAGAGATGCTTCACTTCCCATGGGGTGTTGCAGTTTTTCTTCCGATCCTTCTGGGCCAAACTCCCGACCCTCATGATCCTTGCTACAATGCCAACCAGCGCCCACAATTCTGCCTGCCTGAGCTGTCTGAACTGGCATCGGGCCGTCTGGTGGAAGCCTCCAGTACATGCAATGGTCCTCCTGGGCGATTCTGCGCCTTTCACGATTCGACTGACCCAGCCTCCAAATTCTGCCAAGGTTGCCAAGAACATACCCACCGGTCAGAGCGTCTCACAGACGGTGATGGAGATACAACATGTTGGTGGTCTCAGCCAACAGCCAATGCTACGCTTACTTTGGCTTTGGGCCGGCGGATGGAAATCCTTTATGTGGCTCTGCGATTCTGCTCCCCACGACCAGAATCCTTGGCCATTTACAAGTCCATGGACTATGGACGCAGTTGGATGCCTTTTCAGTTCTTTTCCAGCCGCTGCTGGAGGCGTTACCGTTTGCCCCCAACCACCACCATTGTGAAAAGCATGGAGCATGAAGCAGTTTGTATCGAGGCTCAAACAGCACTGAAGCCCCTCACAGGAGGGCTGGTGGCCTTCATGCCTCTTGCCGGCCGCCCTTCGGCCCAGAGGTTCGAGTATAGCCCCATCCTCCACGACTGGGTGACCGCTACTGACCTCCGCATGTCCTTTGACCGCATGCACTCCGCCCGGATTTTAGGGATGCGCAGGAAAGAGGCCTCCTACGGAGTAGCTGAGCTGCAGGTTGGAGGCAGATGTAAATGCAATGGACATGCCTCACGGTGCAC
The DNA here is from genome assembly GCF_964273705.1 of Natrix helvetica. Taxonomy (NCBI): domain Eukaryota; kingdom Metazoa; phylum Chordata; class Lepidosauria; order Squamata; family Natricidae; genus Natrix; species Natrix helvetica. The sequence goes on along the minus strand of NC_138554.1, from coordinate 22,580,364 downwards.
AGCTGGGAAAGATGGAGGGGTGCCTCAGTGTGATTGTCAGCACAACACAGCCGGCCCTGAATGTGACACCTGCAAAACTTTCTACTGGGATAGGCCCTGGCAACGGGCAACCCCCAAAGATGCTCATGAATGTGTGGGTGAGACTGCAGGGGAGATAGAGCACCAGTGGCTGAGGACTTCCTGAATGCAGAGCTGGGACCTGTTATTTGGAATTCTGCAAAAATAAAGCCCCATTCAAACGTGGTCCCTCCCAACCTGGAAAGATTCTGCCATGGGCACCTTTCCAAAACCTTATTCAAAAAACAAAATCCCATCCACTTTGCTGTTGGTTTGGTTAGGGTTAGGGTTAGGGTTAAGGTTAGGGTTAGGGTTAAGGTTAAGGTTAGGGTTAGGCCAGCCATCTTTTCAGATCCCCTGAAATATGTTTTTTTTTTAAGAATTTCCAACATTCCATGAATTCTCGGCTTTTTAAATGGTCCCTGGGAAAAAGGAGAATGGCCAAACTGGATTGCAGTTCTACCAAAATTATATGACAATTTGACCCTCATCCAGAATCTCAACACATGCTTTGCTAGAGCCACAGTCAGCAATCTTTTGGAGGCATTTTTAGGATCATTGCTGGGCTCTCTACAATTTGTTTTAAGCCCCCAAAAACTTTATGAGGTCAGCAATTTCACCAAAACCTCATACAACCTAGCATCTTTAATTGGATAAAGATAATATACCATGTGAAAACACTGAACTCTTGTGACATGAGAGGTTTGGGCCCTTTTTCAAAAACAATATCATCCACCTTTCAATTTATTTGAGGATTCCCTTGATGCCACTAGGGGCAACAAGGATTTCTTGGTACTCACAAGCAGTGAACTGCTAAGCATTTGGTTGTTGTTTTTTGTGGGGACAAAAATTCCTAACATTGGAGGGTTATTCACAGGAAAACATTTTTTACAAAGGCCAGAGGGTGGCTGTGATAGGATCAAAGCTCAGCCCTATTTATTTCTTTATTCTTTATATATTAATCACATTTATATGGCAACCCATCTAACACATATATGTATTGTGTATTGATTAAGTTTGCTTGCTCCCTATGTTGCCAGTACACATAGTCCTCGACCTACAAACACAATTGGGACCAGAATTTTTGTTGTTAAGCTAGGTGGTTGCTAAGTGAGTCAGGCTCAATTTTGCAAACTTTTTTGCCACAGTTATTAAGCTAATCCCTTGTAGTTGTTGAGTGAATCGTGCAGTTGTTAAGCAAATCCAGCTTCCCCCATTGACTTTGCCTGTCGGAAGCCAGTTGGGAAGATTGTATGTTGTCACCAGGTGACACCATTGTAACCATTGTAAATTCGTGCTGGTTGCCAAATGCATGAATTTTGATCACATGAGGGAGGGAATGCTGTGACAGTTGCAAGGGTGATCATAAATCACTTTTTTTTCAGTGTCATTGTAACTTCAAATAGCCACTAGGCCAGGGGTGAAATCAGCTGACCTTTGCTACCGGTTTGGTAGCAATGTGAGCGCACATGCACAGAGCATCAAAAACAGACATGATGATGTCCGGGTGGGTGGACAGAGCCAGCTACCGAGCGCATCAGCAAAAGTAGGCGAACAGTGAGGGGGGCAATCCACTGTGCCACGCGATTTAGATTAGCTAGAAAGCTGAAAATCCTGCAAATTCTAGCTAATATAAATCGCACACCACAGATGATCGTTGGAAAAAAACGGTTTGCCCGAACCAGTTTCATTTTTTTTTACTACTGGTTTGGGTGAACCAGTAGCATTTTTACTACTGGTTTGGGTGAAGCGGTCCAAACCGGTAGCATTTCACCCTTGCACTAAGCAAATGGTTATAAGTCAAGGACTACCTGTTTTTACAGATCGCTTAAAACAATTGCATTCATTAAACTTGAATAAAAACGGGATCCCGAGAGAGTTAGAATTAATAACCAGCATACATGATTTTTCTTCCCAGGGAATTTCCAGGCCTGTTAAAAACAAAACAAAACACATTATAAGGGATTTCTGGCGCAGGGTGAGGTTAACCTATGTAGATGCACAATGCATGTAAAATAAGAACTGGGGTTTGATCAGCCTGTTGCAGCCAGCATCTGGATTTCTTGACCCACGTCGTCCTTCTGGTCCCTTTCTTATATGGGGGGGGGCTTGTTGCAATGGTGGGACTTAAAAATTTTACTACCCATTCTGTGGGCGTGGCTTGGTGGGCTTGGTGTAGCGTGGCAAGGTGTGGTGGCCGTGGCAGGTTACTGCAAAATCCCAATTTCCTCCCGATCAGCTGGGACTCTGGAGGTAGAGAATAGATGGGGGCGGGGCCAGCCAGAGGTGGTATTTACAGCTTCTCTGAACTACTCAAAATTTCCGCTACTAGTTCTGCAGAACTGGTCAGAACCTGCTGGATACCACCTCTGGCTTGCAGGGCTGGGCATACAAGACATAGAGGTGGGTGGACAGAGGTTTTGGACATGGTTGGAGAAAGCTGCCTGAACCAATGAACCCCCTTCCTGTGTCCTCAGCCTGCAACTGTCACCGCCATTCTCATCGCTGCCGCTTCAGCATGGAGCTTTTTGAACTTTCGGGGCGCCGGAGCGGGGGGATCTGCTTGAATTGTCGCCACCACACAGCCGGGCGCCACTGCCAGTATTGTTCACCAGGCTTTAAGCGTAACTTCAGCCATCCCATCACCAGCCACAGAGCCTGCAAAGGTGGGTCAGGTCCTGTAAACCAGACCATCCTTACCAGGAGGCACTCACAAAAGCATCAAGATGGCGGCCTTGCCTATCTGATCAAAGCCTACTCCTTTTTTATGTCCAAGGAATAGTTGTCACCTATAAAAAGGAGCAGAGCTTCAATCACACAGTTACAATTGTCATCTTGGCTTTTTTAACCTTACCCTGCAAATATACTTTATCATTCAGGGAGTTTCAGTTCTTTATCAATAAGCAGGATTTTTTTTATTCCTGTGTTTATTACTTTATAATTAGCTGAAGGTGGAGAACATATTTAACATTCTTTCCTCTTCCTATTTTATTTGATTGTATTTCTTAACCGCCCATTGTCAAGCTCAGGAAGTGCAGGCAGTTCAAATGGATATAAAAGTTTATTGCTAAGATGCTTTCTACAAGAATCTGAACTACTAATGGTCAAAGCAAATAGATGGTAGATAAGAGTCAATGGAATTCAACATGGGCTGGACTCAAGATATTTGACCTCTCCCTTGGACTCAACCTGGTCATTTCCTACACCCATCTTCCTCAGAGCAACAGTCCAGTGGTGAGATTCAAACAAAAATTACTACCAGTTCTGTGGGGCATGGCTTGGTGGGCATGGTGTGGCTTAGTGGGCATGGCAGGGGAAGGATACTGCAAAATCCCTATTCCCTCCCCACCCCACCTGCAAATAGTTTAGGGGCGGGGCCAGCCAGAGGCCAGCCATTTGCTGGTTCTACTCAAAATTTCCACTACCAGTTCTCCAGAATCTGTTAGAACTGGCTGAATACCACCTCTGCAACAGTCCAGTGAGGTGGGTTCAGCTGAGAGAGAGAGTGACGGGCCCCAAGTCGCCCAGCTGGCTTTCATGCCTAAAATGGGATTAGAACTTGCCATCTGCCTAAAGTGGAACTAGAACTCACTGTCTCCTGGTAATTTGCCGAAAGTCATCCAGCCGGGTGTCATGCCCAAGATGGAACTAGAACTCATTGTCTCAATGTAGAAGAACGCAAACCTTTTTAAAAACAAAAACGGAGGATGCATAGATTATTGTAGAGATAATCAAGTACATATTCTCCTTCCATAACTCCTCTTTTTTCTTTCCAGCATGCCAGTGTCATCCTATTGGGGCTACTGGGGCCATTTGCAACCAGACCACTGGGCAGTGCCAGTGCAAGCACGGAGTCACCGGCCTGATCTGCAATCGATGTGCCCAGGGTTTCCAGCAAAGCCGCAGCGCTCACATACCTTGCATCCGTAAGCTTTCTTCTTCCTTAAACCTTCTTCCATGTCAGCCTTGTGGGACAGCCCAATCTGCATCCGGACAGCAATTCATTTCTTGGGGGCAGTTTGAGAATGGGACATCTTGGTGCAGCCTCCCCCGACCTGGCACTTTCCTAGTGACACACCCCTATGTCTGGGTAAGCATAGGATTAGCAGTCCCAAAACATCTGTAGGGCACCAAGTTGGGGAAATTCTCCTCTGCCCCTTGGGTCAATAGGGAAGAAGAAGCAAGGGGCCAGGATCTACACATTCTAGTTTCTAATTTCTTAAAGTCTTCAGGTGATGCCATAAAATCATTGTTTGGCATTTCAGAGTGGTTAGCAGGGCCATGCAGCACACATAAAAAAGAACTAGAATGTGAATCACACAGCAAAAGCCACAACCTTGATTTTTTTGACCCCCAATTCCCATGGGGGGCCCTGGTGGTTATACTACCAGTCTGGAAAGAAACTTCAGCATTGAGAACTTCTCTCCTCTCTAGCATAAAACCCAACTGGGCTACTCACCATCTTAAAACCTCAAGGTTGTTGTCAGGATCAAATAAAGGGGGGAAAATAATGTCTATGCAAACACTAAGGGCTTGGGAGGAATGGCAGAGAGTTATATATACATTTTAAATATAAAATTAGAAAGCTGCAAATCAAACATAGGCAGTCTCTAAAGATGGAGATGGGATGGTGGATAATAACTATTCATCATTCCATATGTTTTGAGTTTACCTCATGCTGTCCTTGTAAATATATTTGGTCTTCGGTGCAAAATTACAATTTTCTTAAGAAAAAAATTCAGCAGAGAAGCTGCCATTCTTTCAATTCTATTCACTCCATCAAAGTAATGTCCATACAGGCAGTCCTTGACTTAACTACCATTTGTTAAGCGACTGTTCAGAGTTACAATAGTACCAAAAAAAGTGACTTACAACAGGTCTTCGCTCTTAAAACTGCCACATCATTCCCATAATCGTGTGATTAGAATTCAGGTGTGTGGCAACTGGCATGTATTTGTGATGACTGCAGTGTTCAAGAGTCATGTGCAACCTCCCCAGCTGGCTTCTGACATGCAAAGTTGATGGAGGAAGCTGGACTCACTTAATGACCACATGATTCACTTAACAATTATGGCAAAAAAGGTTGCAAAGTCAGGCATGACATTTAACAACCACGTTGCTAAATATATATATATACACAATATATTCCTCATTTGATCTAGAGGTTAAAGCACAGGGCTAGAAAGTGAGAGACTGTGAGTTCAAATCCTGCCTTAATCATGAAAGCCTTCTGGGTGACTTTGGGCCAATCACTCTCTGTCCTTGCCACCTCAACCTGTTATAGTAGAGAAAATAGGAAGAGGAAGGTTGTGTTGGAAGAAATGTCCATCTGGGTTCAGTTCTAAGTTGGGAGAAAGACACTGGAACCATGGAAACTGCTTGGAAAGATGGTTTAACGGTGGACAGAACCACATGGATTGAGGTCCTGGGCAAAAAAGAAGCACATGGGTGAGAGAGGGATATAGATTTATATAAGGGGTGGGTTCCAGCAGGCACTACTGACAGTTTGCTCATTTGTGCACACTTCATGCGTGCTGGGTGCGTATGCGAATTGAAATTAAAATTGTTCTGTGAAAAACAAGATGGCAGTGCCAACGGCGACAACCAGGGAACCAGTTCAGGGGTGTGGTGGGCCTGGATCGCTGCCAGTTCCAGTGACCCAGGCTGCCAAACCACTAATGGTTTGGCCAAACCAGTCTGAACCGGTAGGAATCCAGTACTGATTTATAACCTATCTTGGACCCAGCCTTGGAGCTTCCTCTTCCTGTGTAAGAAATGTATTCTGATTGGTTGTCAGACTCCCATGGGGCCATGCAGGGGTAACTTTGTAATATCTTGAGTCCTAAGCTTGGTTGAATCTTGTTGGGTGATGTAATCTCCCCAGGTGTCATGTGATGAGTTCTGTTTTAAACAAGTTTTATTGATTTTTACACATTTTCCAAGAAAAAAGGGTTCAAAGGGGTGTGATAACATTTTGACAGCTACATCGTGCGGGGGAGAGCAGTCCCCCCAAGTCTCACAACTTTTACAAACAAGAGTTAAAAGAAAATCCTCAACATTTGAATGTATATTAGCAGTTTTGAGTTTAACACTAAATGATCAGTATGTTTCAATCATTTTGTTTTGTATCACTTCCGTAAAGGTACATTGTAACAACAATTGCAATAATGTTTCAAATCACTTTTGTGACCTGAGTCTTCTAATTGTTGCATCCTCCCCCCCGCCTGCTGGCAGAGCCTCAGCCCCTCCCTCCCTCATCTCTTGTGCATTATGTTTTCTAGTGAAAGCCTCCGCCTCCACAACTGTGTTAATTCTTATTCTACTGCCCTCCCAGAAAATCAACATGCCCTCTGGTAATAGCCACCTGAACCAGACCCCTTTATTATATAATTTTTTTGCTAAAGAGGAATATTTCCTCCTCTTATCTCTTACTTTCTTTGGGATCTGCTTAAGAATGGTTATTTCTTTATCTTTATATTTTAATGGCCCTCCCCTTTGAGCTCCTAGGATCTCATCTCTTGTAGTCTTTCTAAGAAATTTAACATGAACTTCCCTTGGAACATTGTGTGTTCTTGCATAGGCTGAGTTAATCCTATAAATCAGGTCAATGTCCCACCACAGCTGTTGTTTATCTCTATTAATGTATTCTGCTAATATTGTGGTCATAATCTCTTTAAGATTTTCATTCTCAACTTCTGGCAGGTTTTGGAACCTAAGGAAAAAAGACATCCTTTCAAATTCCATTTTTATCATGTGGTTTTCAAATTCTATATTCCCCCTTTGAATTGTCTTCACCTCATCCCTAATCCCAGCCGCACCCTCTTCCAGTACACCTATTCTCTGTTCATTCCGTGTGGCTTCTTGTTTCATTTCCCTGAGCTGATCATTTAAGTCTTGTAGTTGTTTTTTTATTTCGTCCTGTCCCTTTAAAATAGATTGAAGCATCTGGTGAGTAGACAAATCCCTTGCACTCTCCTCAGGGGCTTTAGGTTGTAGAAATGACCCCAGTTGTGACTGCTGCGCAATTGGACTTGACGTGGAAGATGTCGGGGCCGATGAAGCTTTGCCAGGTGGTAGCTTTTTTGGACCCATCATGAAGCTCAGAAATAGTTATTAATCTATACAAAGAAATGGCATCTGTAGAGAAGCATAGCCGGTAGAGATCACAAGGCAGGCAAATCCAAGAGGGAAAAAAATCTTCTAATACAGAGATAGATCAAATAAGTAGATCAAAATATTCCAAATCCAAGGGAAAAACACATTTAGAGAGGCCCCTGGAGATCTCTGGGGTGGAAACTAGTTCAGAGCCATAAAATCTTCCCAGGGAGGAGTCTCATTCATAAAGACAATGAAGAAAGAGGAAGTTCGCCATCTTGACTCAGCCTTTACAGGTGGTCAGGAAACAGCAAGTTCAAAGTTTCCATACATAGTTTAAAGAAGAATCAGTTCAACCATCCTTTCTCTCGCAATTGTGGTCAAAGAATTTTTTTTCCCATTGTTTAAGGGAAGTTTTTGACTCTCTCTCTCTCCTATGAGAGAGAGAGATTTTGCAAGTGCCACTTTTCCGAGAGGGGTGGCAATTTCCCCCCCCCCTCCAATCTCAACTCTTCCAAAGGTTGAAACAAAGTCCTAAAAAAAACTGCAATTCAGTCAATTTAATAAAGCAATAAAAGACTTGGGGAGACCTCCCGCCTCACCGCACTTCAGCTGTATCTTTAAAATCGCTCATTTCCTTCCGGCTCCGTTCGGCGAAGGCGCGCGGTGGCATTCCACACTCCCCCTATGCTCCTCGGCTCCTGGGGCAAAGCTGGAGACCCCCGCGCGGCCGCCGCCATTCCAGGGGGTCCCAGCAAGCTGCGCCTACAGCAGGGCGCCCCTCCAAGGCACCCTGTGCTCCCCCTAGACTTCAGGGGAGCCCACCGAGGCAGCAAACAGCGGACGCAAGCGTCCATCGCCCTCGGCTACCAGAAGTCGTGTCCCATGTGATGAGTTCTGTTGCTAGAGGGGTAGAGGAGTAATCCTACCTTTGTTGGATCTTGGGTGAGGGCATTTCCCTATGAATAGACCTAGCTATCTCTTTATCTCTTAAGTGCTGACATTTACTGTGAGCTATTGAGGAGGGTGGGGACTATTAAAAGTGAGTCTGCTTCCTGCCTAAAGAAACATTCTCCATTTCTCATCCAGGGAAATATAATATTCTGCTTTTTTAATATTTCCTAGAATATTTCATTCTTCTAGGAGAGGGGTGGGTGCTAACTTCCTACAGTTGGGTAGGCTCACTACTTTGAATTATTTATAAAAATAACAAAGGTTAATTGTCAATAAATAAATAAATTTTGTTCCATATGCAAACGTATAAAACCCACAAAATCTCTTAATTGTTTTCCATGTATCATACAATCATGATCGACAGCAAATTCTTCCCACTCGGTGGTGGGTTTCAATTTATTTCACTACCGGTATGCTTGTGCACACATGTGCGTGTGGCGCTTCTGCGCATGCACAGAAGTGTCCGGATGGGTGGGCAGAGCCTCTCGCCACTGCAATTACCAGTTCACCCGACCCGGGGCAAACCAGCAGAAACCCATCTCTGTTCCCACTCCTCCCTCCAGCACAACCTTCCATAGAATAAAACATTGCTTCCCGATTTCTAAATCAGAAAGTGAGTTCATCTTTTTCAGTAAAGCCTTGATCTTTCTAACAAGGCATGCTGAATGAGGCGGTCATAGGGCATACACACACACACACACACACACACACACACACACACACACCAGTCAAGTGGACTGATGTCATGGAAGCCAGGTAGCCCAGCGCTGAGCTTCTGGCGATATCATACCAAATCTATTATTCTACATCTTACTTTCCCTAGGAATCCAAGAGGAGGTGACAACTACAGTTATCCCACCGCAGGAATGGAAAGCAGGTGAGGGGGTATATATACTGTATTTTTTTTCCTAAGGAAATCAGTTAAATTTTTCCTTTCAAAGGGATTGGAAAGCCACATCCCCAGAAGAGGAGCCCTTTTCATCTCTAAAAAAAAAATTGAAAATGTAAATGCAAAGAATAAGGAAGATGACGTCCACAGAGCTATGCAGGCTTTGTTGGCTACAACGAACAAAAACGGGCAACAGCAGTGACTTAACCTTTTCTTCACCATGGACCCCCCCCCTTTAAATAGCTTTTGTGGCCATGGACTCCCAACACTACACTCAAGATTTAAATCATCATTACTTCAAGCTTTCGCAGACACCCTGTGACAACATCACGGTCCTCCAGGGGTCTGTAGACTACAGGTTGAGAACAGGGGTGGGTTCCAGCTTCTGTTACTGCCAGTTCGCTCAGAGATGCGCTTCGCACGCACGCATGCGCAGTAGTAAACAAATTGTTTCTGCACATGAGGAGAAGCAAAAAACAACCGATAGAACCAGTTCAGGGGCGTGGCCAGCCAAATTACTACCTACTCGGCCGAATTGGTCTGAACCAGTAGAACCTACTCTGGTTGAGAACCACTGGGCTAAAGCATTCTTTAAGACTAGAGTGTCCATATAACACTCAGAAGCAGCCAGGTCTAGGATTCTACCAGTTCAGACCGGTTTGGACGAACTGGTAGCTCTGACTATCAGTTGGGAGCAAACCTGTTCACTCTGACTTTGAAGGGTTCCTGCCCCTGCACTAGGCTCACCTATATTTCATTTTCCTAAGCCCAGCTGATTGGCGTGGCAGAGTGGACTGCTGCGCCTCAGCTGTTTTCCTTGTCAGCAGCAATGTGGAAAGTGAGTTTTCTGTAAACTGGGCACACACAGAGAACGAGTTGTTAAGTTGGTAGGATCCCACCCCTGGAAGCAGCCCAAACAAACCCCTTCCTAATTCACAGGAGTATAGGAAGAGGGAAGAGGTACAGAAACCAACCTACAAGATTCTTATAGCAGCGGTCTCCAACTTTTGTGCCCACTGCTTACACAAATGGAGCTACATTGCATGCACACTCTTGCCCACCCCTTCCACAGCCCGGTTTTGACCAGTCGGCTGTGGTCCGGGGGTTGGGGACCCCTGCTTTATAGCCGGTTCTATTTTAGCTATCCATTCGAATTGATTTCCAGCTCTAGTCTACCTAGTGAGGCTGGCTCTCAACTTGAGAATTCGTAGAGGGAATTGTACAAGGGAAACGGTGTCTTGCTCCATTGGCAGCTAAGTCGGTAGGCCAATGCTTTCAACATTTTTCGGACAACTCCCATAAGCTCCAGATAGCATCTGAGATACCAGGAGAACAACAGGTTGCCTAATCTTGCTCTAATGAAAATAATACGTTAGACAAATGATAGGTCTTAAAACTGCAGTCAGATATTGCCCAAAAGAAGGATATACCCCTCCCATGTGTTTGTTTGTGATTTGTACACTAGGTACCGAATGTCAGAAACATTGCACACCACCAAAAAGACAAAGTGTCCACATGAACTTGAAGAACTATTGCAAGAAGGATTATGGTAACGTTTGCTGTTTATTTGAGATTCTACCTTTTCTTGCAGGAACTCAAGACAGGTAAGGGTAGTCCTCGACTTGCAACCATTCATTTAGAGACTATTTGAAGGTACAATGGCACTGGAAAAAGTGACTCATGACCAGTTTTTACACGTATGACCTGATCATGGGAATGCTAACGTATGGTAGCATTCCCATGATCAGGTGATCAAAATTTGGGTAGTAGGCAATTGGCATGTATTTCTGACAGTTGCACTTAATGTCCAATGGTGGACATTAAGAGAGGACTACCTGTACACCAAACTGATAACTCATTTCCCTGTCCATAATTTCACTGCTTGCAAAATTGTGATCAAAAAAACAATTGGAATGGTCAACCAGGAAGTGGTAATGCTCTACTTATGACCACAATTGAGCCCAATATTTCTGTTGTTAAGTGAGACATTTGTCAAATGAGTTTTGCTGCTGGTTTTACTGTCAGTTTGCAACCCGCACACAATGTGTGTGCTGTGCATGTGCTCTTCAATGTAAATCGTTCTTTGAGCATGAGCAGAACAATTTACAGTGAACTGCGCATGCACAGTCACTAAAAACCAAAATGGTGGCAGCCCAGCGGCAGTGAGGGAACCGATTTGGGGGCGTGGCAGGCCTGAGTCGCTGCCAGTTCTGTGACCCAGGCCTGAATTCCACTACCAGTTCAGCCAAACTGGGCCGAACTGGGAACAACCCACCTCTGGTTTTGCCCCATTTCACAACCCTTCTCACCACAGTTGTTGAGTGAATCACTGCAGTTGTTAAATTGCACTATCAGCAATTGTATGAAAGCAGCGTTTGCATTTGAGTGAACAAGAAGTATATTGAATTAAACATGAATTTGTAAAGAATTGTTTTTCTTGTTCGGGGCTAACATGCCAGAAGAATCAAGTTAAGCATTTTTTGAATTTTTGACTTGTCAAGTCCAAAGGTTGTAAAGCAACGGTGGGTTCTAAAAAAATTTATTACCAGTTTGGTGGGTGTGGCCAGATGGGGGGCATGTGACTGAGTGGGCATGGCCAACTTGACATCACTCACGCACATTCAGTCATGTGCCCCACCTAGCCACGCCCACCAAACTGGCGAAAATGTCTGTTTTGCCAGCTGGGAGGCTGGTAAAGAACCTTTGCTTTCCCCACCATGGTGGCTGCTTCTACCTCAGCGCCGAATGGTCCATGCCCTCCCCTTCCAGAGGGCCCATGCAGAGAGACAGGAGGCGGGCTGGTTTGAATGCAGGCAGGCGGTTTGTGGCCAGTGTCTCCTTCACTCGTTGGGGCGGGCGAAGCAAGATGCAAGATGCATGGCGTAGCAGTGCCCATGCAGTCTCCCCCTCTGCCCACCCGCCTCCTGCTGCTTTTCCTCCCATTCCTCCCCTGTGTTGCCTGGTCACAAGGGCCAAAGAAACAACATTACGGGGTTAAGCAGAGACAAGAAGACACCTAGAGGGGTGCTCCCCTTCGCCCTTGGCAGAGGGGGCTGCTTTATCGTGCACCTCCTTTCTTTCTCTGCCCCTCTCCTTCCCTTGCTCAGCTGCTACTGCTGGGGTGCCACCAGAGCAACTAAGGGAAGGAGAGAGACCACCCCCTGCCGATTGGAGCTCCAAGGGGAGGGCGACTGCAACACTGGCAGCTTTGGGAGATGCTGGGCAGTGGGAAGGGGGGGCTATGCTAGCGCGAATGCTTACCTGTGTATAGGCAGGAGGAGGCCATCGGTGGATGCAGGTGGTGAAGACGAGGAAGGGTGTGTGTTGGAGCAGGCTGGTTCAGGGGCGTGGCCAGCCACCTATCACTGCCAGTTCGGCAACCCAGGCCCAAATACCATTACCAGTTTGCCTTAACTGGTCCAAACCTGGAGCAACCCACCTCTGTTGTAAAGTGAATCTGATTTCCCCGTTGATTTTGCCTGTGAGGAGGTTACAAAATATGATCACATGATCCTGGGACCCTGCAACTGTATTAAATATGAGTCAGTTGTCAAGCACCTGAATTTTGATCACGTGACAATGCAGCAATGGTCATAAGTGTGAAATCACTTTTTTCAATTGCCATTGCAATTTTGAACTGTCACTAAACGAACTGTTGTAAGTCAAGGGCTACCTGTATAACACGCCTCTCCCACAAAATCAATCCGGGAAATATAGTTAGAAAAAGGAAATATATGACATCGATCATCTTCGTGCAGGAGGTGATACTGTGGGCCTCTGATACATCCTCTGTTAAAGCACCCGTTTTCTGGGAAAAACTGTTTTTCCCAGAGATGACGCGCCTAGAGATGACAGCATGAGGTTGCAATTTGGAGTCTTAGATGGCACTGCAAGGGTGGGGGCAGGAGCAGTGGGGGGGGGAGAAAAGGAGTGATGTCATAATTCCAGAAATAGGGCAGAATCAAGTAACAGTTCACTTCCTGATAGTTTTTCTCTCTCTCTCTCTCTCTTTCTGTTGGTGACCTTCACAATCCTGATGGCAGTTCTCCAGGCCCAGCTGCTGGCCATAGAGAAGTCTGGAACATGGTGGCAATTTACAGCCTCAATCCTTACTGTCTACCGCCAACGTTACGTACCTATTCGTCGGGGAGAGCAGCCACTCTGGGTACCGGAACAAGATTTGGCCTGCCAGTGCCTCCAACTCCAAGTGGGCAAATCTTACCTTATCATTGGCAACGATGAGGAGTCTCCTGACCCTGCCCGGCTAATCCTTGACAAAAACAGCCTCGCTCTGCCCTGGAGGGATGCATGGGCACATAAATTACGGAGTTTCCAGCAGCAAAGCAAGCGTGGAAAATGCTGGGGCGTCTAAGCCGGAGAGGTGATGGGAAAGTGGGTGAAAAAACAGGTAGGATAAGGCCTGAATGGGTTAAAACAAAAACAAACAAAAAATCTCACATTCAAACTGAGTTTTAGAGTCCCGCAGATACTTCCTTGGGTATAAAAAGCTGAGCCTAAACTGGAACTGGTTTTGATTTTAAAGGTTTAGTTCTGCGTATCAATGGCCTTTCATTCATCCTTCTGACAGACTGATATGGGTTGAGATACTATGCCCTCTTTGCAAGACATAGGAACTCAGCTGAACTAGAAACTTGGTTTTGGATGAATTAATGGAAGATATTTGGCCATGGGAAGCTGCTGATTAAGCTATAGCACCCTCCACCAGCTTCTGAGCCACCAGGAGACCAGCAAGGCAAAACATATGCTAGTCTATCCTGCAAAAAGTGCTGTCAATATTTACCACATAACACAGATGGAGATTGGAGGAGATCCCTGGCTTTCCCCCCGCTCCTTGTCTCCCTTCATAGGAGATAGGATAAGGATAGGATAAAGAGTAAGACTCAGAGAGAGGTGAAGCTGAGTTTTGACAGAGGGCTAAACAATCCATCTTGCTTATCTGTCAAACCCTAGTATTTGGGGGCAAGTTTTCCCCCCCACAGCTGCATTCAAAAGGAAGCTCACCATCAATTGATATCCACTAATAGTCAGATTTCTTTTGGTCATGAGTTTGGCATTTTTCAAGGGCGATGTCTAAATTAGTCAAGAACTAGTCCTGACAATAATTCTTCCTGTGAGACCTCTGAAACCAAAACTATCAAAGTAGTCAAGAACTGTAATGTATCAACTCGTTAAAAAAGCTGTATTGTGTCAAAATATATTTCAAACACAGCAAATTACTACAATGCCAATAAAGCAGAACTTCTCAGACATTGTGGTGTCAAGAACCACTAAAATTTCAAAAGGTCTGACCCTTCCCATCACCTTCATATCAGACATTCAGGAAACTGCTCTAAATAATACAATTTAACTAAAGCTAAATTTAAACCCTTGAGAAATGCAGTGGTTTTAGAATGTAAGACTGACAGAAAATGTTCCGTATAAAGAATTCCCTTTGAGCTGGATGGCATTTCTTGATAATAAAAGGTTAGAAAGTTTGTTCTAGTTGCTTGATTCAAAGAAATGAAGTCATAACAAGAAACAGCTTGATATCCCTCCTGAATGGGGCTGGTGAAGATTTGAGTGCTTAGATTTTTTTCTTATTTAACCCACTTCCTTTTGAGTATTGCTAATCTAGTACGCAGATCATTAGAGCAGTTTTACAAGTAGTCCTCAACTTACATTTGTTTAGTGACCGTTCAGAGTTACAACGGCCCTGGAAAAAGTGGCCCATGACCATTGCAACTTCCCCATGGTCATGTGATCAAAACTCAGATGCATGGCAACTGGTTCATATTTATGACATTTGCAGTCTGAATTATATGATCGTTTTTTGTGATCTCCTCACCAGCAAAGTCAATGGGAAGCCAGATTCACTTTAATAACTATGTTACTAACTGCAGTGATTCACTTAACAGCTGGGGCAAGAAAGGTCATAAAATGGGGCAAAAGTCACTTCTTGCCTAGCAGCAGAAATTTTGGGCGCAATTGAGGTCGTAAGTCGAGGACTAACTGTAAAGACTTTACAATTAAGCAGCATCATGGGTCACCCTTCTACAAAGAATTGGGTTGATTCAATAACATTTTGTGCTCTGGATCCTGCTGAGCTAATCAGTTAAAAGGCAAACGAACTCATAAACATTTGGGAGAAATCCTTATCCATAAATAGCGATTATGAACATCGAGTTCTGTTAAAATGGATTCAATAGACATAAAATGCTCCATTAGGTTTTAAGTCCCAACCTTTCCAGTACAGTTAAGCTAACTCGCATTTTTCCTACTCTACCTGCACACGCTGGCTGTTCAGGAAGCATAGAGTGGTCATGATGAAACCTTTGGACTTGGCATGTCAAAAATTCAGAAAATGCTTAACTTGCTTCTGCTGGCGTGTTAGCCCTGCAGAAGAGAAACAATTCTTTACCTATTCATGTATAATTCAATGCACTTCTTGTTCACACAAATGCAAACGCTGATTTCATACGATTGCTGATAATGCAATTTTGGAGACTGGTAGTTACAAATATCCTCTGCACTTACACCCTGAAAAGGAGCTTCGCTGTGCAAACAGCCATCCCATGCAGCAGTTAGAAAGACAACTGAACTATGGCTGCCTTGTCCCTACTGCACTTTGCACGTTGCTCTCCTTTCCCATCACAGTCCTGAGGATGACAGATCGTATGATGATATGGATGGTGAGAATCCATTTTAAGCTCTGGGTGGAGCAGGGTCAGATATGTCTTCTTCTCTCTTTTATTCAGTTTATTTGGTAACTCAAACAGGGATAATTGCCGGTGAATGCTGACATGTCACCCAAAACGTTGTAGCATGTCATCTTTGACATGTGTGTCATAGGTCGCATCACTGGGTGATCCTGTCCAACATTGGGCTTTGCCTGTGCATACAAATCCAACGGATGCACCTTGCATGGACAAGAGCAGGAAATATTTTGGGGACTACTCAGGGGCATGCTGCTACGGGTTCCCCTGAGTTTGGGAGAACCCGTAGCTAATGTTATGGTTGGTTCAGAGAACCTCCAAATCCCACCTCTGGCTGGCCCCTCCCACCCCACCTCTCCCAGGAATCTCCATGCGGCCTGTTTTGGATGGGAGGTAAGTGCAGGACCAGTGCAGAGGCTCAGGGAGGGAGAAAATGGGTCTCCTGGAAGTTCCAGAAGGCCGGAAATGGGTCTCCAGAGCCCGGGGAAGGCAGCTTTCACCCTCCCAGAGGCTCTAGGAAAGCCTCTGGAGCCTGAGGAAGGTGAAAGTGGCCCTCCCACTGTGGTGCAGGGGGCTGACTAGGCCACGCCCACTATGGCCACGCCCACCCAGCAACCAGGCAGAGAACCCGTTGCTTAAATCTGTGAAGCCCACCCCTGGGACTACCTCAGAAAAGCTCTAAACCAGAAATGTCCAACCTTGGCAGCTTTAAGACTTGTAGACTTCAACTCCCAGAGTTCCCCAGCCAGTAAAAATTCTGGGAGTTGAAGTCCGCAGGTCTTAAATTTGCCAAAATTTGGACACCCCTGCTCTAAATTGTATTTAAAAGCACCCTGAACAGGTGATGAAAATGACCAGAGAATCCACTCTTTCTCTCTTGTTTCACCATGAAGTATTCTTTTCCACCATTGGTTGTTCAGGCTAGCCTAGTTCTCCAAACCAGGGAGGAGTTCATAAACCTGATGGATACAAGGAGAGAACCAGGATGGGTCCCAGGAGACTGCCTAGCAAGGACCAGAGGAGATCTGGCTAAAATGACCAAGAATGATCCCATCTCTAGGTGTTCCCCATCACATTAATGGGATGGTTGAGAAAAAGCCTCAGGTTTCATGCTAAAGGGGAAAACACTATTTTAATTCCAGGACTTCTAAAACCAAAGGCAACACCCTCAACCGGTTGCAGAAGAAGCAAGCTGTTGGGACATGTTTGCAAGTAAGAGACATTTCTGACTTAACCTGGTTTAACCTCCTCCAAAACCAAGCAGTTTTTGAGTAGGTGTGGCAGAATGAAGTCTGGATTCCCAGCAGGGAGGGGCCGCACTCCAGAGAGAAAGATATAGTGAAGGTTAGATAGTATGGGTGGAAGATGCTTAAGACAGGTCCTCTCTAGAAGTTCTCAGGTCTTTACGTTCTTATATCTTTAAAACACTTTAGCAAGGTTTTAGTCTATGAGTAAGGAACAATAAAATAAGCTGTTTAGAAGTAGCTCAGCATGCCTTCTTTAGTTTTTGGAGCCATATGGCAGGAGATATAGATACACTGGAGGATAAGGTGATTGGCAGTTGCTACTATATCTTGCTAGATACACACAGACACAGATACATAGACCCAATATCAAAGGCATGGTTGGGATACCATGTGTCGTATTGTGTGCCAAAAGTGGGGGGAGTGCAGGGGGGTCATGCGCGGGCATGCCCACACCCATAATGCTATGTGCGCAACCCTCCCACGTGCCTGCGCACGTGAATCCTACCCTCCCCCCCCCCACTTTTGGCATGTGATGGACCCGTTTTTTGCCCTCCCCAGGCTCCAGAAGCTTTCTAGGAGCCTGGGGAGGGCAAAAACAGCCTCCTCGACCCCTAGAGGCCCTCCAGAGGCTTCCCTGAAGGCCCAACGCACAAACCAGAAGTCCATTCCCAAACTTCCAGTTTGTGCGTTGCGTGGTTTTTCATCCTCCAGAGGCAGGGAAGCCTCTGGAGAGTGAAAAAGAGCCAAAAAAGAAGGCCAAAGTAAGCTGGCCATTGTGCACATGCTCACTGGAGCTGACAAGGCAATGCCTTGCATGCCCTAACAAATGGCTCTGTGTGCCACCTGTGACACGCGTGCCATAGGTTTGCCATCACGGGGATAGACCCTAATTCATTTTTTTCCCTTACATTATGAGCCTGGGAAAGGATATATTCCTTATTACTACCACAAATTAGGTGTCAGATAGGATGATATGGAACTGGGCTTCAACCTAGGATAGTCTTCCTGACATTGGGAAATCAACAGGAAAAGTCCATTCAGAATCATTGTGTTGTTCCTATGAAATGCGAAGGATGCAAAGGAAGAAGGGAAAGAATGAACATAATGGGGACCATCAATAAAAATTCAGAGAAAATGTATGCATTAACAGGGGAGGTGAGGCTGGACCCAGAGGGCATTTCTCTGTAATTAGTTGCTTCAGGACACAACAGCTTTTGGATCCTAGAGCTGCTTAAAAACATTAGGAGCATAAACCTTTATCGAGTTTGCATTTTAATTTAATTTACCTAATCTGCATTTTCAAATTAATGTGCAAACACGGACACGTACACCTTTTTGTACATCTTATAATAGCATTCCCCTGTCTGAAAGCATCACACAAAAATGTGCATATTAGTAAATGTGCGTGTGTGTGCGCGCGCACGCATGCACACGCATGCACACACACACACACAGAGTGGCATATTTGGGAAAATATTATGCAAACCACATTTTTACAAGGGTAGACTGCAAAAATGTGCATCATTGTGCGTCGACCTCTGAGAAAAGAAATCACAAAGATGGAAAAACCAAAAAGAATTCTCTGAAAAAGAAAGATCAGAGTGAAACCAAATTTATCCAAAAGATATTAGGGCTAGGATTATGGCGCCCTATGGATTATGGAATGGGCGAGACGTTCCTAAATTCCGACTGCAGTTACATCTCAGGATGCAATCTTATTTACACCAGGAATTCAGTACAACATACAGTAGGTATGAAAATATGGAAAAGATTGTCCACTTTATTCAGACCAAAATTTATTTATTTTTATTTCAGAGCTGCTGCTTCTCTTAAAATAAAGGGCTTGTGAATTCTGTCAGAAAGCTTCAACTTCCACCCATAATGCAATAATTCTAAACTTGGGGTTCAGCAGCCTGATAGAGACAAAGGAAAGCTCTTTTTCACAGCCTCATTAATGTGTGTATTCCTCCAATGTGCAGAAAAATATGCTGGCGTAATTTGCATTACCCTGATGGCCAAGCTTTAAATCGCCCTCAGTAATGAGGCTCGCAAGTGATCTATCCGTACAGCTTCGCTGCAGCACAATTTAAGGGCAACCACTGATAGATTCCCCTGGTTTTGTTTTCCCATCCACCCTGCACCAGTTCACAGGAGGAGAGCCCCATCAACACTTTTCACAGAAGGAGGTAGGCCTAGGTAAAACTTCCTGAGAACTTCCAGCTCATCAGGAGCCTAAGGTGGAAGTTCTAGGCTAACAAATGACAGTACTTATTTAGCCATCTTCTGGAAGATTAGTCAGCCCCCATCCGAAAGCAGAGCAGCAAGAGTGTGGGGTGAAACATCTGGCCATCTTCTAGCCCACCAACCTGTCAGTTGGGTTCCTTTTGGACACCTAGAGAGGTCAGGTGTTATGCAGCTTCTGTGGAAACAAAATATCTGGTGTCTTCTGCAGGCCGGGCCAAAATGGTCACAGGAGGCATTGACCAGGTGTCCTTACAATAACCTCGGCCGATAGAAGTTCATTGTGTTATCAGCCCTTGATGGTATTCTCAGGACTGTGAATGGGACATTCCTACATCAATGCGTGTTGAGAGCGGGAAAACACTACATTAAGAATGGAACATCTAAAGGTATGCTTAGACTGGGGTGAGCTGCAGATGAGACAATACTCCTGTAAAAACAATTAGTGGGGCAGCTTAGTGCTGCAGTTATAGTAGGACTTGCAGATCAATCCTTAGTTGGCTGTTGACATCTAGTGAAATTATAGGTCAGATATTAAAGAAGATGAGCATTAGGAAATATGTCCAGTAAACTAAAAACTGGACCCAGATGAGACCATGGTTTCCTATGATATGACTTCCCTCTTCACTTGCATTCCAACAACCAAAGTTGTCATGGTAGTGAAAAAATGACTGCGACAAGACACCATCTTAGGTGACAGAATCAACCTCAGCCCAGACCACATATGTACCATGCTGGATCTCTGCTTGACCACTACCTATTTTATATTAAATGTAATGAAAGTTTCTGTGGACAAAAACACGGCTCTGCCATGAGTTCACCTGTGTCCTCCCATTGTGGCCAATCTCTACATGGAAGAGGTAGAAACCAAAGCCCTAGACTAGATTCACAGGAATTCCACCCACTCACTGGTATAGGTATGTGGACGATACTTGGGTCAAGATCAAAAGACAGGAATTGGAAGCATTCACCAAACGTATCAACTCTGTACAAAAATACCAAATTCACATGGGAAAACGTTAAGGAAAATAGTCTGGCCTTCCTGGACATTGAAGTTTATAGAAAACACACAAACACAGATCAATATTTACATTTTGATTCCCACCACCCAATGGAGCACAAAATGGGAGTCTTCAGAATCCTACCACCAGCACCCCAAGCTGAAGGCCTGCCTGCCAGCAAAGATGGGAAAGAAAAAGAACTAAAACACATCAAGGAAGCCCTCAGAACATGTGGCTATCCCAAGTGGGCCTTCATCAAATCCAAAAAAAAGACCCAGCAGGAGCTCCTCCAAAACAGACAATGAAGAGAGCAATAAATGAGGCAACGTTGTCATTCCATACCAGTGGTGGGTTTCAAATCCCGTTCCAACTGGTATGGTTAGAACAGGCCCGGCGGCATCATGGATGCGTGCAGTGCGCGCATGCATCCTAGCGCTTCCGCGAAGCTCCAGCTGCTCCATGGAGCATCACGCAGACACTATATACGCCATGCGTGTGAGTGGAAGCGCAGAAGCCTTTAAACACAGGTAAGGAGCTCGGGTGGGTGGGCCCTCCGCAGCACCGTACCAGAACAGTATCCGGTGTACTGGGCTGGCTCCAGTATGCCCATACCAGGGCATACCGTCTGCAACCCACCACTGTTCCATACGTTGCAGGAGTATCAGAAAAGCTCAGGAGTATCTTCAGCTAACACAACATATGTGCATACTTCAAACCCAAAAATACACTAAGGTAGAAGCTTGCCCACCCAAAGGATAAAACACCCAGACACAAACGGAGCAATGTGGTACATGCAATACAATGCAGTGAGCCATGTGCAGATCTGTACATTGGGGAAACAAAACAACCACTTCACAAACGCATGGCACAACATAGGAGAACAAACCCATCAGGACTAGATTGAGCAGTCCATCTGCATTTAAAAGACAAAGGCCCCTCTTTTGAAGACAGCAAAATCCTCATTTTAGATAGAAGGGACCACTGGTTTGAAAGAGGGGTCAAAGAGACTTTTGCCAGAAATTGGCATTTACTTCAGGATTTCACCCCAAAGTGCCCATTGCAGACAATAGGTTCTGTGGTGATGAACACCACAGAAAAAGGCCATAAAACCTGCTTAATGACCAGCAGGATTTACGATCATAATTATGAGCTCAATCATGGTCGTAAGTTGAGGACTACCTGTATTAGTGAGGATTAAGTGTCTAGCAGGTATTGGGTTCCAGCTAAGACAAACTAGAGAAATTATATCTACCGTAATTGGGGTTAGAGCTGGAATTTTGTTATCTCACAGCTCATGAGAGTAAATAGGAAGAGCTGTCTTGTCTGAGCAGACTCTTTTCCAGGTGTTAATTTTAAAAAAAACCCAGCCATATTGTCATTTCAGTTAGGAGGTCCCTTATTACTGACAATAAAAGCATTGTCAGTCACAGGAGATAACATATTTGTAGAGGAAAAAATGCAATGTATAACCAGGTATTGCCAGCAATCTACTCCTGATCAAAAAAAAAAAATTTTTTTTTTTAAAATAAGAACATTAGTTTGGGAGGTCCCAATTCAGATGTTATTCTGTTGCTCTTGGGACCCCAAAAATCTGGGCCTTACACCACCACTTTCACTCCTGATGGTTGAATGCTACTGAAAGACAACCCAAACGTAATCCCTGTTTGTGCAAATAGACTTTCATTGTTTAAATCGGCATCACCATCTGGTGGTCGGCTACGATAGCTCTTACTATTTCATTTGCCATTGATTTTTGTAACACCCACAATAGGGCGAGGTAACATTGATAAAAATATAACAGACATTGGGGGTGGGGGAGGCACGGAGCAGCAAAACAGAACTTTTAGTTAATATTTATTCCATGATATTCCCCCCCCCCCCAAAAAAAAAACCCTTCATGAAAAAAATAGCATGTCAGGAAGAATCTAAACGTAACTCTTTTTCTAGACAAATTATTGTGTGTATTTCTTTCTTGCTCCTTGTGAAGCACCACTCAAATATGGAATGCCACCACTTTGGATTGCTTAGTTTAGGGAGGGGAGAATCTACCTTTTCTCTTTTTTACTGTTTTCACAGTATGTTAGAAACTTAAGGGCAAACTGGGACTTAAATTGGGACTCGGGAGGCAGAGAATAGATGGGGGCAAGGCCAGTCAGAGGTGGTATTTACCAGTTCTCCAAACTACTCAGAATTTCTGCTACCGGTTCTCCAGAACTGGCCAGAACCTGCTGAATACACTGAATTCATTAGAAAGGGTCCAGAGGTATTTTACAAGAAGAGTACTCAACTTCTCTGCTCGTAATAAAATTCCGTATACCACCAGGCTTGAAATTTTAGGCCTGGATAACCTTGAACTGCGCCGTCTATATTCTGACCTGAGCTTAGTGCACAAGATAATCTGACATAACGTCCTACTTGTTAATGATTACTTTGACTTCAACTGCTATAACACAAGGGCTATCAATAGATACAAACTAAATGCAATCCGTTCTAATCTTGATTGCAGGAAAAACGATTTCAGCAATAGAGTAGTTAATGTGTGGAACACCCTACCTGATCCTGTTGTTAGTTCCTCTAACCCCCATACCTTTTACCTTAAGCTGTCTACCATGGACCTTACGCATTTCTTAAGAGGTCCCTAAGGGGGTGTGCATAAGCGCACCAGCATGCCTACCATCCATGTCTTACTGTCCCCGTTGATATGTACTCTTTTTATGTGTTTATGGCTATGTTTTGCTTGTTTATATCCATTTATTTGCGCCATTTTTCATATGTTTTCATACTTGTTTCCTTGTACTTGTTGACAAACAATAAATAAATAAAATAAATACCACCTCTGCTCCAGCCCCAGTCATGTGAATTCAGGAGCCTGCAACCAGCTCACACATACTACCAGTTGCAGCAACCTACAGTCACATGATCAATATTTTTGGATCTTCCCTGATGGCTTCCCACTAAGCATAGTCAATAGGGAATCTGGTGAGAAAGATTGCATGTGACTCAGGGAGGTGTGTGCCGTTCCCCCCCCCCCCCGCTTTCTTCACTCGCGCCCGCATTGCACCCTCCTTCCCCTTTCATTCACGCATGGACCGTACTGTCAGGCGCAAGTTACCAAGGGCACTCGCTGAGTTCAAAACATTAAAAAGTTTATTGTTGCTACCTATACAAAAGAATCTGGTCAACTAATGGTCAAAAATAAATTGGTGCTAGATAAGGATCAATGGAAGATACTTGGATATCTTATGGTTGTGCAATGACTCCAAACTGATGACGTGTTTGACTTCCCCTTCCAGCTCATCCTGCTCATTTACACGTATCCTCTTTCCACAACTTCCCCATTGCCTGTCCTTCCTCCGGCTTCCCTGTGATCGCACACACTCACATTCCCCACACCAGCTTTCCATAGCCCCCCTGAACCAACACATGCAATATGCACCTGCCTGCACCCCACAACCTCTTTCTTTGGCCTTCTTGTGCCCTCAACACATGGTGCATGCACACTACACCCACATGGCCTGTATCAGGTCTTTCAGGGCCTCTCCCCACCCCACCCCCAGGGGCACCTGCTAACTCCTAACCTGGGACTTGTTATGCTTTACACATAATAACTTGCATATCTTGGGTTACAACAACAACTAGGTCTGGATTGCTGTCGCTAAGTGATGTGGTCATGTGAGGTTGTGCTTTATGATGGTATTTGTTAGTGACAGCAGTCCTGATCCAGAGTGCAGTCATAATTTGAGGACTACCTATTTTGAATGAAATATATTATTTTGATTCACAAAGTTTGGCATTTTTGGATTGTAGCAGCACCCTTTGCCCTCCAAAATCTCAAGTTTCCTGATGTTTTTCAACCTGGAATTCATCCCAAGGAAATTTGGTCTCTAGACCATTCATATTTTCCTGGTAGAGCTGGTCGAAAGCAGCACTCTGCTCTTCAGTAAAGTGAGTTTTCCAGTCCCCAGAAACGCCTGCAAGGGAATGGAAGGAAAAGGGTGAGACACTCTGTGTTTTACTGCACCAATGTTTGGAGATTCCTTGAACTGTAGATTTTCTCAAAGCTTTTTTATTTTTACCTTTCCTGAGGAAAGTGCTGGTCTTTTGATTCATCACATCTTCAGGAACCAGGGTATAATTCACCATCTTGTTGTTCTTCATCATTCCAAAGGAAGCATTTTCCACCACTGAGTCAACCATAGCAGGATCCAAATTCTTGCCTAGGAATTCACAGATGCGAAGAACACTGCCACGTAGATCCTAAAGATAGAAGATCATGAGTAAAATCAAGATCTCTAAGTCAAGACCTCTAGGACAAAATGACTCCTGAATTGGAGTGAGACAACAAAGAATGAAAATGAAATGGATGGATGGATGGATGGATGGATGGATGGATGGGTGGGTGGGTGGACGGATGGACGGATGGACAGACAAGAGATAGGAAGAGGGAGAGAGAAATGAGAGAGAGAGAGGGAGGGGGAGGGAGGGAGGAGATATGGATAGACGGAGAGACAGACAGAAGAGAGGAAGAGGGGCAGAGAGAGAGAGATGATAAAGATAGATAGATAGATAGATAGATTGATAGATAGATAGATGATAGATAGATAGATAGATAGATAGATAGATAGATAGATAGAAGATAGATAGATAGATAGATAGATAGATAGATAGATAGATAGATGATAGATAGATAGATAGATAGATAGATAGATAGATAGATAGATAGGCAGACAGATATCTACCTTTAGCAATTCATCATAGACCAGAAGGAGCAACTTTTTCTCATTTTTGTAGGCCAACCAACTTTTGACATGATCAAACCAGGTGCCAAAGATAACTGGGGTAAGCAAATAAAAAGGAAAACATTTTTGTAACTGCATATATTTTAATATAGTAAGCAAAATAATCCTGAAATTGGAAACCTATATGCATTTACTTAATAGTGAATTCCACTGATCCCAGCAAAACTAGTTTCTAAGCAAATGTTCATAGCAAAAGGAGATGGGTACTCCACCTCCAGATGTTTTGGATTATAATTCCTACAATCCCTTGCCACAGGCCATGCTGGCTAGGTAACAAGGAACCAAAATCCAAGGCATTTGGGGGAAGGACCATGTGGCCCCCACATGTCTGACAAGCGATTTATTAACTTTGTCACCAAAAAACACCATCTCATCCAAAGGGAAGAATGCTAAGGAAACAGCAAGGAGCTAAAAGTTCACCTGACAGAATCCGTTTGTTATCATCTAACAGACAAAGCAGATTGTTAGTGCAGGGTTGACATCCACAGACATTTGACACACAAGGGGATTCTGCAAAGGGCTGGAATTTTGCTTCATCAGAGGACATAATTTAATTGGTTCCAGGTCAAACAAAACATGACCCAAGTGAACAGAGAAAGAAGCAATCAGGTTTACCAGTTGCATTTTATGTATGCCAGAGGTCAACGCTGTGAGTTGTGAGGCAGTTAAAAGCGGGTCAATTGTATGACAAAAAAAAATAGCATAAGCAACTCATGTTTCATTATATAAAGAATGAAGGCAGCAAAGGGGTTATAATGAAGGGGCTAAGATGGATGGATGGCTAAGATGTTGGTGGTTAAGGATGAATCTAAGGAGAATCTCAGAGTAAGATTATAATATAAAACGGGTAGAATAGTGAAGGCCAGAGCTGAAATGGCATGTTTCTCTCTGGATCTGGGGTTGATTTCTTTTTTTAGCATTTTTAAACCAAGTTAATTTATTTTAGGACTCAGATTATTAGAATGTCTAAGACTCAGACTATAGATTATTTCTCATGTATTTCCTACCTCAAAATGCAGGGAAATAGCACCATCAGTTCTGGGTTATTATGTTTGGTGGTAACTTCAGGGGTTCAAGATTAACCTGGGATCTTGGTTGTCCATCCAAAATAGACTTGCTGAGATAGCACCAGCAACAGCATTTAGACTTATATACCACTTCACAGTGCTTTACAGCTCTCTCTAAGTGGTTTACAGAGTCATCCTATTTCCCCCCAACAAACTGAGTCCTCATTTTACTGACCTTGGAAGGATGGAAGGCTGAGTAAACCTTGAGCTGCTCAGGATCGAACTCCTGGAGTGAGCAGTGAATTAGCCTGCACTACTGCATTCTAACCACTGCACCACCATGGCTCTTAAGATAGTACACATGAAGGGGAAAGATGGATCATGAAGAATAATAAAAAGGAGAAGACTGCAGTCAAGGAGGAACTTCTCTTTCTACTGGGGATTCTACTGACTTAGGTGAATAAATCATTAACAAATTTCCACCTTTACCCACATACTTTTTCCTGCTGAAAACAGCTCAATGAATTCTCCAAAATCCTCCCTGTACTCCAGAAACGAAGTCATCTTGGCATAATGGTAGAGCGATACACAGACATCCTTGGGGTTACGGACAGTGTAAATAGCCTGGAAGAGATTGTTTCCAAGTGTTGGAATGGCTTTATCTCAATGGTCTTCCAATAGTTCGTTCCCAAAGTGCGATTTGTTGAGGCCAGGAGGAAATGTCAACTTCTCTTACCAGTTATCAGAATGCCCCATCTCTGACTGCTGGCTGATTTCTTAGCAGTGACCAATGGGACCACAGGTTTAGTCTTTTGAAATCTTGGACTCCTGCTGGAGCCCATCCTCAGGGAATATCTCTCTGTGTAGACATTCTGGTACAAAGAAGTTCCCTGAGAATGGGCTCCAGCACGAGTATAAAAGCTAAACTTCTGGTCCTGGTGACTAACCCAGATTGGATCCTACAACTGAATTCATTGTTAAACAGTCCATGGCTTGTATAATGAATCAATATTTCCTTTATATATGCACACCCGCTAGGTATACGTACAAATGGAATCACCTTAGCTTGTGAAGAGAAGAACTTTTCTGGAAAGATTGTTGCAGGCAAATGAGAGGTAATGAGACGAGGGTCAGGCCGGTTCTCCAAGTACTGGATTGCTGTCTTGTGTTCAACCCAGGGCACTCGTTCCCAACAAGGTACTGACTGTGAGAATGTGGGATCTCCATTGCTAGAGATCAAAGAAAGAATTTCTTGCATCCACGTTGTTCCTGAAAACAAGACAAGAAGATTCTATGCTTCAACCTTACCTTGAATCTGCAGGACGCCACTGAAGGAACTTACCAAAGCTTTTTGTAGCAGCTGTGGAAGAAATCCCCAGGTGTAGGATCTGAAATGATCCAGTGGAACCACCATACTTACAAGGAGTAGCACTAAGCAAACAAAATCCCGGGTATTATTTCAGTATTTTGGGTTTCCCCACATGCATGCACTTCTATTAACTTGGTCACTAGTTTCCATGGACAAAAAAAATTGGAAGGATGGACAGACAGTCAGAGGACGCAATATACTGCACAGTGTTTAAGTGCCTATATTTCTTTCTGTCTCATAGCTTTAAGACAACCCTTTCACCAATGGACAGAACTGCAAATAGTACCGACATACATCCAAAATT
This sequence comes from Natrix helvetica, assembly GCF_964273705.1. Classification (NCBI taxonomy): domain Eukaryota; kingdom Metazoa; phylum Chordata; class Lepidosauria; order Squamata; family Natricidae; genus Natrix; species Natrix helvetica. Next base: position 22,552,688 of record NC_138554.1, on the reverse strand, counting down.
AAATTTTCCAACAAGGCATTTGTGCTTATAAGATTTTTATTTCACACACTTCAAACATTGTTAGTTTTGATAATTTTTTCTGGAAACATTCTAGCTATTACAATTTTATCTGTCCACATACCACTGCTAAAGATGAAATGGTGCCTTGACATATACTCTAGACTGGAGAACAGTGAGTCAAAGCAAACCCTGAAAGTAGAAATTAATATATTTTCTTCGCCCTGAAATTTCTGAAATTCCTGAAATTCCAGGGAAGCACCGGATAGGCACTTGTGTGGCTTACCAGATTTGGGGTACGTAATGTTGAAGACATCACTATCCCGCACTTCAAAACTCCTGTGAGCATAGCGAACACTCTCTTCGCTATGCACGACGCTGGGAAAAGTCATTCCTTCATACTGAATAGACTCGACAATCCGTTTGGTCATTGTGTTTCTGTGGAAGGAGGAAAGAGAGAGATACAAAGGAAGTAAAAACAGAAGCCCAAATTTCAACTCCTTTCAAATCTCTGTCCCTGGAAAGGAGGGAACCTTCTTGATGGAATTCACAGGAAAGAGAAATAATGCAATTCCAAAGTGTTCCTTCCTCACTTCTTCAAAATCTACCATTAGCCTTCCGGCTTCTCCAACTCCACCAAACCTGTTTTCCTCTTCTCCTTGTCTTCCAGCCTCCTTTCGTGTCACTCCTCTTTGTGGTACAGGCTGTGCAGAACAACAACAAAAAAAACAACACCTGGCTTCTATTGACAGCAATTTACAAAAAGAGACTTTGTTCTTTGCAAAGAGAAGAGAGCCAGCGCAATGAAATTAAGGTCACACATGTATATGTTCAAAGTTCTCCCTGTCTTCCACACATGTGTGCATACACACAGAGAGAAAAGCAATAAGTAAAATCCAGACTCAGAAGAAATATGCACTGCTACCATCCTTCTATAACATTATTCTACATGTTGTTTTCCCACTGATGCAGTTACTGGAAAATAATGTTGTTGTTGTTTTTCACATAGAATTATTATTGTTTTGTTCCCCAATCCTGGAATGGAAAGCAAGGCATTCATTGGTCTTGGCCTCTTGAAACAAGGCTCCATTACCAAACTCTGCTTTTCAAAAGAATCCAATCATCTGACTCACCACCACCCCTTTCTGTTTTAATTCTCCGGTAACTACTAGAGGGCCCAGGACTCCTGTTTGTAGCTCACCCTTCAAATGGAGAGTTTTCCTCCATTCAAGGATGATCTGGTATTCATTGATAGCAGGAAAAGGGCCACCTGCAGCCCTCCTGATGCTGTTGGGCAAGTCCCATAATCTCCTGCACACATACATACCAGAGGTGGTATTCAGCAGGTTCCAACCAGTTCTGGAGAACCAGTAGCAGAAATTTTGAGTTGTTCAGAGAACTGGTAAATACCACCTCAGACTGGACCCATCTATTCTCTGCCTCCCGAGGCTCCCGAGAATTTTGCAGTATCCTTCTCCTGTCACACTCACCAAGCGACCCCCACCAAGCCACACCATGCCCACCAAGCTACGCCCAAAGAACCGGTAGTAAAAAAAATTGAATCCCACCACTGATACACACTAAGGCCGATGGAAACTGGAATTCATCATCATTCAGAAAGCTGGGTGTGGTCAGTCTCCAATTTAAAGAGGTACCATCTTTTCTTCTGAAAAGAGGGACATTAACATACATAACCTATAGAAATTCAACAGATGAGACTTTGAGAATATCTCATACAGATATTCCTTTCTCATCACAGCCAAAATCTCTGCTATCAGGATCTGGATCTAAATTATTGATCCATCTACATTCTTATGGGCCATCAGTTAACTCACACAAATATTCTATAAACATAAAATGTTCTGCTCCCATCCACCACCACCAAGGTTGTCAAACAAACTCCTTGTAAATCTGTATTCTGTTTTTTTAATGACGGTAGAAAGAGGGAGATATCTAAGAGCTGATCTTTTGAGAAGATGTTAAAGGCATAGGTTCTATGCCAAGTAAATATGTTGGCAAGCTAAATCTAACCTGCTGGAAACTTCCTCCTTCCAGAAAATCCAGACCTCCTGTTTCTCTCTACTTCTCAGTTGTAACTTGTAAAGTGCCAACAAATCATTGCAGATTAAATCAGAATTGGAAGACATTGTGCATCCTCAGCTGAAGCATCTCATCATAGTTCAGTTGGCCACCAACCAAGGTGGTAAATTCTACAACCAAGCAATTTTTACGATGAGGACATTCTTTCTCCCATTTAACTCAAATCTCCTTCCCTGCATTTTGCTCACAGTTCCTGACTTCCTCTGTAGAATAGAGAACTTGACTTTTCCATCTTGGTCATCACTGGGCTATTTTTACCCTTCTTTATGGCTCCTAAAAGCTGCAGGGATGTGATGCTAAGGCAGTGAAAGTCCAGATGGGTCCAAAAAAAAGCTGGCCTCTTTAGGAAGCTGCTGCTTGTCTGTTGGGTTTGCAGTGGCCTGTGGACCACAGGCAGCCCACGTATTTTCTGTGGACTAACCTTGAAATTGTAGTTATATCTCTCATCTTATGCTTCTTTATGTTCTCCTCTGAAGGATCAGTGTTAGAACTTCTTTTGAGGTCATTTTTAGTTACCAATTCCCACTCTATTCTGGTAATTGTCCAGTTTATGAAAACCCTTCTTACAATGGGGCACTTGAGCAACACAGAGTAGAGCAATTACTTCTCATGATCTAATCAGTGTTTTTGGTGATGTAATCTAATTGCAATAACTATTAGCAGCCACACCACATTGTTAGAGGGCTCTATTTTACCTTTCAACCTACTAAGATGCCGAAATCCTTTTCCTCTGTATAGCAGCCAAACCTGTTTTCCCTCTTCAGTACTTCTGCCTTTTTTTATAAAACCTAAATACAGGACTTTTTTTTTTCATTTTCCTACAAATATCCTTGATTTATACATGCAGTAAAATGCAGCTGGGAGTGAACTGGTAGACTAATGAGAGAGTTAAAAAAAACACAACCTCCCCTCTTCACTCCACAGGGGTTTTATGATTAGTTTGATTTTGTTTGTTTTAGTTTTTTGCCTCTCAATTAAAGTTTCCTTCCAGTAAAATTCTAGCAGGTCCATCTAGAGCCATTCTCTGGATCGGCTAATATGATTCCATGCAGTGAATGTATCTTGTTTGGGAATAGTGCAAACAGAAGCCTGTCTCCTAACCAGTGAATCCTCATAGCTCCTTTGTGCAACATTTCAAAGAAGTTACCCAGGATTAATAGCAACATTTTAGAAAGAGTATATGAAAATCTGAAGCAATGGCATGGACCTATAAAGAACAGGATGCCTATATACTACTAAACCTGCCTGTTTGTAATCTTCGGTAAGCCCAAATAGTGCAAAGGCTTTTAAATCAAGGTGTTTCAAATCCGTTAAAGAATGCGTATAAAATCCAGAACCCGTGTGATTGAAATTTAAAGGATCTTCAAACGAGTTGTATTTGCAAAACTGTGGGTCATTACATTGCAATGGTCAGTTGAAGATTTCTGACACTCTCTGCCAGCTCCGTATAAGAAAAGTAACTGGGGAAGCTAGCAGGAAATCAGAAGTCACTCCCGCTCACATTACTTGTGTGTGTGTGTGTGTGTGTGTACATGGCAATTCTATTTTTTCTGTTTAGGTAAGGAAATAACTCTGAAAGGATGTCATGGATCGTCTAGTACAGGGCTATCAAACTCCCGGCCCATGGGTCGGATGCATCACACCCTGACCACAGCCACACCGAGTTTAGTGAATGGGGGGGGGGAGTCCCGATACATCACATGACACCACCATGGTGACGGGAGTTTGACACCCCTAATGTCTAATAGCTACCTAAAAATATAAGGAATGTTAAGCTTTGAAGAGTTATTTGGAGAGGATATTCCTGGTCTTCACAGCCTGGTGAGGTTTGTATGATTTCCAAGCTGCTTGCAGGTCCAAGAAATCCTTGTGATTTCTACACTGTTTGGCCAGCTTAAGGCGAGTACTTCTTAATCTTCCCCAGCCAATCATTTTCCATACTGTAGGGAATGTAAGAGTTCCATATGACTGAATCTTTGCTACCAAGAATGTTTAGAATTGGCCTCATCATATTTATCCTGGACATTTAGACCACTGAGTAACAAAGCAGGTTTCACACATACCTCAAAGTGTCAAGGAAGAGGCACATGGACACTAAAAGATACTTATATGAACCAGATATGATTAGAGCAGGTAGCATTACTACATCAATCCAAATAGCTAGCTTCTATTTGCCTTGATTTAGGCCAGTGGTCACCAACTGGTGGTCTGTGGACCACTGGTGGTCTACAAGAAAAATTTGGTGGTCCACAAAAAAATTATTTGCATTTTTTATATTGCACAAAATCAGGCTTCCTCAAACTATGGCCCCTGGGCTGGATATGTGCAATGAATGCTTGTGTTGCTGCAGAGTCTCCCCCTTCAGAGTCTTTTTGTGTGGGTCAGAGGGGGACAGAAATTCTGACGGGTCTGCTTCAGCCTCCTGGTGCGGGGCTTTGGGCAAAGGCAGGAGGGAAGTGCCACTGGTGGTGAAGAGCCGGAGGGCCTTGTTCCAGTGGGACTGTATCATGGTCTGGAACTGGCTAACCACCTCAGCCTTCTGAGCCTCCAGGTGCTGGTACTTAGACTTGCACTCCCACAGGTCTTCTCTCTGCTTGGAAAGCCTATGCTCAATAGATCTCAGTGAGATGCTTCTGCTGAGCCTCCTTCTCGGTCAGATCCAATTTGAACTGAGCCAGCTTTTTTGCAAATTCTTTCTCATGGTGGCTGTTTAGCTCCAACAACGGCTTCCTATTGGGGCCCTAAGGAGCCCGGATGGGAAGGCTGGGAGGAGCGAGTCCGGCAAGGTGCCCGACGTGAGTGACATCACGTTGGCTACGCCCATCCAGTCACATGACCACCTAGCCATGCCCTCCCCAGCCAGTATTAGGCAGATCATATTGGTGGTCCGTGGGATTTAAAATTATGAATGTAGTGTTCCTTGAGGTCCAAAAGGTTGGGGATTCTTGATTTAGGTAACAAGCTAAGTCATTATGTAACTAGTTTGGTTGACTTAGCCCAGTGGGTGCACTCAGAAATTACAGCTTATACATCATGGCTTACAAACTCCATAGTGGTTTAAGCAATTAACTCTGATTGAAAATCATTTTGATCCATCCTGCTTAAAAGTAAATAAAGTGAGAATTTGGTCACATGTGCCAGAAGAAATCAATTCCACCACCACAAGGCTGGAATATGCAGACATTCAACAGGTGAATTTGCTTCTTTTTTATCTTCCCCCTTTCCGAACAGGAAATGTTGGGCAGTCTGGAACTCTGTTTTATCGGACAGCTTTAAAAACGGAGTGATCCTGCCGGGGGGGGGGGGGGAGCCTTATTTCCACTCCACCCTTACTTATCCGTAATTCCCAATAAATCTGACTTTTGGCTTCTATTAAGATAGCTCCTGCTGTCTTAAATGCCTGGGAGGGGGTCGTCCCTGCCTCCCCCAAGCAACAAACCCCGCGTCCCCTTTTAGTTTTGAACTCCAGACCGACGTCTGTTCTCCAAAGAAAATCCGATTTTTCTCGCACGGCTTTTTCCCAACCCGCCTTTGCAGTCTCTCACTAATAAACCCCGCTCCCTCCCCCAGACCGCCGCGAAGCCGAAATCGGTGGCCCTCCGCCCTTCCTTTTTCATAACCTACTAAATTTCACTTCATTCCCATCGGACTCTGGCGTCCTGATTTTGCGATAACCAATCCAGGGATTCTGGGCGGGACTTCCCTTCGCATACGTTACTCAAGCTTTGCCTCCTAACAGGGGACCTCTTTTTTTTTTTTTAAGGTGGCGAAATCCTCTTAGAGACGTCCTGCTCAATAGTTGAGCGGCGGAAGGTATCCGATGGCCAGACGGTCCAAAGGTCAGCAAAGAGCTTACCCCACCCGCTCTGTCAAAAGATGAATCTGATGGGGCGAAGTCTGGAAAGGAGAATAGAATAGAATAGAATAGAATAGAATAGAATAGAAGAGTTGGAAGGGACTTTGGAGGTCTTCTAGTCCACCCCCCTGCCTAGGCAGGAAACCCTATACCGTTTCAGATAAATGGCTATCCAACATCTTCTTAAAGACTTCCAGTGTTGGGGCATTCACAACTTCTGGAGGCAAGCTGTTCCACTGATTAATTGTTCTAACTGTCAAGAAATTTATCCTCAGTTCTAAGTTGCTTCTCTCCTTGATTAGTTTCCACCCATTGCTTCTTGTTCAGGTGCTTTGGAGAATAGTTTGTCTCCCTCATCTTTGTGGCAATCCCTGAGATATTGGAACACTGCTATCATGTCACCCCTAGTCCTTCTTTTCATTAAAATAGACATATCCAGTTCCTGCAACCGCTCTTCATATGTTTTAGCCTCCAGTCCCTCAATCATCTTTGTTGCTCTTCTCTGCACTCTTTCTAGAGTCTCCACATCTTTTTTATATCCTGGACACCAAAACTGAATGCAGTATTCCAAGTGTGGCCTTACCAATCTCAGGATCTTTTTTCAAGAGGCAACTGAACTTTCTGGTTTTTCTTTGAAGATGTTTCACTTCTCATCCAAGAAGCTTCTTCAACTCTTCAGAAACAAAACGTCTTCAAAGAAAAACCAGAAACTCCAATTGCCTCTTGAAAAAGCAACTTTGGGACAACCATGACCTAGATGACTGAGAATCTCCATAGATTTTGGGAGTAAAACTTTTTCCACAAGATGTGAAACTCCTCCAGTGCTCCATCCTTCTGTGTCCTACAGCTGCCACTTGATTTATAGGACTTTTAACATGCATCCATAATGGTATGTAGCAACCTCAAAAGTCTGGAAATTCCTAAATCATAGCTTCTTGAACAAGCCGTATTAGTTTTCTTCACATATTTACTTATTAAATTTGTGAGATGTGAAGCTAGTTTGCCTCCAGGTGCACCCTTGATTGGGTGACAGTGTGAACAAAACAAACTGCTGCCAGCCAGACTACCCTGTAGATTTTCCTTCCTCTCAAAATACATGGCAACAAAAATGAAGCCCTACGCTAAATAAATATTAGATTTCTTTGCCACCCATCTGTCTACCAACCAACTCTAGGTGGCTTTATAACATTTAACATATAATCTTTATGACAACAGCCCATATCTGGCTTTACCTATTGTTCTGAGCCGCAAAACCTAGCCACAGTAATTGGATTTGCACAAAAACTTAACCATAACCTCGAATGTGTAAATTGATTGCCTGTATTCTTGCAGCACAGCCAAATGAAATCAAGTAGCATTACAGCCAAACGTGACATAAGAGAAACCAAGTGAAATGATTTGCATAAGCCTTATAAATTTGATGACTTCAGCTTACAAGATGGGAATTCAACCTTGGCAATATTTTTGTTAGTTCATCAAAACAAACTTTGTCTATTCTAATCTGGACATTGCAACATTTCAGCCAATCTGTGGCAATGGTGTCATTGCCGCGAGAACAATGCAGCATAGTTACTTAATCTCTGAGGCTAAATGAGGGGATATCTTATAAAAGTCCCAATGTGAAAAACCACAAATGAAGACACTTCTTAGGCCCTAACAAGCCCACAAACCTATTTTGGGCAACATAATACAGGTGCTGTTATTTTACCTGTCTTCAGTCACCCTCCTTTAAAATCCTATTATGGAAAAGAAGGAGTTGCACAAATATGTGCAGGCCATCTGTTCAGAGGTTTTCACATGGAAAATTGTTGGGGTTTTATCAGCAATTGGCTGCCCCAAATGAAATCATACCTCACCAGCAGAAAACATTACATTTTGTCAAATTAAATTCCACAGCTTGGAAGAGAAAACTAAGATGTAATGATGTTTTCATTAGAGCAGCTGTAGGCAAAACTAAGTTGTTGGACTATAACTTCCATTATCCCAAGGAGCATGAGCAAAGAATATGCTAGACGTTGCTATAGTCCCATTCTTTGAGGAGTATTATAGGTTCCCCATATTATAACGAGTTTACGACTAAGAAAACCCTGATTCAAATTTCCATTTAGCTCATGGATAAAATTGCGATATGTCAAGCCCAAAAGAGCAGATCCATATGTGAAGGTCTAATTAAACTGATGTATTACTACTCATGCCAACCACAGGAATCTTCTCAATTAACCTTTAGCACCTACTACAAGTTAGATAAGGGTCAATGCAATTGAAGGAGTTGGACTTAGTAACGTGCAAAAATATGAGTAGGGGATTGGAGGCTAAAACATACGAAGAATGGTTGCAGGAATTGGGTATGTCTAGTTTAGTGATAAGAAGGACTAGGGGTGACATGACAGCAGTTTCAATAAAGTTTCACAAAGAAGAGGGGGTCAATCTATTCTCCAAAGTACCTGAAGGCAGAACAAGAAGCAATGGATGGAATCTAATCGAGGAGAGAAGCAACCTAGAACTAAAGATAAATTTTCTAACAGTGAGAACAATTAACCAGTGGAACAGCTTGCCTTCAGAAGTTGTGAATGCTCCATCACTGGAGGCTTTTGAGAAGAGACTGGACAATCACTTGACTAGAAAGATATAAGGTCCCCTGCTTGAGTAGGGGGTTGGACTAGAAGACCTCCAAAGTCTCTTTGAACTCTGTATTCTGCTTGTGGTTATGTAGAAATTCTAGGTTGGTCCCTCTTAACTCCACCCTCAGGTTCTGCCACTCCTTCTCATACAGGGTACAACTGTAATGAAGTCTACCCATTACAATCCAGAACAGAACAGAACAACAGAGTTGGAACGGAACTTGGAGGTCTTCTAATCCAACCCTCTGCTTAGGCAGGAAATCCTATACCAGTGATGGATAACCTTTTTATAATTGGGTGCCAAAAATGTAAGTGCGTGCACGCAATAGCGCATGCGTGTGCCGGCACCCATAATGCAAAGTGCCCCCCCCCACATGCACATGTGCACAACCCCCCATGCCCCTCCCCCCCACGCACTGCTCGCCTCCAAGCTGAGCTTGGTATTTCCTGGGGGGGGGGCTGAGGGAGGCAATTTTTCTCCCTCCCAAGGCTTTAGGAGAGCCTCTGGAGCCTGGGGAGGGTAAAAAATGGGCCCAATGGGCCAACCAGAAGTTCAGAAATGATCCATTTCCAGCTTCCAGAGGGCTTCTGGGAGGGGCAGGGGAGGCCGTTTTCACTCTCCCCAGGCTCCAGAGCCTTTCCTGAAGCCTGGGGAGGGTGAAAATCAGCTGGGCGGCATGTGCACATCCATCTGTGGCACGCATGCCATAGGTTCGCCATCAGAGCCCTCTACCATTTCAGACAAATGGTTGTCCAACATCTTCTTAAAAACTTCCAGTGTTGGAGCATTCACATCTTCTGGAGGCAAGTCGTTCCACTGATTAATTGTTCTTAGTGAGTCATAGTGGTTGTAAAACAGGTCAATCATGTGACCCACCTGAATTTATAGTGTTCTTTGTGGTGGTCAATTGAGAGTTTGACCATCATAAAACAAGGTCATGGGATCATGAGATGTGGCAAACAGTCATAAATGCAGCTGTGTTTCTGAGTGCCCAAAGTGCAGTCATGTGACCACAGTTGGGGACAAACCTATCCAGGCTGTAAGCCTCCTTTTTCAGATATAAGGCTATAAGTTGAGGACTACCTATAAAGGTTTTGGAGGGGCAAGAAGGGAGGGACCAGTCATAGTTTTTCTGTCCTTCCCAAATGCCTGATTGTTTCAAAGTCTTTAGATCAGCGGTGTCCAACTTCAGCAACTTTTAAAACTTCAACTCCCAGAATTCCCCACCAGTCATAGGCAGGACATCCTGGCTGGGGAATTCTGGGCAATGAAGTCCACAAGTCTTAAAGTTACCAAAGTTGGACAGCCCTGCTTTACATGATGCAATTCACACATTCCGCACAATTGGCCCCTAAATCTGTTAGTCCTCCAGAATCTTCATGGAATGAACATATCTTGGGTTTTCTTGCCTTATCAATGGGAATATTAATCTTCCAGAGGGCCTGCATTTTATCTTCCATCAAGGTGATGTTCTCATGTCCAGGTTTTCCATTCTCTGAAGAAATAGACGGCAAGTGATTTTGTTTGTTCATTGAATTTCTAAGCTGGTTGATTCCATAAAGCCCCAGAACTGTGTTTCTCAACCATGCAACTTGAAGATGTGTGGACTTCAACTCCCAGAATTCCCCAGCCAGCTCGCTAGAGTGGATGGTGAATTCTATGAGTTGAAATCCACACATCTTCAAGGTGCCAAGGTTGAGAAATTCTGTCCTAGAATGATACATGGGAGATCTTCTTTCAGGATGCTGGACTAAGTCCAACTTTTATTTCAGGAGTCCTTGGATCAGTTTCAACCTACCTCATGGGAAGCTTGCAATGAGTTGGAATCTATATCATGAGGAAGGACTCAGCCATGACAAGCAAGACATCCAAATGAATCAAATTATGGATGACAGTCATGGCTTCTTACATTAATTCAATTGTTTGGATTCACACAATCCATTGAACTGTAAATTAAACACTAACCATAAAGGGGTAACAAATATTGAGCCACAAACTAGACAATCCCATTAGCCTACTATGCTCTGTGCACTCATCCATAGACTCTTTTGAACTCCATGGGGAAAAGGTAACAGAGGATACAGGTTAAATAAATAAGCATGTAGACTGATCTAGGATTCATACTTTTAAAGCGTGATTTCTAGTACTATTAATTCAAATCACCCTTTGCTGTTGCTTAGCTATATTTTGAAGATGACAAAATACAGATAATCCTCAACTTATGACAACTGAGCCCAAGGTTTCTTTGTTAGGTGAGTTTTGCCCCATTTTATGACTTTTCTTGCCACACTTGTTATGTGAATCTCTGCAGTTGATGAGTTGGGCCAGTGGTGGGCAACCTTTTTTTTCAACTGAGTCAAATCTCGCCAAAACCACAATTGAAATTTATTTTGAGAGCCACATTTTTAAAACCGAAAATACATAGGATGGTACACTGTTTTTAGTTTCAATAAACTCTGGCATTTGAAGCACGCAAGTCTTAAAGCTGTCAAGTTACAAGATCCTTGCATCCCTAACCCTTTAGGAAAAAAACCCAGGGTCTTCAAACCTGACAGCTTTAAGACTTGTAGACTTCAACTCCCAGAATTCTGAGAATTGAAGTCCACCAAGGGCATCAATCATATTAGCCCAGGGATCTGCAAAATTGGCTCTTAAGACTGGTGGACTTCAACTCCCAGAATTCTGAGAATTGAAGTCCACCAGTCTTAAAACAGCCAACTTTGCAGACCTCTGTGTTAGCCCAAAGCCTGGCGCTGGGCGGGCCTTGCTCCCCCATTGGTGGAGCCCCAAGAAGCGAGGAGGGAGAAAAAGAGACGGAGGCCAAGGAGCTTTCCCCCCCCCGCCCCCTCCCAGCAAAAATCTAACCGGGGAGCCGTGGCGTGATCGGCTAATTTGCTACTGCCCGCCCGGCTCCCCGGTTAGATTTTTGCTGGGAGGGGGCGGGGGGAAGCTCCCTAGCCTCTGTTTCTTTTTCTGCCTCCTCGCTTCTCGTCCCCGCCCGACTTCAGGATCCTCCCTAATCATTGTGGATCGAAAAGAAAAAAGGGAAAGGGGCGCTTGTTTTGAAGTGCCCGAGAGGAGGGAGGGGAGCGGGCGCCCGGCACACAGAAGAGCCGCATTAAAATGTGTAAAGAGCCGCTTGTGGCTCACGAGCCGCGGCTTGCCGACCATTGAGTTGGGCTAAGTGAATCTGGTTTCTCTATTGACTTTGCTTGTGAGAAGGTCACAAAAGTTGATGATCTTGGGATACAGAAGCTGTCATAAGTATGAGTCAGTTGCTAAGCATCTGAATTTTGATCACATGATCATGGGGATGCTGCAAGGATTGTAACTGTGAAAAATGGTCGTAAGTCACATTTTTCAGTGCTATTGTAACTTTGAACGGTCACTAAATGAACTATTGTTAAATCGAGGACTATCTATAACATCTCTTTTGCACTCACACTATAGCTTCATTAAGTATGGCAATTATAAATCCACAAAAAAGAAGATTCGTTTTATTGATTTAGAACAGAATACATCCCTAAGCAAATATATCCATTTTAAGGCATAATAAAAAGACAGGATAGTTTGCAGTCAGTAACTGAGATTTTAGGCACAAAAAGAACGCAAGTATGTCAAAATCTCCTCCTAACCCTAGAACAGGGATCGGCAAACTTAAACACTCAAAGAGCCCTTTGGACGCGTTTCCTACAGAAAAGAAAACACCGGGAGCCACAAAGCTCCTAACCGGAAGCCCCCTGTTCAATTCTGGAGCTGACCGGAAGTTCAGTTCCCCCACCATAGAGTCTCCTCCTAGTGTGGCGTACTTTTTCCTTTACCTGTCATAACTGAAAGCCCTATCAATTGTGGAGACAACTGGAAAACCCTCCCCTTGCCATAGAGTCTTCTCCTGGCGCACTGTGCTTCTCCCCCCCCCACCACCGGAAGCTCCTCTCAAAATTGTGTCGCCGACAGATGATGGAGCTGTAGCAAAAGGAGAAAAGAGCCACATGCGGCTCCAGAGCTGCAGTTTGCTGACTCCTGCCCTAGACCACCAGTACATCCTAGTACATTCACTTTCCTCAAAAGCTGTTTTGCCTTCTCCACACATGTGACATTTTAAAAAAAAGACGTTATCCCAGACTGGCAGCTGC